>NC_045705.1:50476492-50784944 GCF_009834535.1 Camelus ferus | reverse complement strand
TTTTTCATGCCAGATGCTGTTTACAACAATGAACATGCCAATAAAACATTTGTTCATTCTGTTGTGTTATTTTAGTCATTAAACTTTTGTGGATGAAGAGCCTGGGTTCAGAAGAGATCTGTTTTCTTTAATACAACATTTTGCAACATGTGTTGAATATCTCATTTCTATGATTATGTTTACAGTAAAATTCTCATAAGAGAGATGAAAAGATGTTAATACTTAACCATTGGAGGATCCTGTCAGTATTTCAAAATCAAGTTTTGACCCATTTTTCCTTTTAAGAAAGAATTAGAAAATATCATTAGCAAATGTGGCTGCAGTGTGAATGTAATGACTGAGATTTCATAGTATCTTAAAAGTCTCTACAAGTTTTCTAAGGTTTTTTCTGGCTATTTTTTATTCCGTGTAAACTGTAGCATTCTGCTAAATTTGAGAAAGTACTGTTCTGAGTTAGCATTAGTGAAACTGGTGGTGTTCTCAGAGAACTTGAAGCATTTGTGATGAGTTGTCTTTCGGATCACTTAGATTTTCTGGTGTAACGTGGTAGCTCTTTGGTTCTGATACAGGCCTGCTCAGCTTGGGATGTAGGGGTTAGTAAGTGCGGTTTCTGCTTTCTAAGACGGTCTCTGTGGAGCAGAGGAGGCCAATTTGTAAACAAAACGGGCTTTGAGCCTTGTTTGGTTTAGTGTTCCTATAATAGCAAATGGTAGAATCCTCATACCTGCTCCTCATTCTGTGCCTTCTGCCCTGTTTTGTTGTTCATGTTTGCTGCTTCTAATTGCAGGCGTATTATGAATACCAAGAGTAAAGAAAGTATATATTTCATCATAGAAAAGAAAAAGTTAAAGTTTCTTGCTTTTCAGTGTCTAGAGAAAACACAATGTTGTACTTTAATAGTTTCAGTAAAAGGGTGTTGAACTTCTCAAAGTAGCTTTGTGGCAACGGGAATGGTGATTTGCAGAAAGGAGGTTAATGTGCCAGCCTTCCCCAGATTCAGAGAATCAAGTGAGCACCTCTAAGCCGAGAGGCAGAGCACTAACTGTGGATCAAGCGCCCCAAGCCCAGGGGCACTGGGACCTGGTGATCACTCATCTGCTGAATCTTCTGAGGCTGAGGCAGGCCATGATCAATTGTGACCCTGCTCCCTTTGGGTCATGCCAAGATTTTGAAGAGTTTTTACTGTGGAGCAGATGAGTTTGTGTCACCCAGGCGTGCCCTGTGAGAACCAAGTACCTACATTTCTGAGGCAGGTGCGAAGGTCAGGGGTGCATGCATTCTGGCCAGAGAAGCAAGAGCTCCGGTTTCAGGACCATACCTTATTTGTTTAGCTGGTCTGTACAGTGTTTGTTTGGCTGATCTGTACAGGTTTGCTAGAGGAACATCTGCTTTTCAAACTAAGCAGTGTAAGTAAAGAGTAGTAGCCATGAGTAGATAAAAATAGTGAGAGAAGGAGCCCTACACGACTACAGTGCTTGGTGATCTCTTTTGTAGTGGAATGGAAAGTACTTTAAAATTCTGAGGAAACGTGGGTGAGCTGTGCCACAGCTAGAAAACAGTCAAGCTACTGGTTGCCAGGCTGCACTGTTAAGAATGGTATCTAGGCTGAGAGAGGAGAGAGCTGCCCCAACATGGCCCCAAGATGAGGCGTGCACAGCATCAGAGCACTGCAGCGTGATCACTAAATCTGGAAGTGGCCTGTGAGTGTATGGCACACACAGAACCTTTCATTCTGGTTCACTTGCTAATATCTCCTTTTCAAATGGCTGCTATAGTTCTCCCTGTGAATTTTGTCCCTTTGTTTAGCAACAAGAGACTAACCAACTCTTGCACTTATGACTAGCAAATTGTAGTCAAGAATATATGGAAGAGATCATGTGAATTAGCAAGTTTTTGTTTGCTAAATGAAAGTATTCCATTAAACAATTATGTGTAATTTTTGCAAAACAGAATCAGTATTTTGGTCACTAGCAGTCAGAAGCCTTACAAGGCCACAAGTCTTTAAGTCAAATGCAAAATTGTGTGTGGGTATAGTTATCTAGAGGGCTAGTAAATTTTTTTTTAATCAGGTTTGCAAAGGGGTTCGTGGGCCAAATAAAGCTTGTAGCCACCTAGGCTTAGTGTTCAAGATGCTCCTTCAATGTCGTTTATGTGGGGAAAGGGGCGCTGTGATACTCTGATTAGATGTAGTGTTAATTTTCAAAACTTGGCTTTCAGAAACAAGAACACTTGACAAAACTGAGAGTGCATTAAATCATGTGTGACCATTTAGAGAAGGATGAAACAATCACTAGGGGCCAAGCGAGGCGGGCAAAAAAGCACTGGGGAGGGATGCTCTGCCCCTTCCCCGAGATGGCACCACCACCTTCCTCCCGTCACCTGCTAACCTGCCCAGGAGAAGCTGATCTTCTGATTGGTCCGAGTCTGGGAATTTACCAGGCTGGGGAATTATTGGTGGACCCAATAGTCTTGCTTAAACGTAGGTTCCATGCTCCCCTTCTGCTTTCTTTCCTCCCAGCCTGCCCCTTCCTCCGGTATAGAAGGCACACTTAATGTTCAGCATTTTGCAATGTTTAAAGTAACCTGTTTAAGAAGTATCACCTTGTTGAGATACAAATATGCAGTGGTTCTGTTTTTCTAGTAACTCTGCCAACTGTGTTTTGGCGAATGCTGTTTCCCACTGGAAGCAAACTCTCTTCAAGCTCTTGTGCAACCCTATAACTTTTAATTCACTTTGCATTATTCAAACAATCTGATCTTGTTAAGTTTTTCAGTCATTTGATTTCAGAGCTCTTCCCCCCACCACCCACAGTGCCTACTGGATGTGCTTGGAGAAGGTAGAAGGCTGTGGTCAGAGATCTCCCCACTGGCTCTTTCTGCACCAGCTCTATGAATGATGGAAGAGGTAAGGAAGAAGGGAAAAGAGCAGCTTCCTGCTGGGTGGTGGTGGTGAGGTTACTGTCCCCCTTTACCTGATCACCATTAACTCATAGAAGGTAAACACCCTACAGGTCCTAACAGCCAAGCACTCAGCTCCTAACAGCATTGGTGGTCCCTTATAAAACTTGACTATCCTTTCCTAATTTCCTGCTGGTGAGAGACATTCCTGTGAAATGTGTACCAC
The DNA here is from genome assembly GCF_009834535.1 of Camelus ferus. Classification (NCBI taxonomy): domain Eukaryota; kingdom Metazoa; phylum Chordata; class Mammalia; order Artiodactyla; family Camelidae; genus Camelus; species Camelus ferus. The sequence continues at coordinate 50,781,820 of NC_045705.1, read as the reverse complement.
TTTATGCCAGGCTGCACTGGCCCCTGCCAAGTCTTCAGCCCTTAGTTTCCTGTTTCTTCCATGCCTGTACGTCTGGAGTTGTGGGTGCAATAGTAATCCATCTTCTTTGCCTCTGCCTTCCCCTGCCTCGCTACTCCATCCAGTCATCCGTTCCTGATGCTCCTCCTGTATTAGTCCTGCAGTTTCTACACAGTCATCCCCTCTTTGAAATGTCAATAGCTCCCATACAAAGTTTATGAGTATTTCTCTAGAAGTTCCTCCTGTAGGTTTTAGCCAAAGGAAAAAGTCTAGTTTCCCCCCTCCCCACTTTAGAATAAGTCTAATTCCCACCCTACTCCACCCCCCAGGAAAATAACCTGTCTTCCAAACCCTGATCTCCCAAAAGGGGACTTCTTACGACTTCTCTTTATATAGGGCAACTGAGCTGCTGCTGCTGCAGGCCCACCTCTTAGCAAGCCCTGCATGGAGGTGCCCAGCTGCACAGCTGCTGGCTCTCTGGCCTTAGAAACCCAGTCTGGCTACTAAAACAATCTCTAATGGAGTTGCACCTCCTGACTACCTGAGGACGCACAGCCCACAGGACTACTGACTGCCCTTGGTCCCACTCTTCCCCCCACCGCAGCCGCCCCCTGGCTTCCCTCCAGCGCTCATCCTTCTGCCTGCACCCCTTTCTCCCGACTGTGGCAAAAGCCCAAAGAACCAGAGTCTGGAGAAGCCAGACCCTGGGAGGGGTAACGAGAGGGAGCAGGAACAGAACAGGAAGAGGGGACCCTGGGGGGAGTCGGCAGCCATTATTTTTGTCCCATCGCACTCCTCTTCTGGTTCAGTCTAAGGCTATGTGGGTGGACGGGACCGCCACTCATCTGTGCGGAAGGTGGGGCCCAGACTCTGAGCCAGCACCACACGCCCAAACACTTCATTTTCTAATCTTGCTTTCCCACTGAGGGTGAGAAAAGGGGTGGGTTAGGATTCATAAAGCTGCACTTTGTTCCCCTTTTGACTGTTGTTTCTGGTTTCAACTTTATCGTGTTAATGGTTTATTTTAGAAGGAGTCCGGAAGTTGACAGCAGGACTACTTCCCTCCTCAACACCATCGAGGACTCAGACGTTTATCCTGTGGTAAGTAGTACAGTGGCCCTTCAAAGATGCCCATGTCCTAAACCCCAGACCCTATGACTATTTACCTTAAATGGCAAAAGCGACTGCAGATGTGATGGTTAAGGATTTTGATGTGGGAAGCTTATTCTGGATCATCTATGAAACCTTAGAAGTGGAAAACTTCCCAGCTGCAGTGAGATGGCACCAAAAGACCCTGTTACTGCTAGCTTTGAAGGTGAAGGGGGCATGAGCCAAGGAACGGGAGCAACCTCTAGAAGCTAGAAAGGACAAGGGTATGGTTTCTCCCCCAGAGCCTCCAAGAGGAAGAAGCCCTGCTGACAGCCTTGACCTTCATAGCATGACCCCAGGGTGGGCTGCAGCACCAATGTCACATCCACAACACCTGTGCTCAAGGGCAGGCAGCCCGGGAAGGGGTGGAGGGTGGGGACATACTTTCTGGTATGCCTCTTTCTTTTGGTCACTCAGGTAAAAAAAAAAAAATCTTTCCCAGAAGCTCTTTGGCAGCCTTCCGCCTTACATTTCCTGGGCCAGAAGTGGGTCACATGGCCATCTCTAGCTCAAGGGGGGCTAGGAAAGCAAGTGTCCAGCTTTTCCAGCCTCTGTGATGGTGGGAGGACAGGGGAAGATGGCTGGGGTTAGCTGTGGCTTCCTTGGCAGGAACCCGGGGTTCCGGGAAGGGCAGGCAGGAAGATTGTAGTACCAAACCCATGTAACCCTTACCACGCTCCTAGAGTCATGAGGCAAGGAGGCGTACCAGCTACTCTACGTGTGACTTTAAGCCAAGAATTTTGCCAAGCCTCTCATGTTCTTCCATTTTTGTGACTATGATGACAAAGTGGAGCAAAATAACATACCTGTATATAAGCTCCATGAAGAAGGGACCTCGTTTTATCTCATGTACCACTGTCTCCCTGGCACCTAATATAGGGCCTGACATATGGTAGGTACTAATAATAAAAAAAATTTTTTAATGGAGTTACTGGGGATTGAACCCAGGACCTTGTGCATGCTAAGCATGCACTCTACCAACGAGTTATTTTCTTCCCCCCTTAATACATTTTTTTAAAAGTAATATTTAGCCTTTTCTCCAAATACTTGCTCAAATTTAACTGGCCTTCCAGCCACTGTGAATTACTTGCAGTTTCCCCTAGGTACCATCCCTCCCTGCCCCTCCCTCTGCCTGTGACCCAGAATACCCTTTCCTAGTCCTTCTGGTCCTCCTGATAAACTATCAAGCATCTTCACAAGCCAGTTCCCATGCCAGCTCTCCCAGGCCACATGCTCCTTTGAGGCTCCCATAACACTCTGTTCAGATATTGGGGTGACTCCTTTCTTTCTGTGCTGCATTTAGTGTATCTCCCTCACTCAGCTGTGGGGACCCTAACTGGATCCACTTGGCGCCCCCAGCCCCGCCCCACACGTATCATGGCACCTGGTCCTGAGCAGGCTCTCATCAAGCATCTGTTGAGTAATAAGGCTGCAGGGTGGTCCTGATGATTTTTGACACTGAAAAGAGAACAGCTCTATATTCGGTCTTTATCACTTTTTTTTTTTATATCCAGGGCATACTGTACTAGATACTGTTTTTTGCTTCTAGCTCTATTACATAATCTTTTTGAGTCTCCATTTCTTCATCAATGAAAATACTCAAAGAGTCAATGAAGACTGAGTTAACACGGGCAGACTGCCTGACCTGGTACCTATCACCTTCATGTATGGCAGCTTTACTGTTATGAGTACGGCCCCTCAAGACCTTACAGTTTGGCCCAGAACTGCATTTGCTGACAGTCTTATTGACTAATTCCCACCCAAAAAATGGTTAACATTTCTAAAATATTTTGATGCTAAAAGAGGTATGCTTCAGTTGTCTGGAAAATTTGCTTTATGGAAGAGGGTTTTCTCTTTTAGACAATGCCAGTTATTTCTATTTTATTTTTTCTGGCTGACAGGGCTTTATATTTATTCAAAGTCAAAAGGGAAAAAAGCTTCCAAGAACTACAAAAGAGCAGGTTAAGTGATTTATGCTTGATTTCTAAATGCAACGTATGTGTTTATACATAATTTAAAACTCAAAGAAAGCATGCTTATACAATTGTGTGTGACTTGAACATTTAATAACTCTGGATGAATACATGATGGAAACACTCCATGGCACCTGAAAATATCATTTATGGAACAGCATACAATTCAGTGCTCTCAGCTTGGGTATTACAACCGTATTTCACAGAGCCTTACTTGGTTTGATTTTCTCCATGGAGTTGATAATGGTCTTCAGTTGCTGGTAAGTGATTTTGCAAATTTCATTTATAATCCTGGACCTACAATTACCTAAGTTCTATTTCTGGCAAGTTAACGTACACATTATGCTCCAGTCAAGTACCTTCAAAGTTACCGATAAAGCACTGCCACAGGAGAGTGTCCCCACTAGAATGATGGCCACTCTGCACACTGGGGAGAACACTGTATTTCTAACAGAAGTTTAATCTTCCAGGGGTGTGTGAACTACTTTGACCTTAGTTCCAGATATGCCTCAAAAAAAGAAAAATCTCAGCCTTCCTCCTCATAGCAGGTACTTTCAGGTACTTTTGGTGGCACCAAGGCTGGTGGGGAGCAGTGGGGAGAGCACTGGGCTTGGAATCACACCTGGTGAAATCCTGCTCTGGTCTTCACTTGCTGTGTGACTTGGGCAAGCAACTTGACATCTCTGAGCCTCTGAGGTCCTGACAGACGGAGAGACCTACTCCCCCCTCCACCAGGCTGTGGTAAGAACCCGTAAAGCTGCCGCCCTGGCACAGAGGTAGGAGCTGAGTAACACTGCTGAAAGGATGAATGCAGGCGACGGGCAGTGAGCAGGACATTTCCCCAGCAGCCGCTGAGGGCAGCGCCCGCCTGTGCCCATGGGGGGGCCAGCACAAAAAATTCATCTGTTGGATTTTTGCAGGTTTATGTTTGCAAAGCAGGGCATTCTTCCCCACATGTTTGAGTCAGCATTTCCCCAAACCCATCCTGGGGGAAATTCTGCATCCTTTTCCGTGCCCTCTTCTCCAAGGATTCTCAAGGTGAGCGATGTCAAACAAAATGAAACGTGCCATCTGCCAACTAGCAGAGGCAAAGCAGCCAGTAATTTGGACCAGTTTAGCAGCCCTGTTCTGCCTTCAGCCTCCCACACCGTGGTCTTCCCCAGGCACCAGAACCATGATGCAAGGTGTACAGGCTAGGGGTGGGAGGTGGCAGGACAAGGGTGCAGTCCCTCATACTGTTTCAAGCCAGAGGGAAATGTACTGGAAAGAGGCTGTGGAAAGAAGCCTGGTGAGCCCATACCTCGGGACACAGCTGGGGAAATAAATTAGCTACTTCTATTGCATGTCTACCCACAGGACAGACCTGCATCTAAATCTCCTCTCCCTCCAGCAGCTCAGTGGCAGCCCCGGGCTCCCCAAGAGCCATTTCCACCGACAGGCTCCTCTCCAGGTTCTCCAGCTCCTGGCGCACCTCCTCCAGGAAGTCACCATCTGTGTACTCGTCAGGGGCCCCTCTGGGCACCAGGCTCTCTCCGTCTTCGTCACGGCCCCCGACGAAGGTGGGCTTACACACATACACCAGGCTGTGGCTGTGGAGGGACAGGGCTGCGGCTCAGCCGAGACCCATGTCTCCCCAGGGAGGCAAGGCCCAGGCTCGAAGCTAAGGCAGTCTCTGCCACTGTCCCCCATCTCACTTTCACAGAACCTCCTCTGACATCTCCTCAAGAGTCCTCTTCAAACAGATGCTCAAAGGGCAGCCCCCTCACATCTAGCTGCAGGGCTGTCCCCCTGTGTCTGGGCCTCTCAGCAGCCCTGAGCACTCTGGGGTCTGAGAGCGCCCTGCCCACCTAGGCCTCCAGGCTGGAGCAGCCCCTAAGGGGAGCCTTGGGACCCAGGCCCAGGGTTCTGTCCAGCCACCCAGCCACCCTGGATTCTGCTGGCAGAGAGGGCGGAGTAGCGGCTACTGAGGGGTCCAGGGACACTTGCGTGGAGAAATTCGCCTCAGCCCAGGCCTGGCGCATCAGTGTCTCTCCACAGCCTCTGCTCCATTGGCGCTGCCCTCCCCTTGGTGGCCCCTCTGCTGGCTTCCCTCCTACCTCTCTGAAGGCACCGGCTGCCGCCTTCTCTGCTGCTCTCTCATTGTGATGGGCCTGGGCTCCTTCCACACCCAATCTGTCAAGTTCATCTACTCAGGAGGCTTCAACCTGCTTCTAGATGAACCCAAATCCATGCCCCTGGCCACACCTCCCGAGCCTCAGTCCTACAGTCCCTCAATCTGGAAGACCCAAGGACACCTCAAACTATATCTATCTTAAATCCACATCTCCCCACCACTCCTGCTCCTGGGTCCCCATTGGGCAGTGCCTCATCTGCTCTCGGCCCCCAGGAGGAAGGATGGGTGAGACCTCACCTGTGGGGCTGGCAGAGGAGGCCCCTGGCACATGGGCATCGGTCCAAAGCCCCATCAGGCTCCAGCTCCCAGGTGATGAGGTCCAGAAGCCGGCTGGCAGGGTCATGGCAGAGCTCACCCTCCATGGGGAGGGGTGTGCACACAGGAAACAAAAGACCTAGAAGCAGCAAGAGTCACCCACTGTGTGCCCAGCACCAGGCAGGCAAGCACCAGGGAGGGAGCAGAGAAATGGGGTGCAGCCTCCCACCTTCCCCCCTGAACCCCAACGTGGAGGTTAGAGTTGAAGAGGTGGAGTGACGGGAAATAAGAATGGCAGCATGGGCTCAGGAGGGCATGAGCTGGGAGAGCTAGGAGGACTGCCTGGAAGAGGTGGGCTTGTGCTGGGTTTTGAGGCCAGCAATCTGGAGAGATTAAGAATGGAGAAAGGTGTTCAAGGTTGAGCACAGAACCACTAAGGCCTGGGGTTGGGCTAGTGAGAAAGGTTGGGGGTTGGGGCGGGGGGCAGTAAGATTCCCAAATAGGCCGAGGAGTGGAGAGAAAAGGAGGACTGGCCGAGGCCTTGGAAGATGGACTGGGGAGTCTAACTGAAGTAACAGGACAAGAGCAACTGCAGCTCCCAGAGGAATGATACCCAGAGAGCCATCTCCTTGAGGAAGACTGCTGGGGCAGCAGGGACCAGGTGGACTAGCGGCCGGGAGAGGGGGCTAAGGGAGGGTTTCAAAAACATTTGTAGATGGGGAGCATGCCTGAGCCGACCTCACCTGGGAGGGGCAGTAGAAGGGAGTCATTCACAGGAAAGTGGACCCGGGCCAGGTGCTACCATGAGGCCTGAAGAATGAGTGGAGTGGGGTGGGGAGGGGTGTTCCTCTCTCCTTGGGCTCATGCCTCCTGAAGGAATTTAATTTCTAGGCATCACAGGGAAGAAAAAAAGAAAAAGATGGTCTTCCGCCCCAGGCAGAGGTTGTGGGGCTGGGACATACCCATGAGCACTGGGGACTCTGCCTAGGAAAAGGTGTGGTTGGCATGGACAGGGCCCCAGGAGGCCCAGTGGTGGAGCTTGGGATAGGGCTTGCCCTGCACCCAGTGGGGAACACACCCACCTCTCTGGAAGGCACAGCATAGCCCTGGCTGGCAGTCCCTCTGGTTGTCACAGATGGTCCCATTGCCACCTCTGGTGGCCGTTTTGGTGCAGTGACCCCAGACGCACAGCTGGTCTCCACAGCACTCACTGTCCCGGGTGCAGAGCTGCAGAGGGAGGGGAAACACACTAGCCAGCCAGCTCACGGACCTCGGGGAGCCCAGCCTGTCACTGCCCCCACTCTGGGAAGCCTGGAGATAGCGCAGGTGGGCTAACCCACATCCTCCCATTACAGACAGGAGAAAACCAACCTCCTACACCTAGGGGGCTCTAAGGGAAGTCAGGGCGGTGGAGATGGGAGCTGGGCAGGTGAGATGGAAAAATGGCACCTGGGGGAGTCCCACACAGCTTGAGATTTTACAAAGGATGGTTGCATCTTCATGGTTCCCCCACGGACTTGGGCCTTGCCTCCCTTTTATTAGGTCCCTAGTTAAAGGTCAGGAAGGAAGATGGCCTATGGCCTCCAGACGCAGACAGCAGCCTGATCCTCACCGGCTGATTAAATTAAGGCCCAGGAAGCCACGTGAATGGGAGGGCCCTGGGTGCCACAGGCCTGGAGTCGCACATGGGGAGCAGTGGCACCGGGAGGCCAGGAGCTGCCTAACCACGGGTATGGCTGGCTAGGCAGTACGAAGCCTTCTATTTTCCTAACTTGTTATCATGTTGTGTTATTGCCTTAATAGTGAAAAGGACAAGAAAATTCTATGAGCCTACATGGCTTTGTCCAAAACCTCTGCTGGATGGAGGGAGAGTCTCCTCCCCGCCTTTCTGCTTCTCTGTGGAACCGCCATGTGGGACGTGCTCTGGCTTCTTCTGGGGCCTCCTTCTGCCCTCTCTGAGAGACTGGGAGAAAGATCTGGGAGGTGGGCAGCAGGCTGGGAGGGAAAAGGCTGCCCCATCCCTGCCTGAGGTTCTGCTGTGGTGTCGCTGGCTGTGTCTACTAGGATGGGCCTTCCCAGGGGAAGGGACAGGGTGGGGCCTCTGCCCTCCCTTTCCATCTCTGTTATCCATGAGGCAGGCATTGAGGCCAGAGGTCACTGGGCAGGTGAGGTGGCAGCAGGTCTGCAGGTGGCTTCCTAGTCACCCCAGGAGTCACCCCCTTGGGCACCATGCATGGAGGCTTCCAGGAAGCCCAGCTGAGAACTGTGGGCTGCTGGCCTTCTCCCAAGCCCCCTTTTCTGGGCCCCCATGGCCCTGGTGCTGCAGCCCTGGGGCCCCTGGGCACACTCACTGTCTGCTGGTCCCGGCATGGCTGGCAGGAGTACTCGAAGCTGGCAAACTGGCAGTACCTGCCCGGCCCGCAGTCCTCATCAATGATGCACTCCTGGGAGGAGAAGGGGGTGGAGGAGCAGCTTCGTCAGTGAGAGGCAGACCAGCTGACCCACGGTGCCCTGGAAGGGCCGAGCCCCACTTCACCCCACAGTCTTGGCCCCCAGGGACAGCCTCCAGACCCCCTCACTCCCCAGCCCACCCGGCTCTCTTCAGCATCCACTCCCCCAAGGCTGGCAGGGCCCTCATCCACCCAGCATGTCCAGGCTTCTGCCCAGCAGGATGCCACACCCATGCACACAGTCGCCTCTGTGTGTAGCCCTTCCCCTCACACACCCGGGTCATTCTTCAACACAGAGCAGATGGATTTAATAAGAAGAGCTAATGAGCTTCAGGCGGGGCCGGCTGCACAGGAGGGGCTGGAGTCCAGGCCCAGCAGGCCCTGCTGACAGGGAGGGAAAAGGGCTGCAGAGCTGTGCAGCTAAGCGGCTGCAGGGGGGCCTGCTGAGGGCCTGGTCTGGGGTCCAGGGCTGCCAGACAAAGGCAGCTGCCAACTTGGAAACCGGAGGAGGGCACGGCTGGCACTCAGTCCTCCAGCCCATGTGCCGGCCCTGCTCGGCTGGAGAAATGGGGGACAGAGGGAGGGAAGTGGTCTGTCCATCCTGAGGTCCATAAGAGGGAGGCCACTGTGGCCAGGCCACGATCACAGCAGGGCTGCTTCGGCTCCAGACCTGCTGTCGGCTCAGGCCCAGGACTGGCAGCTTCAGAGGGAAAGAGGGCTGGAGAGGCGGGAGACACGACAGCCCCTCCCGGTGCCAGCGCCGGCGGGCTGCACACCCCGAGCTGCCTCGTGCTCCCACTGCAGGCAGCAGGGAGGGATTACGTTCCTGGAAACCGAGGCTCAGAGAGGCCAAGGGGTCACTCAAGATAGTACAGCTAGTTTGGGGCAGGGGTTTCTCTCCACCACCGGCCCTTGGCTGAAAGGGCTCCAGGTGTGGCCGTCAGAGACACAAGGATGAGAAAGCCTCTCCTGAGGCAGGTGTTCTGGGGCCTCAGAGCAAACCTTCTGGGAGGACCTCAGGGAGGGAGGACCCGGGCAAGCTCCATCCTGAAAGCAAGTGTGGAGCCAGACCCAGTGAGGCCTGGCTGGGCAGGCCCCCGCCTAAGGGGCCCCAGCTGTCCCCACCTCCGCTCTGTGAGCTGAGGCCCCAGTGCTACTGAATATGGACAGGAGACTGTAAATGGGGTCTCCAGGGACCCCTGGGGCCAGACCATGGGTGTAGGCCTGGGGGTCAGCAGGGAGGCTCTGGCCAGGCAGCCTAGGGAACAAATCTCTGTCCCTGGGAAGTGGCTGGTGTCCCTTGGCCAGCACTGCAGGCCTGAGAAGATGGGCATTTGGTTCAGGGCAGCTGCAGCCTTGGCCTCTGCACAGGATTGTTATAACCTCAGCCTGGCACTGCCCCCTAGCCTGGCACACCTCAGAGCACAGGTCATGCTCTGCTCATCAAGCAAGGCTCGCCCGGCCAGGAAGACCATCGATCCCTCCAGACACCATCGGTCCCACTGGACACCACCTGCCCCTCTGAGGATGACAAGGGGCCAACCTGGAGACGTGGGACAAGTCACCCCCAAGTGCCAGGCTCTGTGCTCACCAAGGGCTCCAGAATGAACCAGGGCTGGCACCCAGAATAACTGAAAAGTAATTTAAACCTCTACTGTAACTTCTCAAAAAGTATCAAAGTATAACTGAACAGGACCCTATGGGGCCTTCCTGGGACAGATACACCCACCCCCAACCCCACCCCGTGTTTCCTGCCTCTTGTTTGCAGAAAAGCTTTAGCCTCCTAGGCATTCCCCGAGTTCCAAAGAAAAAATCTAATCAGAGAAGTGAGAAAATGCAGAGCCGAAGGAAAATAGAAAGTGGTCAAGCAAGACAAAATAATAATAGTTTAGCTATTAAACAAGTAAAGGACCTTTAGTTCCTCTGAAGGGCCATAGCTCTTATTCTGAGGCATAGCCTTGAGCTGTTTTGCAAATATGGAAATCCCCACCAAGTGGAAGAAGTTAACTGTATGCTGACCATAAGCACGAAGACCCCAGGTCTGTTGTAACCAGAAGGTTGATGATGTTGGCTCCTGATTACTTCACCACCAACCAATCAGAAAAATGTCTACGAGCTAATCATGCACCAGGCGACCCTCTCCCTCACCCTGCATTCAGAAGCCTTCCCTCAGAGCCACGGGGGAGTTAGGGGCTTGTGAGCATTAGCCACCCATTCTCCCTGCAGTGAACACTGCACTTTCCTTCACCTCAACCCGCTGTCAGTAGATTGGCGTTACTGCGCGCTGGTGAGCAGATTCAAGTTTGGTTTGGTAACAAAAGAAGAGCATCTTGCCCAACACCCTGCAAAATGACCAAAAATTGCTCTTCCCTGTGTCTCCCCAGAGTCCCACTCCATCCCAGCCCAGCTGCCCCTCCCGCAGCTCTGCCCTCGGCTTCCATCACCATGGCAGGTACAGCAGCTCAGTAAGCAGAGTCTGCCCTCCTGAAAGGAGTGGATCTTGTCCCTGTCCCAAGCCAGCAACCCTGAAAAGTCAGGGTGCCACCATCGCCATTTTTATCGGCAAGAAAACTGAGTCTCGGGGGCTGAGCTGGGGCCAGGCACTCAGTCTGTTTGCCCACAGAGTCCATAATGGCCTGAAAAGCCCACGGGGCTGTAAGTAAAGCACTCAGCCACCACACCTTCCTGGACACAGACAATTCAGCCAGTTCAGCCGGAAGCATCCTGGCATTTCTTCCAAAATAGAACAGCCAGAGCACGGGTGGGAGGGAGGGAGGGGCGGAGGGCCCACAGGCATCAAGTCCTTTCTCTGAACCCAGTCAGGTTTAGAAGCAGTGGGATGCAGACAGGAGTATGAGAAAGCCCTTGCCCTCAAGGAATTTATCATTCAATTGAAAAAAAAAAAAAAAAAAGGGTGAGGGCAGCCCAGCAGAAAAGGAGGTGAAGAGAATGACCAGACAACTTATAGACAGAGAAACTGTCTCTTCACTCAGAAAAGATGTTCAACCTGACCAATATCAAGAAAACGAGCTTAAAAGAGCAGGATACCGTGTTTTCACTTAGAAGAGACACAAAAAGTTTGATACTATCTGCAGTAGGCAGAATACCAGCCCCGCTCCAAAATGTCGATACCCCCTCCTTCCTGGAAGCTGTGGACGTGCCATGTTACACGGCAGGGGACAGTAGAGTCACAGGTGGGATTAAGGGTGCTAATCAGCTGACCTGATTTAAGGAGAGACGCCTGGATTATCCAGGGGAACCCAGTGTAATCATAAGGGGCTTCACAGACGGAAAGGAGTAGCAGAGTCAGCGTCAGAACGACGACACTTACCCCTCCGCACCACCCTCCCACCCTAGTCATCCAGACTTCTCTGGCTTTGAAAATGCAAGGGCCATGGGCCAAGAATCAGTATCTCTCCCAGAGCTTCCAGAAGAAGCACAGCCCTGCCAACACTTTGATTTCAATCCAGTGAGACTCCTGTTGGACTTTTGACTTAAAGAGCTGTAAGATAATACATTTGCATTGTTTTGATAAGTGCTGGAGAGGGTGTGGAGAAAAGGGAACCCTCCTACGCTGTTGGTGGGAATGTAATTTGGTGCAGCCGTTAGGGAAAACAGTATGGAGATTCCTTAAAAAACTAAAAACAGAGCTACTGTATGACCCAGCAATCCCACTCCTGGGCATATATCCAGAGGGAACTCTAATTCAAAAAGATACATGCACCCCAATGTTCACTGCAGCACTATATATAATAGCCAAGACATGGAAACAACCTAAATGTCCATTGACAGATGACTGGATAAAGAAGTTGTGGTATATTTGCACAATGGATTACTACTCAGCCATAAAAAAGAATAAAATAATGCCATTTGCAGCAACATGTATGGACCTGGAGATCATCATTCTAAGTGAAGTAAGCCAGAAAGAGAAAGAAAAATACCATATGATATCACTCATAGTGGAATCTAAAACACACACACACACACACACACACACACATGCACACATGAACTGACATACAAAACAGAAACAGACTCAGACATAGAAAACAAACTTATGGTTACCTGGGGAGAAAAGGAGTGAGAAGGGATAAGCTGGGTGTTTGAGATTTGCAGATACTAACTACTATATATACAATAGATAAACAAGTTTATACTGTACAGCACAGGGAACTATACTTAATATCTTGTAGTAACCTATAATGAAAAAGAATATGAAAAGGAATATGTGTACATATATGTATGATTGAAACATTATGCTGGACACCAGAAATGGACACAACATTGTAAACTGACTATACTTCAATTAAAAAAAAAAAAGGTAGAGAGAGAGTAGCATTCTCAGACAAAATCAAGACACTTAATAAACTTTGAATTTCAGATAAAAATTTTCAGAATGCTTTCTGCTTAATTTTTCATTGTGTTTAAACCACTAAATATGCAGTAATTTGTTACAGCAACAATAGGAAACCAGTATAATTACCCAGTGTTGGTAGGGACTTGAGGAGCATTACCAGATGGTAAGTTGGGGAAATTTAAATCGAGGTACATGTTCTTTGCAGGCAATTGATCAACATCTATCCAAAATGTAAATGCATAGAGCCTTTGGCCCAGTGATTCCCGTTCCAGGTGGCGATCCTCAGAAACACTTGTCCATACATGCAAATTGCCAAGTACAGGGATGTTTTAGGCTACATTGGTATAATATTTGTAATCCACAAATAGTGGAAATGTCCAATAAGAGGGAGCTGATTAAATTATTGTACAATCATTTCATGGGAAAATAGCACCAGGGAGACACGGAAAAGAATGAGGTAGTTCTTTGCATCATGATGTTTACAATCCACCAGTAAGTAAAATAAGCGAGTGGAAGAAGACTGTAGTCCCACTTCTGTAAAGCAGAACTACGCGTGCGACACGTGCCTGGGCCCAGCACAGCGCCTGGCACATAGGGGCACCAACGGAGCTGTGTTGACTGGGTGAAACCCCTTGTACGTTACTAGTGCTGGTGCAGGGCTAACAAATGATTTTGTTGTTATGAGCAATGATTTGGGAACCAAAGCAAGAAAATACGCACGTTCCATTATTTTGGCTTCTCATTCCCCAAGAATTCTGTATACCTGAGACTTTTCACTACACACCTCCTCTTCCAGATCTTTAAATACGAAGGTACATGCTAAGACCCCCTGCCATGCACAGTTTTCCACGAAGACAAGAGCACGTCCATCCTCAGGAATATCTCCCTTCCCCTCAGCTGACCCCTGCGCAGAACAAAGCATTCCCTGCGAAGCCACCATGAAGCAATTTTTTTTTTTCTAGATATGGAAAAATTTTCAGCATGGAACCTTGCCAAACAGTTTTAAAAACTCCAAATACACTAACGCGATGGTTTCCTTTCCCAGCACGTTTCTGCTTCCTGCAGGAGCTCTGGCAGGTTAGCTCAGCATGACTGCCCCCCAAGAAAGCCTCGTGCTTCTGTGCTAACTGTCTGCCAGCTCGCGTGCTGTGGACGCGCATTCCCAGCACATCCCCAGATGGGCTCTGAGAGCTGTGATCATACCAGAAACCCAGCAACTCCAAAGCGTGAAGAAACCCTAGAGGCCAAACAAAAGAGCATGAACTGAATCCTGGTCTGGCCACCTCGTGGCTGTGACCTCTCTCACGGGGCTGCGGTGCTGAGTCCGCGTTCTGAACAGTGGCCAGAGCAACAGAGCGCGGGGCATCCCACCTCTGTCCAGTGCCCCATTTCCCCGGGAAGCCCCCTGCCAGGGGCCTGCTGTCAGCAGAAAGGCAAGTCTAAACAACAGGGGCTCATGTCTCCAGCAACAACTCTCCATCTCTACCCCTGCCAGCACTTGGGGCTTTCACATCTAGTCCTGACCTGTCTCCATCCAGAGAGTGTCACCAACAGTGGGCAGCTGCCCGGACGCCCATAGGAGTGAAGTCCCTGGGCAGGGTGACCTCTCACAGTATGAAGACCAGGCTCTCCATACGGTAAGGCTGTTAGTTTGGGGCCTTTCTCGAGGACCCCTCAGTAGTAGGGGACAGGGTCCCTCCTTTCCTGGTGTTAGAGACCTACGAACAGGTCAGGTCCTCTCACCTTAACCTGAAATGAATGGGTGGGTAGGGAGGACATGGTGCCCCCTGAGCAGAGCCTGGCCTGGAGTTGAGAAATGCCGGATTTTATTCTTTTCAATAATTCCAGCTTCTCTCACCTGTGCTCAACAGATATGTTCACATTTGGGCAGAGGTTTTAAAGGAGCCTCAGCACCCAGCTGGACACAGGAGGGCCGAGGAGGTGAGCTCTGCGGTGAGAGGCCTGGGAGCGGGGAGAGAGGCTTGGCTGCATCCCCATCTAAAGGGCCGTGGAGGTCCTGGGTTCAAGGTACCTCTCCGACCACTGGGATGGAAGGAGGGACACCCCTGAGGTGAAATTAAAGATGCGGAATGTTGGGGTCACCTGAACACCGCAGAGCAGGTGGGGTGAGGTGCTGGGATGAGATGGCAAGCTGGGCGTCCCCCGGGCAGAGCCTTCCACAGCCCCGCTCCCCGGCGTCCGGACACCCAGCCCCAGCCAGGCGGGGCCACTGCAGCCACCACTCAGCACCAGTCCTCTCGAATGCCCCCATCACAGGCCTTATTGTCCACTTCACAGATGTGGAAACAGATTTAAGTGAAAGATCTGCCCCGAGTCGCTCGGGGGAGAGGTGGAGTCATGAGTCCACGCCAGTGGGTCTGACCCTAAAGATAACATCTCCCGGCTCCTCCTCGGAAGATAGCATTTCTCTCTCTCTTCAGTGCTAACCGGTCTCCTGTCCCTCAGCCCCAGCTTAGCAGAGCCCGCCTGGGAATAGGGCCCCGGGCCCCACACATCCCTGGAGACAGCAGGCAGGAACTCAAGGCCAAGGCCATTGCCTGCGGGCGTCTGGGCCTCAAATGTCACTTACTGCCGAGGCTTCTCCAATCCTGGCCACTCCCTGTCTGTCCTGCTCCTCCCTCCCATCCTGGCGGGGAAGGCTGACAATCAGCCTAGAGGCGCCTGTCAGGGCTGAAGCCATTCAGAAGATCGGGTCTTTGTTGTTCTGAGGACGTGCTATATTTAGAACATCACTCTGCTCAGATGTGGGTGGGGAGGTGGGGCTGGCGGGGACCACGCTGGAGACCTGGCAAGATGCTGGGCCTGGAAATGGCCTTGGTGCTTCGACACAATCATGAAATAGTGGAAAACGGCAAAGGAGCCATGCTACGTCTTTGATTTTCCATTTCAGAGTTTATCAGAGGTAGCAAAGGAAGGGGGAGAAAACGACACCGGAACTGGCAAGGCTTTCCACGGCTTCTGCGTGGGCGAGGGGGGCTCGGCTTCTCGGTGGCCCTTCTGTGGCCACACCGCGCTTCCCACACTGGCTGGGGCATGCCACCCACAGTCCCCGGGAACCCATTCTTGTACTGTGAGGCCCAAAGGAGGAGGCCACCGCCTGGGCCCTGCCGGGGCCTGGGCTGTCCACAGCCTCCTCTCCAGCCCAGGGCTCTGAGAACATCTTCAGGGGGACAAGCCAGGGACATGAAACAGAGGCCCAAGGGCCCTCCGCCTGCCGGCCCGCAGAGCGGTGCACACTGCAGGCGGGGGAGAGGGCACCGACGGTGTGCCGGCCCCTGCTCGGGCTTTCCTCTGCCCTCTCTGACCCTCACGGCCGCCGGGAGGTCAGCCGCTGACTTCACATCCCCTAGGGTGTGCCTGGCGCAGAGCTGCCATTCAGTAAAAGAATAAAGAACGAACGAATAGACGGACAGATGAACCATTGATCAATCTCCATTTTGCAGATAAGGAAACTGAGGCTCAGAACCCAAAGTCACCAGTGGAGCTGGAAGTGCTAAGAGGTAAACCCAAGTCCATCAGACCCCCAGGCCGAGGCGCCCTCCTGCCACTGCACTCTGCTGCCTCCAACTGCCCAGGTACGGGTTGAATTACACTCCCCACACCCACCCCCAATTCATAAGTTAAAGCCCCAATCCCTCATATCTCACCATATTTAGAAACAGGGTCATGCAAGTGTAAGTGACCAGGATGGGCCCTATCCAGTGTGCCTGGCACCCCAGAGAGCGGGCAGACTGGGTGCAGCACAGAGAAGTGGGAGTCAGGAGGCCTCTGGAGGAGGCTGGGAGCTGCCAGCTCTGCCTCCAAGGGAGGGTAGGGTCCCCGGGCTAGGCCTCTGGTGTAGGTACCCGGAGGGCAGGAGAGGAACTGAGGGAGAGTGGCAGGCGGCCTCCCCTCCCTTCTACAGGGTTTCCAAGTCACTTTCCCCATTCCATTCCTCGGAGTCCTGTTTTGAACTTAAGATCAGGCCAATTGCAGAAGCCTGTGAGACTCATGCACGTATGTCTTGAACACAGCAGGGCGCCCCCAGCCTCTCCTAGACGCTGCCCTGGAAACTGCGCCAGCTCAGGGCAGGCGGAGGCCACAAACCTCACCCAGCATTCTGGCCTGACCCATGATGCACAGATCACCCTATGGAAAACCCCGGCCGGAGCCAGGAGCTGACGCCAGCTGTCATTCTCCTAAAGCCCAACGCCTGCAAAGGCCTGGGGCTTGGGGTCTGCTCCCGCCAGTCTTCCCTCCCCAGACACACAGGCCACAGAAGGAAAATGCACCCAGCCGCACTCAGCACACCAGATGTAGAGAACAGCCCTTCCAGGCCCTCAGCACCCAGACCTCTCAGGAAGTCCTGGAGTTCTCCTCTGCTTCCGCCCCAGACCCAGGGCCCTCTGGGGAGACCTTCACACGCTCAGGTCTTCAGGATGGAGAGGGGGTGCCCCGGACGACAGCCTGTTCCACTGCCAGGCCAGAGACTGCCAGCCCCACACTCATGGAACTTCCCAGCACATTCTTTCAGCCTGAGTGATATTTCTTCTGGAAAATTATACCCATATTTAACTCCAAAGGAAACTTCCTCCTGGGCCCGAATTGTCTCTGACCAATTGAGTGCTGTCACCGACCTGGGTTAGAAGCAGTGGAGGGAGCCCTCTCCATCCTTTCCCCATCCATGTTTCCCAGGCTTTGGGTCTGTGGGGCCCCCACCCTCATTCCGACAGCAGATCGTGGGGTGGAGTGGAGCCATGGGGCCTCCCCTGGGTCTGACCTTCATCAAACACAGGACACAGCGCTCCATCCGCAGAAGGTACCTGCCATTCAAGTCATCAGGAGCCTAATCATAATTGCTGAAAAGCGGCTCCAGCAGAGGGCCCTGGTGACGGATGAGGCTGGACTATTTCAATCAATGCCAAATCACAGGAGACAGGTGGCCCTCCAGGCCCGGGGAACAGCTAGACTGCATCTGTGCTAGTGGCATAATAGCATGGTGTGACAAGGGAGGAGGTGGAAAAAAACAGGCGTGTCCCCCGTGACCTGAGGGAAGGGGGCCTGGGGTTCCGTCACCAGGGAACTCTCTGCTCTGCCTGCACCAGGCAGCTCCTGGAGCCAGGCACTGCTCCCAACAGTATCGCCCTCCCCTGCCTGGAATTCTCTCTCACCCAGCAACCCTCAGACAAGCAACCTGGCTCCCCAGGACCCTGACACCAGATAGGGGGTGTCCTGACTCCAGATGGGGCCCCAACATTCCTGCCACTAGAAAGAGATGCTCCTCACCCCTGCAAACTCATAACCTACACATCAGTGAAGTCTGAGTTCAGTCAGCAAGAGGGCCAAGCGTGTCCAGGGTCTGGCTCTGCGGGGCTCGGGGTCCTGGACTCTAGCAAATTTACCCAGGTTGTGAGGCCCTCACCCTGAGGACACTACCTTGTAGCTCACCATCCTTCCACCTTCCCTGTCAACCGTTTGCTGAGTCCAATCTCCACACGGCACAGAGGGCCCTTTGTGGTCAGTTCCCAACCTGTTTTCCAGTCCAACTTCCTGACCCCTCCCTCAAAGCCCAGTTCTGGTCCCTGCTTCTAGAATGCCCTCATATCCCGCTCAGCCATCTCATCTTTAAGGAGCCTTCTTAATGACTTCCCTGACTGTCCCCAGTGGGCAAAGAGGGTTTGTCTCCTTGGTACCCCTGGCCTTCAGTATCCATCCCAGTGAACACCGAGTGAGGAGAGGAATACATTCGGACTCCAAAGATCACAGGCATTTATAAGAATGACCTAGACTCACAGTGGGAAAATTAAGGTACAGGTTGGGGGGCTTTGAGTGTCTGTAATTGCTTTTCCCTCTGAGGGGACACCGTCCAGCAGCAGCCAAGGTGATCAGTGGCTGGTTGGTCATAGGTGTCTCAAGGTGGGACCTGCCTCAATTCCCAAAGCCCCCTGAGACCTTTCCTTGAGTCACTGGCCTCTTCTGACCAGAGCAGTTAAAGCATCTTTGGATTGTTTCTAGAGATAGGAAGTGAGAGGGACTGAAAGGACAGTCCCTCAACCATCCCATCCACCCTAGGAGAGCACTTAGCTCACTTGGTGATGCTGCGTGACTTTCAAGGCTGGGTCATGAGAGGCAACGCGGCTTTGGCTTGGTCTCTCCCTCTTCAGACGCTCACCCTCCAAACCAAGGCTCCAGTCTGGGATGAAGCCCAGGCTCCACGGAGAGGCTGCAACACCAGCGAGCAGCCAGAAGCATGAGTGTGAAAAGCCTCTGGATGACTCCAGCCTCAGCCACTGAGTCATCCGGCTTCAAGTCGGAGCTCTCAGATCTTGGAGCAGAGGCGAACCATCCCACTGTACCTTGTCCAAATCCTTCGCCCTAATCCAGGAGCATAACAATGTGTGTTTTACATCACTGAGGTTGGGATAATGGACAGCCAGTGCACAGTGCATCCCAAACTTGCCCTTGGCCTTGCCAGTCTTTCCACCTGGCACCTTGAAGGTGGTGATTTTGTGGCTCCGTGGGCATGGGGTGCCTACATGGGCTCACTCCCCTGCCCGCAGGCCAACAGGAAGCATGGTGGACTGTGTCCTCAGCAATCTTGGGCAGTCATTCAGAGCGAGGAGGCCAGTCCACAAGCCTCTGCTCAGTGTTCTGCTCAGTGGCTGATTTCATGAATTCTCTCGCCTCCACTTTGACTCTCTCTGGCTTTGGCCAGGCTGTGACCTCCTTGGTCTTCTTGGCTGCTCTCCAGGCCAGACAGGTTAGATGTCATTTTCCTTGGCTGGACATCTCCCCTCCCTGTTCAGGAGTCTGGCAGAGCTAGGAGTCCAGTGAATCCAAGTGGGTTTTCATAAAACAGCAATCCTTGTTGATGGTGAGCCTAGAGTCAGCTGCTGCCGGTGCCTCTTGTGGTCCTGGCTGGTCTCCGAGGTGGAGCACCCCCTCAGTCCCCAGCTTGACGCCCTGGTGCTGGGAGGCAAGTCCATGGGGAGGGTCTTTACAATTTCTCTTTAACAAAGACATTCTGAGCAATGAATGGTGGCGTCAGAAGCAATGCCTGGGGCGTGATGGCGGGTCCTCCAGGGTTGTGCTGTGTCTGAGGAGACAGGAGCACTCCTTGACTCCACTGAGTCAGGGGCCTGGAAGCAGACACAGGAAGAGCTGCCTTCGGGGAACTGTGACCAGCCCTCCTTCAGGGGAGGGGACGGCCTACCCAGGGAGAGGGATCTGGGTGTCGTGGAAGGTCTCTGAGGAGCCGGCTCCAGGAAGTCATGACAGGGGTGTCTACAGGAAGGAGTGTCTTGGTTCTTGTTTCCACAAGCTTCTCAGCACTTGGTCCATAGGGAAGCCTCTGCTTCACCCCTCCTGGCCTCTCATCCACAAACTTAGCCGCGTCGGGCAAATCTTCGTCACCTTCCTCTTCCTCCTTTCCTGGTTCAGGGATGGAGGAGCCGTGTGACTCACATCTCACAGATGTTCTGCATCCTCTCACCTCGAGTCCTACCAGGGCTTCGTCCCTGTTTGTGACACCTGCAACCAGCATCAGAGGTCCCCTCAGTGCTGGCATCTGCCCCAGAAAAATGATGTTCAGCCATGAAGGGCAGCAGAGCCGCTGCCATGGAGAGGTGTCCTGGGCCTTTATGCTTCTGTGACCAGTGGAAGCCAGGGCCAGGGCCAGTCACAAGCCAGGGTGATGCTTCCACATGACTGCGGTGGGCAGGGTCCCGTCAGGGCCTGTGGGGGCCACAGATTCGTGTCCCCACCCTCAGACAACTCCTCACACAGACCCTACTGAATTCACCTTACTTTCGAACAAAGCAACTACAAGGGTTAAACCTAATCGCAGTCACACCCTTGGGCTGCACCTGGCTAAGCCTGGTGCGAGCTGTGTGACTCAGGGGAAGAGCAGTGCTGGGGATGAAGCAGGGACAGAATAGGTTTCAGGGAGAGGGGTACCAGTGTCTGCCTCGGTTTTCCAGTAATTACGCTAAGCAGGTTCTGACAGTGTTTTTATTGCTGTTACATTTTGATTCTGTTTAAGACCCTCCCTCTGCCACTGGGGAGGGATGGAGTTTCTCCGTATTTACTCGTGGTCTCTTCTAACTCTTTGCACGTGAGTCAGTGAGCTGACTCGGCCTAACCTAACCCCTTCACTTTGTTTTTCCTTTGCCTTGAGAAGAAAGTCCTGAGTGTGTCCCATCCCTTCACACTCTTGGCCCTTGGAGAGGATGCCTGTACTCGATCCGGTATCTCAGAGGAGAGCTCTCTGAGGCTCCACCCCGAGGCACCTGTGCTGGAGGGAACTCGAGGGGCTGAAGAGGGCTCACCTTTCTCTTCTCTGTCCATCCTGGGGGCTCAGGGCTGAGTTTTGGGTGGGGCGGGTGAAGACTTCTCTGGGGAAGAACAGACTCCGGGGTGTGTGTGACTCTTCCCAACACACCAAAACCCTCCAGCGGGGTGTCCTGTCTGCATCTTCAAGCTGAGCCACTGGTGAAACCATCCTCAGGGGAGAGAGGCCAGGAGACACTTCAGGAGGGAGCTCAGGCTGCCGAGCCCCAGCCAGGGACTCAGGTCCCCCAGAGGAAGATTAGCACCCGCCAGGGGCTCCGAGCCGCGGGAGTCTGCAGACGTCCCACTTGGCCCACCCAGGGTCAGATGGCAGGTCTGGGACCACCTGCACACTCCTACTTGGAGACGGACCCTAACCCTGCATTTCCAAGAGCCTCCGTGGAGCAGGTGATCAGGATTTGTTCAAACTTCAGTTTCCTGCAAATGAGTCTGCACAGTCCTTAGGATCCAAACCACCTGCAGGGAGGCTGGTGGTACTCGGGGCCTGGGGGTCAGGTCCCGCCAACAATGGGGTGGGTGGGAGGCGTCTGCTCCAGGAAATGCAACAGACAGAGCTCGTTCAACAGCCTCCCCCTTGCCGGGGAGGCCACATCTAAATCTGAACGACAGTGTGGGCACTGGCCACCAGCCTTTTCTTAAAACAGGGGTCTTAATCTTTTTCACACCATGAGCTTCTATGGCAGCTTAATGAAGGCTGCAGACCCCTTCTGAGACCCCTTCCTGGAATAATGCATTAGGTAAGCAAAGGAAAACACACAGATTACAAAGGACAATGACTGCACTGAAATACAGTGATCAAAATGTGTTGAGATACAGGGTTTTATGGGCTTCCTTACCAACACTCTTGAGCAGTAAAATCTACCGGCCAGTCTGACAATGACCTTAACTTCTAAGTAGCGTAAACGCTGTTTGAAGTCATCAGCAACAGAGGCCAGAAGGCACGAAAACACCCGCGGCGGCTGTCGGAACGAGGGCAATGCCAGTGAGCCTGTGGCTGGTCGCCTGCTTTCAAGGTTGAAGCAAATGCCACCGTGATTTAAAAGTTGGTGAAAATAAAGGTGTGTTTCCTTCCCCAAGAGTTCTCTCCAGGTGACACTAATGTAGATCCAAGGTTAAGGACCACTGCTTTAGTGTCTCCCATCCAGCACCCTCTCTGAAAAATAAGAATTCCTTCAACTTCCTTTAAAAAAAATAGAAAAAGAAAATGGAAAGCCATAGGAAACAAAAACAGAGTTGTTTCCCTCCATGAAGAAAAAAAGTCACGTCCCCAGTGGACTGCCAGGCCCCTGGGTGGGGAAGCGGCTGGGCACGCACCCTGAGCTCCAGTGGGCTTCCAAACCCCTGGGTCCTGGCCTCCTTCCTGTCATCAGCAATTAAGCCTTCCCTCCTCCAACCCTCCCCACAAAGTTCACCACAGTGAGGACTTAAAAAGGGGCTTGTGGAATTATTAAACCTTCCAGGCTGAACGATTTGTGCTAATGAGCTTGGAAGAAGCCTTAGTATGTTTTGGTTATGGAAAACGACATACTCTGGCCTCATTTTGCTCACAAGTGGCCATGTCTTATTTGGCTTCACCTTCGTGGCATGGCAGGGGACTCAAAACTTCAGCTCCGAGGAGGCCGTGGGCCGGAATCTAGGGAGGGGGGTCTGAGCACACCCAGGTTTCCTGCCCAGACACCCATCATCACAGTGACCCCAGTGCTGCCTGCCAAGGCACCTGTGCCAAGGGATCCACCCCACCACCAGGTCCAGCTCTCCAAGCTGAGACCCAGGCCACCAGCTACAAAAAGGACCCACCAGCCCAACAGTGAGCCCCAGGTCCAATTCCTTCTCAATTCTCCTTGCTGGGTAAGTCATTTAACATCACCGAGCCACAGTGTCCTCATCTGTAAAATGGGAATTATGTTGCTTGGAAGATTAAGGGTGGTAAGTGTATCCACACATCACAGCATGGACCAGACATTCAATTACCACTAGTGACCTCTCATCTGCCCCTTTTGTGAAGCAGTGAACAGAGGAGGAAGGCTAGGCTTTGCAGTAAGACAGACCTGTTTCCAAATCCTAACTTACAAGCTTTCCAACCTTGGCAAGTCACTCTATGCTTCCTTCTCTTTAAGTGGGGCTGTACCCGTTTTAGGTGGGTTTGGTAAGAGCTAAGGAAAACAGCTTCTATGAAGTGGTCCACATTACCTGGCACATAGTAGGTGCTCAATGAATATTCGTTCTCTTTCCTTTCTTTCACCCTCCAAATCCTAGCGAAGCTGTCAGGGGGAGGGGAACAGGACTGCCAAGGCGGGCCCAGGTGTGACTACTGGCCTTTGACTTGGCCTTTCTGCTGCAGGGTGTGTGTTCTCTCCGCGGAAAGAGGTCCCTGCAGACCTCATGGGGGAAAACAGGGCCTCAAAGCAATGGGAAAAGCAAAAGGCTGCTGGGTGGGGGCACCTGTGCCTCTGGGGCTGACTTAGGGATGGAGTCTGCTGGCCCCAGCCCACCTCGAGCCACCGGGGACCCACTGGCCTGGGGAGCAGGCCTCCTCCATCTGCGAGCCAAGATGTTTTTCCACCCTGACTGCAGCTCACCAGGCAGTGGGCTCTCCCTGCCTTTTGTACCTGCTTCCTCTCCCTGGAGGCCATGGATTATGAGACTGTGGAAAATTTGGGCTGTTTCCCTGTGGCTGTATTTTCCACATCACATCATTGAAATGTGTCAGTGGCTAAACTTCAGATACGGGCGCCTGCCACCCACTTAAAATGCCCCTCCCTCCTCGGTGGTTTGGAACAGTCCCCTTCAGGGGCACAGGTCTCATATGACCAGTGGCAGGAGCAAAAGAAAGAGAGTGAGAGATTCCACAGCTCCCTAACCCTAACAGCCTCCCCTGGTGACCCCAAGGGGCTCCACCATCCCTGGGAGGGAAAGATCCTTGTGTTTATTGCTACCCAGTGGTCTTTTGGTGATTTTGTTTTTTCATTTTGAGCATTTTTGATGGGGGGAGGGGGAGTGTTCAATGACTCAATATAAATGACAGGAGTATAGCCAGGTGGCAGAAGGTTCAAAACCACCCAAAATTATGGCTGCAAACTTCCATGACTACTTCTATCAGAAATATATCTTTTTCTTGAAAAGGGAAAAATTTATATCTGGTTTCAGAGGAATATGAACCATTCAACCACCTACCATGACTTTGGGAATTTAACTGAATTTAACTTCTCCAAACTCCAGTGTCCTCATCTGTAAAATAATATCTACTTCTCAGTATTATAAAGATTACAAAATAAAGCACATAAAAACACCTGGTATAGAGCCCAGCAAACAGTAGGTATTCAATAATTAGATGAACGAATGAAGACAAGAAAAACACAGAGAGGACCATTCTTTCAAGCAAATAAAACTCATCTCTGTACTGGCAGCTCTTTGCTGAATCTAATCTTCAGGGACTTCTGCTTATATTTATAGTCCCCAGTTTATTCCTTGGTCAATAGTTTTATCCATTCAACGTATCCATTAAACTACTAAGCACCTACCTCATGTCGATACAGAGGTAAACACGACAAAGCCCCTGCCTTCCCAGGGCTCACGGTCTTACAGACACTTCTGCTACCACTTCACCAACTTCTGGTGTTGCCCCCTAGATCTGAGAAGCCTCATCCCACCCCACGCGTGGTCACCGTCTTCTCAGCATCAGACAGACCACCTGCCCAGTTACCAATCTTACAAGGTGTCACAAAAACGGTGGCACCACCGCCCTGCTTCCTAAACAGGAAACTCCAAGTCCACAGTGTATTAAAAACCCAACTGAACTGGATATAAGGTCCCAACTTCAACAGCTGCATGATTTGGAGAAAATTATGTGCCCCTCATCTCTGTTTTTCCATCTGTACAATGAGAGGTTTGGTCTAGAGTAGGAACAATAAATGGATTTCAAATACAGTGCTTTCCCAGGTGATAATCAGTGGTTGCTTGAAGGGCTGTGTTATCTCAAGTTCTGAAGCTCTATCTGGGCTCATTAGGAAACAACAATTGATTAGTGATGTCTGTCACGAGCACAGTGGTGGGGACAGCGGTAGTGTATGTGCCCCATGCTTTAAACCCTGGTCTACAGGAGCTCAAAGGACCCTGTGAATCCTGCCATTTATAATTCTGTGACTCGGTGAAGTCTTGCTTTACTTTATCTTTGGCACAAGACCATCTTTCCAGACAACAGCTTTTACATCTGTTTGGTCTAGGACCTTATACCCAGTATAACCTGAGAAACTTTCTCAGTTACTGGGTTTCAAGGGACAGCAACCTTACAACAAAATAAACACATGTACTAATTTATCCCACTCATATTCAGTAAACTGCTGCTTCCTGCCCCAGAGGCCAAGGAAATTAGGTCAGAAAGGAGAATTTACATGTACCGAGCATCTATTAAGTGACAGATACTGTCAATACATTGTCTCTTACTTTGGGCAGTCACTAAATCCTCCTTTCATGGGGCAGGAACCAGTGCTCAGAGCCGTTGGGGGAAGTTGCCCAAGAAGCAGGGATTCCAACTCATAACACTTCAGACTCCAAACCCCACTACTCTGTGCTCCCATAAAATGAACCCAAATGCCTTGTTTATTCTTTCTCTTCCAGGAGGTAGAGGTGAAAAATGAAATGGACAGCACGTCCAGACAGAGCGATGAGATCTGGACAAACATTTAGATGACTCAATCCCCATCCATCATTTTTTTCTACAGTCTGCTGGGGATGGGACCAAGAGTAGATGTTCCTGCCTATTTGGGAGACCAGCTCAGCTGATCAGATTTGGGGCATGACTGAGGGCATTAGATACATTTCTCTGCATCCCGACCCCCCATCCCGACCCAGGTCCCTTGCACTGGCTCTGCCCCTAACCCCAGAGGAGGGGAGGGCATGACCAAAGCACTGTCCTTTGACCCTGTTCCCAGGAAGCCCTCCTGACCACTGGTGGGGATTTAAAGAACTGCTGCCACCACCACAAAGCCCTCTCCCTGAGGCTGTAGCCCAGCTGAGCCCCTAGGAGTCTGCGGAGCCCTGACAGGGACGTGGAAGCTCCCTGACGACACTGGGATTCTCTGTGAGACATGGGGGATCTCATAAAGGAAGGTGCGGAGGGGGTGGTGATTTCTAACTATCAGGAAAATCACCTCTTTGGATCCTGGAGATGAACATCTAAGACGCAGCCAGAGCTTGCCTACAGCCAGCCTGGGGGCAGTTCCCAGCATGCTGGCCTGAGGCCAGGGCGTGAGTTACTACTTAGTGGCGTCAGTTACACCACAGAGACACCCTCTGAGGCTGTGGCTGCCGTAATGGAGAGGCAACCACGGGGACCTGTGTTGGGAAGGCACTGCCTGGACCCAGGGCAGCAGAGCCCAGGGATTTTTTCTGGGGGGGAGGGGGGGGTAATCAGGCTTACTTATTTATTTATTTATAATTACTATTTTTTATGGTGTACTGGGGATTGAACCCAGGACCCTGTGCATCTAGGCTTGCATTTTACCAATGAGCTATACCCTCCCACCTGAGTCCGGGGATTTTTGTACAGCCCTTCAGCTCAAATTGGACCCTGAGTTCCCCAGTGCCTACAGTCATGGATGCCAAGGGGTAATATAACATCCCACCTTGTGCTCCACTGGTGGGCGTGTACAATGGTGCAGCTGCTGTAGGAAACAGTATGGCAGTGCCTCAAAAAAATCAAAATAGAATTACTATGTAATCCAAAAATTCCAGCCTGTATATACCCAAAAGAACTGAGATCAGGGACTCAAAGAGAGATTTGTACACTCGCATTCATCGCAATATTATTCACAACAGCCAAGAGGTGAAGGCAACCCAAGTGTTCACTGACAGATGGGTGCAAACAAAATGTAGTTTCCACAAACCATACTGTTCAGCCTGAAAAAGGAAGGAAATTCTGACACATGCTACAACGTGAGTGAGCCTTGAGAACATTATGCTAAGTGAAATAAGAGGACAAATACTGTATGATTCCATTCATACGAAGTATCGAGAACAGTCAAATTCATAGAGACACAAAACAGAAGACTGGTTGCCAGGGACCAAAGGGAGGGAAAAACAGGGGTTACTGTTTAATGGGCACAGCGTTTCAGTTCTGCAAGATGAAAAGAGTTCTGGAGACTGGCTGCACAACAGTGTGAATGTACTTACTACTGAACTATATGCTTAAAAATGGTTGGGATGGCAAATTTTATGTATATATATTTCAACACAATTTTTAAAAATGTTCCTTTAAGAGCATGGGTTTTAGAGATTTGGTAATCGACAACACCTAGGCAATTTGCTTTGCTTCTTTTTCTTGGTACAGGCTCTGCCACCTAGCTCTGCTGTTGAACTTCTCTGAGCCTTGGTTACTTCATCTATAAAATGGGATCAACAGCGTATGTGACTTAAATGGTTGTCATGTGGATTATATGAAGGGAAGCTGGTGAGATCCTAGTCCTGGCACACAGCAAGGGCCCCATAAATGGCAGCTCTTAACGTTCGCCATTGGCTATTACTAGCATTGTCACCATGGTCATTTGTTATCACTGAGCACTCAGTCATATCACAGCACTGACGAGCTGGTCTGAACTGTTGCAGGATTTACTCTGAGAAGGAGAAATAGGTGGCTTTGGAGAGAGGATGGGTAATCTGGTCACTTTCCGAGTCAGTGACCAAATGAGGGAGCATTGTGGTCCTCAATGTTATTTTAAAAATAAAACAAAATGGACTCACGAGCCCTGGGAGTTTCTCAGAACTACGCCAAAGGTCCAGAAAGGGCAGAGACACAGGCTGAAAAGGCCCCCAGGCTGGTCTGGAAGGATCTCCAGGCCCTAGCAGCAGTGGACAGCCACCCACCTGCACAGGGAGCTCTTCAGCCCCTGACGTGCTTGGGCAACCCAGAAACCACGGAAATGGCTTGTTCTGCAGCCGTCAGCCTAATGAAATTTCAAGTTCAATCACTGTCATTTATCTGGCCTGCCTACTGGCACCGAGCAGAAGAGGTGTGTTCCATTTCTAAGTAAAAGTTTCCAGATTCCAAGCCCCAAAGCCAGGCTTTTTGCAGGGCACAGAGGATTCAGCCTAGAGTTTCAGCAGGAATAAGCAAAACCCCGTCCCCACCGTCTCTGCCACCCAAACCACGTCTTCCCAGCTGTGTCCTCTGGGATGGCAGAGAGCCTTGATGCGCTATACACACAGCATTTCAGACGCAGGGTATGTTCCTAAGTCAGTGTGTATTTCCAGCTCCTTGGCAGGGCTCTCGGAGCCCTTCCTGATCTGATTCCTGCCTCTCCCCAGCCTCATCTGCTGCTCCCCCAAGCACACCTCCAGCCCTGGCGCTCTCAACTACGTGGTGCTCCTCAAACATGTTATTAGCTTCACATGCCTCCTTGACTTTGAACAAAGAATGCTTCTGCAAGGAATGCCCTTCCTCCCCACAACTAGAATTCCTAGACACCATTCAAAACACAGCTCAACCGCCACCTATTCTAGGAAGCCCGCCAAGAAGTCTAAAGGGTCCAAGACCTTATTTGCAAGGTGACAAGTGAGCCTTCCACAGTTTCCTGGATGCCAGCAGAGACCTGAGACTCCCGGGTCAGAGACAGCACCAAAGCAGCACGAGCCTCATGTCTGTGACAGTTCCCCCTCGCCCCCAAGTCCCAGGGGACAACGTGGAGGGACCTAGGTGGATGCTGTGTATGCATCACAGCTGAGGACTGTCAAGCACCCAAATGTTGTATAATGGGCTGCAAATGAACCTGCCTTCTGCCAGGCAGGAAGTGTTATCTCTGTTTTCCAAGGCTGCTTGCTGTACAAATATCCTTGGAAAGATAGTCTGGAACAAAAGGGCAATTAATGTCTCTGCTTACAAAACAAGCAGAAACTCCAGAGAGCAAGAAGGATCGACAAAATCTTCCCTGGCTGCCTGATCTGGGAAGCCACACAAGGCTCCCACCATGCCCTGTCCACCTCTGCCTTAGGAAATATGAATCCACGTTGTAATGACCTGTTTACTTTTTTGTTCCACTGCTAGCCTGGGTCCTCTCTGCTGTTCGGGACCGTCTTTTACATTTATCTGCCAGACACACATTACATGCTCAATATGCAAATAAATGGAAATGGATGAGCTGAATAATTAAAATTGGGAATTTTGACAGCCATGGTTTGGGGGTAATCAAATAATCATAACAACAAAGGGATGACGTTGACTCACTGCTGCTTCTTGTGTTCAAGGTGCTGTATGGTGGTTTTTATCTGGATTGCTTCATTTTATTCTCATGAAACGCTCTATGGAAGGAAGGTACTTTGATGAATCCACTCTACATGTGGGGAAACTGAGGCTTAGAGCATTTAGGGATTTAATCAGTCACATGGCTAACAGCAACACAGCTGCACTCTGAACTGGGTCTGCCTGCACCCGAGCCATAGCCGCCCACTTAAATGCCCCTCCTCTCCAAGGGCATCGAAGCTTGGGTTTGGGGTGTTGGCGGAAGTAGCCAGAGAAGGAAGGAGGGAGTACCTGTTTGTGATGACAGGGGTGGGTGGCGGCAGTGGCCTGCACGTCACCATCACCTACTCCCTGATGTGACTCACAGCCCATCAGCCACCTCCACGGACATGAACACTCAGACAGTTCCCACTGGAACTTCACACCTTCCTAATCTGTCCCACACTGAGCCAGATGGTGTTTGGTTTCGGGAACAGCCTGGAATGCAAAACTGACCTTTCTCTCTGAAAAAGAGAGGAAAGGATGAGATTTATTTGTGAAGCACCCTATGTTTGCTACAACTTACAATTCTCAAACAGCCATGCCCCCTGATCTTACTAATAATCAAAGAAATAGAAACAAAAAGAAGACACAGGTGATCACCCCTACCCACTGTAGGTGAGGGAGGATTGGTGAAATTATCCCAGAAACTGCTGCTAAGAGCAAAATTAGTACAACCTCCTGGAGGAAAATTTGGCAACATCTCTCAAAATCTTGGATATGGACACCCTTTGACAGAGCAATTTGATTTCCAGGTTTTACATGATGAAAACACTTGCAATATTGCTCAAAAGTATAGATAGATATCTATAGCAAAATTGTAAATAATTCATAATATCTTTTTAAAACATTCAAAACACACAGAAATCTGTAAAGGAAAGGTCTGCAAAATTCAATTCCTCCAGAGATATCTACTAGTAATGATTTTTTTTTTTTTTTTACATTTTGCCAAGCTCTTCTATGCATACTTTTTTTCTAAAAATGAGGTATTTTTATATAGTGTATAAAGCATATAAAGTATACCTCATATACTTTATATAGTAAATACATGGCTCTGCAATTGCTTTTTCTTCACTTTACATTTTATTGAAGATGTCCTTTTATACTAACTTATATGAAACTCGTTTATCAAACTTCACAGTGTTTTGATTTTGCTTGTGGAATCATGTATATTTAATGAATTCCTTCTTGAAGGATATTGAGGTTGAAGATAGTACAATTTAATGTAGCCAGGTCACAGTTCAAAAAGAAATGCTTACTCCTTAAAAACCGCTTACCCACATCAACTGTATTTATTTGAGGAATGCTTATCCACTTCTCAGAATGATCCAGAGCTTCTCCATTTTCCCTGTAACTTTTTCCGACTGGACTAAGGTATGAGACTTGGCCAGAAACTACAAAGTCAATGCACATATACATCTAGAAACACAAAAGTACCCACATGTCTGGTTATAGGCTGTGGAATCACACAGTCACACAAGACTGTCATCACTCTTAGATCTATAAGCTGGTTTCTATAGAAACCAGTATACGTCCTGCCATCCCAGGCCCATCCTGTAACCTGTCAGCACATGACCACCCCCTGTGCTTCTTGTCATTCATTAGGCCCCACTTTCCCTCTGTATCCCCAGCACAAGACCAGACACGCAGGACTCGAGAGGACAAGACGCCCAGGGTGAGTCAAGCTCGAGGCTCAGGCTCAGAGCACAGAGCTTCCGGCAGAGCGCATTACTCAGAGGGCGAGGCAGGGCTCTGGAGAACTTAGCCCAAGGCCACAAACAGTGGGAAGAGGCCCCTGGAGTCCTGAAACACATCCTCAGCTTCCAGGAAAATTCCATTCTTTTTGCAGTAGGTTGCTGGGAACCAGGGGAGAAGCCAATCAGAAGTCAGTGTTAATTACTTTTCAATAATAATGAGCCTTACACAAAGAGCTTTTATAAACTGCGCCTTACTAGACTCTCACTCAGTTTTGTGAGCTGAATCACAGAGCTTGTAAGGGTCAGGGCAGGTCTGAACCCAGGTGGGCCTCACACCTTGTTCAGACTTCCTCCTGCCCCCAGACAGACAGGGAAGGGCTGCATTTCCTGGGATTTGGCCCCCTCACCATCACCCCCTTCACACACACACACACCCCCAGCAGGACTCTCCAGGAGGCTGGGCCTTTGGACCCGTGTCCTCCCTTCGTGCATTTCTGCCAAAATAAACCCAATGACTCATGAGCTTTGTGCCCTCTGCAATTCCGTGAGATTGATAAGGGTGGCTCCAGCCTCAGAAATCAGAGCAGAGGGAGCAGACAAAGCTTACTCTGTGCTGAGTGAACCAGCTGGGGGCAGAGGAGACCCTGAGGCCTACAGGGGAAGAGGGCATCAACCCGCTTCCTCTGCCCACACTCCTGCTGGGCCTCTTCGGGCTCTGAAGTGACAGGATGCTGACTGTTCAATGGGATACAAAGAAGTAAATCCTCAAGTTCAGCCAGCACAGTTTGCCATCCCACTTCCCCCAGACTTCAACGCAAATAACAGCCAAAGCGTCCTCCCATCAGAGAAGACACTGGGCTCACACTGGTGGAGAATTCCACCGCCACTGTCCGCAGTGCACTGTCTGCTCTGACCATTCTCCTGGACAAGGGAATCACGGGTCACTCAGATCACTGCCATCTTGAATCTGGGAGTGAAATCTGTCTGCCTGTGCCCTCAGAAGTAGATGCTGCCTTGAGTGGTACCTTGGAGTTGGTTACATGTGATCAAATCTATAGGTTCAAGTAAGGTACGTTCAGCTGGGAAAGCAAACAGACCTGCTGTTTTAGATCCTATTCTAAAGTGAAAACAGAGAAGACAACAAACGCACAACACGCTAAGCTCGGTAGCTCCGAGCTATATTTCAATTAGAGGACAAGTCCCTTCAAAACGGTGCGGTGGCTAACTGGGCCAGATGCTTCCTGTTTGGGGACACAGTTATAAACAAAAGCCTCCCATGTGTGCATAACGGCTCGTCTGCTCTCAGGCTGCCCACCCGCCACTTTCCTCCTAACCCCCTGCACGAAAGTAGCTCAGCGTCAGTCAGCCCACCCGCTGGCCCGTGAAGGCAGACAGGCCGAGGGCTCCGCACAAAAGCCTCACAGAAGGACGTCAGGCCACATCACCGTCGCCGGGGCGCTCAGGTGAAATATGCATACACATCCCAGCGCTTGATGAAAGGAAAATGTGGGGCACTTGGTGATTATTTTTAATTGACTTCACCTGGGAATTTTAAATCCCAAAAATTTAGCTGCCATTTGCAGAAGGTTTGGGCAGCATATGATTTTGTCCCTTTGAACGGCAAGCCTCCCATTGCCACCTAAGAGAAAGTCTCATCGGCACCAAACGCCTTTTTCAGAGCCAACTGTAAAAGTCATTAAGTTGCAAAATCACGGAATGGGATAGCAGTGACGATGTCCGACTGTCCTCCGCCCTTTCAAGGCAATCTAGCCTTTACATCTTCCCTCTCAGAAAAAGGAGCCCCACGACTCTGTAAAGATGATGCTTGAGCCCCTGCTCAGTTGTGCTGGGACAATAGTAACCCAGGAACCACAGAGGAGTTGGATGGAAGGATTCTGTGGGCACTTGAAACTAGACCTCGCTTCTCAGACTCCTGGCAAGGCGCCCCGACAACAAGCAAGGCTGTGTAGTGAGGGGACACACCACCGCTCCTGCCCTGTGACCCACTGCCATCCTTCATAGGTGGCTTGGAAAGTCTCCAGTCTGTTCTCTAAAGACCCATGGGGTTCACTGGGCACTGGCCAGTCAGGCATCAGATGCCCCAGGTCTCCTTCCTAGACAATCGAACTGGAATTTATTCTCCTAGAAAAACTCTCTTGAGTTAATATACCAAGGGCCTGAGCAGGAATCTGGAAAAACTTGGTGAGTCTCTGCCCTCTGGGTCAACCTCTTGCATTCTCAGGACCATTGACACAGGGGGTCAGATTCTGCACTGCACGGAGGTGCCACTTACATCCTCCATCTCATGATGAACGCATGTGCCTGTGTGGGCACATATGGGGATTCTGGGCCTTGCGGCCGAGCCTGGGGCACAGACACACGGGCCACGCAGACTTGGCAAAACTGGGCAAACACGGAGGCTGCAGCCTACAAGTGCAGGCAGCTGCTCCCTGACCCTCGCAAACTCTTGGAGTCTTTGAGATCTTGTCTCTCGCCCACCTGCCACTCTCAGAGCTTTGGTTCCTCCAACCTCAGGGCTCAACACGTGACACAGCCACCTCACCTGGAAGGCAGGGGGGAGCCCGGGATGTGCACCTGGCCCTCACAGGGAGCTCACAGCGGTGCTGCTGCCGTCCAGGCTCTGGGAGGCTCCCCCAGCACAGCTATACTGTCGTGCAATCACACACCTTTTTCTTTCCTTTCACTTGAAGACAAAGGCTTCTTTCTAACCCACAGCCCTGAGAGCTGTTTCCCCTGCCCTTCCACTGAGACTTAAATCTGGAGTACTCTAAAGCTTTCCCCTCTTGACACCACCTGCTTGTCTGGGCTCTTCTTTTCCTTTTTGTCTTCTCTCTTTCTCTTTTCCCACCTTCAAAAGCCAGCCTCTCTTCCCTCCTGTCCTTAGTCTATTTTTGTTTCACGGTCTTCTGTACTTTCAGAGTTGGGAGAGATGGCAAAAGCCACTGTCTTATTTCAGGATGGGGAAACTGAAAGGTGACCTAGTTTATAAGTGACAAACTCATGCTTCCAGCCTCTGCCACCAGGTCTCTTTCCATCTCGCCACATGGCTTGCCCCCTGCCACCCCTGAGGTCCCTTGAATGGAAAGTCCACCATCACATACAGCTGACTGGACTCCCCCCGCCCCAGCCTGCAGTAAAGTCAGTAAAGTGCCAAAAACGAGCAAAATGAACCCATCGACTGCCAGCCATGGCAACACCGCCTCCCTCAGGGTTACAGGTACGCAGCTTCTCTTCCTGCAATAAGGCCCAGCGGGTGGGGGGGATCCCCTGATCCCCTTAGGAAGCTGGAGATGCACTCTGCACCTCAGAGGGGAGGACCTTGTGGTTGGAAACTTGCCTAAGGCACCTGGGCCGAGAGAGGCCGGCCCTTGCAGGCCCCACAGAGGAGGCACTGTCTACAATGGACCACGTCGCCTGGTTGTTGTCTCACCGGGTCTCTGCAACCAAAGCTGGGCCCCTCTTTGCAAAGATGAAGGTCCACTGAGTTGCCTCTGGCCTGGGAGTCTGAAGGCCAGTGATCCTGCCTGGATCAGCCCCCGACCTATGCCAGACCTTCTGTCTGTGAAATGACACCCCTGGCCACGTTCATAATCTGTAATTCTCTAAAAACCAGCCGGCCTTGGGACTGAGCAACAGGCCACTGAGTAGCAGGCACCTTTCCCTTTCTGGCTCTCAAACTGCCAGGCCAGGGCTGGGGTTATAAATGACATGGGTCAGGCCAGAGGCTTTAGGGGATTTTCAGTCCAGGTTCACCAGTTCTTGTTACCAGGGACCTCAAACAACGCGCCCGGCACTTCCGCGTTCCCCTCCCAAGGCTGAGACGCAACCTTGCAAATGACAATGGAATTGAATGTGTCTGTTGTTTCTGGGGCCGGCTGCACGGAGGCAGAGCCTGCTAGCAGGCTGCATCTGTCTGGCCAGAAAGGGAGGAATTGGGGAACCTTGGCAGAAACAGGGCAGGAGAGGTGCACAGGAGCCAGCTCCCTCCTGCTGCGGCCCGCTGTCTGGGTCGCCCTCGACAGGCTGAGCTCAGGAGTGTGAGCCTCGGGTGTGGGTGTGGGGAGGATGACGACTCACGTGGCTCCTTTTGCCTTCTTCATCGCCCATCGATGTAATGACCGTCTCTGAAAAGACCATCTGTCCAGTCTGGTTGTTGGTGATCTGCAGGAGAACCGCACAGTGAAAGTGAAACAGAAGGAATTCTGAGCAAATTCCACGAGTTGGTTTTTTTTTGTTTTGGTGTTTTCCACTTACTGAAGCAGGAGCATCTGCTAAAGTAGGCAGAATGCCCACTCCCCCTCTTCCTGAGCTCCACCGGCGGTGTGGCCACGAGAGCACAGCACGGGGCACCCCGAGGCATGCAGCACATGGCCTGTCACCCTGCCAATACTCAGCACCTGTATTGCTCTTGGGGCCCATTCACTTGAAACTCAGCGTCCACTTTCCTTTGGACTACTCCAGGTCTGGGTATGGAATCGAATGACATTCAGGAGAATAAAACAGGTTTGAGCCACAGCTGCCCTCTTCCTGATTCTGAGGACAGTTTCATTTTATCAAGAAAGTGCTTACATACAATGGCAGACCTGGCCCCCTCCTCCGCTATCGGTTGTCTGCCTCAGATTCTGTGATCAGGAGCAGGCACCACAAAGCTGAACCTCAGAATCCTGGGGTGGAAGCCAGGCCATTCCACTCCATCCAAGGCCATGTCTAATGTCTGTGTTGGCGATAAAAGAATAGAAAGAACGCTGGCCCAGGAGCTAAGTGATTTGTGTTCTCCGGGCCTTGGCTCTGACATCGACAACTGTCTAGCATGTAATGTGGAACAAGTCACTTCTGTTCTCTGATTCACAACTTTGTCATTTCTAGGTCATCTTTAAACTTCCTGCCAGTCCTAATATCACAGGTGCCTGCAGCCAAAACCAAGTGGAAACTCTCAGCCTAGCATGCAACCGTGGATTACATTCCAGCTCTAACTCCAGCTCCAAGGAGATAATCATCACGTCATCAGCAACAGATTTTAAATCTTTTATCTAAGTAATTCCTCTCTCTAACAAAGAGATGTCTTCTTCCTTTATGCCAGATACTTACAGGACTGGCCAACGTTATATATATTGTTCATTGTCCAGCTCTGAATGTACAGGAATGAGAACTCCTCAGAGCCTTTATGATCCTACAGCATTATACTATGTCTTTATTATACTGTGCGTCTAGGAAGAGAACTGTGTACAATGTTTTCCAAATATGTTTCACTACTGAGCCCCTCTTTCCTAAGGCATCAGCAGAGGACAGACGCTCCACTGAACCCGCTACTACACCATGCATGTAACATGACTTCACCATAATACAACAGTAATAATGAGAACAACTTGCTGCTGCATCGCACTTCACAGTTTACATGACTCTCGTATACCTTAAGTTGTCTGATCCTCAGGAATCCGTCACATAGGGGCTGATATCCCTATTTCATTAGTGATGGTCATGAAACTGAAATAATTTTTCACTATCAGTTACTGGTAGGACTCACACTTGGGTATTCCGGTATCTATAGGGAGTAGATTTAAGAAGCAGCTGAATCCTGTGAGCTAATTACTGTCAGAAAGGATGACTTCAGATTGGTTTTGACAAGAATAAAGCAATCACTTTTGGAAACATTCTCTAGGCTTCCGATGAGAATGCTAAAGGATCCTATTTGGCAGGTGACTCATTCATTTATCTGGGGTGGACGGGGGAGGGCACGCCCTGGAGCTGGGCCCATTAGCATGCAGCGGGAGGACAGCCACACAAAGGCTACTTTATAGTCAAGGCAGCAGCCCCTGAAAATTGACCCCTTTATCCTCTACAGCACAGAAATGCTATTGTTTCAACCCAGTCATTACCTGGGCACTTGAACAAAAGCAAGACTCTTTTGTGAGAACCACTGTGGCCTTGCATGGAGGAGCTGAGATGGGATCAGAGGTCAAGCTCCCTGACTGGCACAACAGAAGGTCAGCTCTACAGCCTCTAGCAACGACCCTGAACATCCGCACGCCAGGCTCTCTCCAAGAGAACACAGGCTGCATGGCCTGCACTCAGAGTTCTGCCAGAGTCACACAGGAGACATCTCACACCAGGGCACGCTAATGCCACGTTCCTCTAGACAGAACAAATCTGCTTGTCCCTTGCACAAGACACTGGATGAAGAGACACTTAGACGTGCGGTGGGCTGGAAAACACTCCGCCATAGAATTCTGAATGGATAACCAGCATACGGATGAATGTTTAACCTTGAGGCAACAGAGGCTTTCCCTTCTGAGGACTGAGTATACTGCACATGAGTTCCTCCTAAGGAAACCGTGAAGATCTGTTCACCACAACATGATCTCTATTTCAACTCTCTATTGAAATATAGATAAAAACCTGTGAGATAAATTCCTCGAACTCAGTGCTAGAAAAGTATCACTCTAGATACTTGTTCCTTTTTTCAAATGATAAAAAGCCCTCAATTGGATCGGCAGGAAGATCAGAATCAACTTTATTGCTTAAATGCAAAAGCAATTTATGTTTTTGATACATATCTTTCCCCTTTAAATAGCTCCCTCACTCCTTCTGGTTTTTAACCTGTATTTCACCATCTCCACATGTATTTTTGGCTTGTGTATCAAATATGTAAGCAAGACCTTAGTCTTCTGGCGGGACTAGGCGCGGCAGAAAGGAGGACCATGACCGCCCTTACCTTGTGAATTTCTCGGTGGACGTGGATGGTGTTGTTTCCCACCTTGGTTTCTGTGTTGGTCTCATTGTGATAACTGGGAGGTAAGTGTGCCAGGTTCACTTCTGATGATGCTTTAGCAGCAGCCTCTTCTGCCTCCATCTATTAAATCAATGAATTTAATGAGCAATATTGTTTTCCCTTTATACAAATCAGAGTCCATTAGAAAAAAAGGAACCACGTCTCTTTTCCTCTTCTGCAGTGACAAGTAATGGTGGTGATGACAGGTACTGTTACTTGAGTACCCAGTAGGACAAGACATTGTTCTAAATGTTTATGTAAACACTGCCTTAAATCTCACAACCTCCCTATGAGGTGGGTGTTAATGTCCCCACTTTACAAATGGGACAACTGAGGCTCAGGAAAACTAGTTAACTTCTGAAAGATTCTCAGTGAAGGGCAGAGCTGGGATCTGAGAGGCTTCCACTGAACAGTCTTAACCCCTGTATGAATTCTCCTGGTGCCCCACCCATCTCCCCATGGTCTGGTTGGGAGGTCACCTGCATTCAATTCCCTTACGTGCCAACAACCAACCCTCTCTCTCTCTGAGGGCATTCTCTGGCTGTGCAAGTGTGCTCAGTCTGCACAGGACCTGAGGGTCAAGGACTGAACACCCCAGGAACAACCCTCAACCAGTGAAGGGCAGGTACAGGGGCTCCCTCTCCTCGCAGTGGGATAGCCTCTCTCCAAGGACCTCTGGCAGGATGGAGCCCTAGCTGTCCCAAGAAGTAATCTGTCCATCAGCACAGGGTTTACTGCTTGTCTTCTCTTCCATCTCACTTTCCTACTTCCTCCTAGTGTTTCTGGGATCACATCGCAATAAAGTATTTACACCCACATCCTTGTGGCAGGGCCAGGTGGGGGAGGGGACCCAATCTAAGACAGCCCTTTCCTCCCTGCAGGAAGGGCTACAGCTATGTCTCCTTCCTCACCCACCCCCGAGGACAAGAGGGACCCTTGTGAGGGTCAGGTGACTACTTCCCAGGGTGCACCTTCCTTCTGGCTCTTCCTGCCCATGTGTCCTTTCCTAGGGCAGGTTTCCGAGGCCACTGTCTTCAGACCATCAGTCTCCTGAGCCTCCATGACATCTATCTCAGATATGTCAGTCAACTTGAATTTGCACTCAATGTCCTGCTCTGGATTTATCTCCCAGCCCAAGCCCAGAGGAATGCACAGGTGACAACGTGACCAGTCATAGCTGATTGGACTCAAACAGAGGCCACATCATGGACTAGTTGAGCCAACTAGACACTCTCTCTAGGAATTTAAAATGAGAGACACAAAGAGAAGTTGTAGTTGGTAGTTGGTGGTTGGCGATTTTCCAACAGGGTGATCTTTGAGCTATGTTTATTCCTTAAAACGAATCCTCAAAAAATATTTTCCTATTTAAATAAAAAAAAATCACTGTCGTATGTAATGTAATTCCCTTCCATACTAAAGGAGGCCCCTCTTTTCCTGCCTTTCCCAACCAGATGTGCTGAGTGGGGTGTATATGACGAAAGAATTCCCACGTCTCAGTGTAGCACAAAGAAGTGTTAGTAAAGTCTGGTCGGCATGAAGGCTCAGATAACCAAATGAGGACTCGGTCAGCAACCACCAGGTTTGACCCAACGACACCTCCTGAGATGTCTGAAGCCTGATCACTGGCTCTGTCCCCACCATCCCCATTCTCATCACAAGAGCTGCCGAGCCTGGGCATCACCTATGCCTGAGCCCTTGCCCCAGACCCTTCCGGATCTCCTCAGTTACTCACAGCAGCTCTATGAGGAAGTGTTACTACTCTCACTTGGCAGATGAAGAAAACTAAGAGGCTGACAAAGGCTAAGGAATCTGCCTAAGGTCATCACATTGTAAGTGGCGAAGCTTGGATTAGAACTCAGGGCAGTCTGACTCCAAATTACGTGTCTTTCCCAGTGTATTATTCTGCTCATGTTTTTACTGGGGAAATAGGAGAGCCCCAAGCAAGCAAGTTTGAGGATGATCATGACAGTCTCTGGAAGCAAGTCAGGCGTTCAAAGAAGAGAGAAAAAAGGCTTCCAGGTGGAGGAGGAGGCATGATTGGCCTGGCCTCAAAGGACAGAAACGATTTGGACAGAGGGGAGCACAGAGGAGGCGAAACTGTGGCAGCCTGGATGAGAACGGTATGTTTTGGGTGAGGGCAGGGGGTACACCCTGGACCCTCACTGGATAAAGTGATGGCTGATGAAGTAGAGATGGGCTGACAGGTAGAGCCATAGACAGTTCTAAAGCAGAGGGTGTTGGCCTTGTTCCCAATCAGGACTTGCCCAAAACGTGGGAGGAGAGAAAAAACACATATCTGGATCCCTTCCAGCCCTGCTGAATTACAATTTCAGGGGGGACCCCACACACCAGTGCGTTTCCCAGATGACTCTGAAGTATTCCCTCCCCTCTGCTCTTCCCCGGGTAAGAAACTCTGCACCAAGCCATGGGGGGTTGAAGCAAGCAAGTTCTGAAGACTAGCTGGGAGACAATACAGAGTCCAAGGAAGGAAGAGAACAGAGCAAGGGGACTGGCTAGAAGCAGGCTGGGTGTCAGAGCTTATATCTGGGGAGGGACCTCCTAGATGGTAAAGGCTCCAAGTAAATCTACAAGGACTGGGCCGCTGAGAGCTGGCCACCGTAAGGCAAGAAGTCGCCCCCAGCCTCATCAGAGGGCAGCACAGTAGAGCGTGCCCAGGTTTTAGAGTCAGGGAACATGGGGCCAAGTCCCAGCTCTGCCACAAAGTAGCCACGTGACCTTGGGCAAGACACCAAATACCTCTCTAAACCTCAGCTCTCTTGTTTGTAAAATGGGGGTGATTCTATTTTGTTGAGCAGATGTAAGATTAAGGACCACGAAATCCAAGTGCTTTGTACAGTATCTGCCACCCAGCAAAGGTGCAGTGCATAGCTACTTGCATAATATAGTCCCTGAAGAAAGTGGTTCTAGAAGCAGCTAGTTTGCCAGGGAATGTTCGAGTAGAAGTGGAAAGAGGACATAGTGGATAACGTGTGTTTGAAGGGCTTGCTAACAAATGGAGAAGAAATGGAATGAAGCTAAGATTGGATGCTTAAGACTAGGAAAACGGCTTTTAAAATTTGTTTTAAGCAAGAGATCCTGGCATGTGTAGCAACACAAAAGATACAGCTGGAAAAGAACAGCAGCCTGGAGATGCTGGGGAGGTGGGCTATATCCAGAAGGAGAAGGGAGTGTTTTAATGTTTTCAAAATTCCCATAGGAATCGGAATCCTGCAGTTTGGCTTTCAAGTAACTGACAAGTTACCAAATCTGGAATTTGCTCAGGGCTGAGCAGACAGTCTTTATAGAAAACCATCTCTCTCTTAACCAGTAGTTATTTCCACAGAATGAGCTAACAGCTCTTCCAAGGCACCATGAACTAAAGTACAGTTTACAATGGAAATTTCAACCACAACTATTACTGCCACTAGCAGGAGAAACTTAAGTCTGAAGCAATAGGACTTGTTTCATAGAGAAGGAATGTGAATATTATTTAAAATAACATCTGAGGTTGGTTGAATCTGTGTTTGTTAAAGAAGCACAGTAAGAAAAACTGGAGAGGTAACTGGGGTTCTTCCTCATATAGGAGGGGTGAGCAGAGCATTCCAAAATATGCCAGTTACAGACAAGGCAATGACCAGAGGGGGCAGTGATTTTAGCCTCAAAATACATTTATCAATAACACATAGAATAATAAAGCAGGAAGACAGGAAGAGCCCAAACCGCACCATTTAAAGATTTGCTTCCCTTCAATAATGATGCTACAAGTAGAGTTAACTTTTTCCCCTTAAGAGAAATCAACAGTTTGAGTCAGCTGAATATTTTAAATGTCAGGAAGTTACTTGAAAGCAGATTCATGATGCAACTATGCAAACAATTAATGCATCTGGCCGTGGGTCCTCTTGGCTCTTCCCAGGGACGACAAGTAAATAGCAACTATCTTGTGTTTATGAGATTTAAGGGGCTTTCTGGTAGTCTTTTTTTTAAAAAATTAATAGTAATAGCCATGATCTATTGAGAATCTATTATATATTGGACCCTGCTGGTCCTTTTTTATTATTCATAGTAGTAATATTAACGTGATGATAATGATGGTCATTATTTACTGAGAACCAACAATTTCCCATGGTCCTTATAACAACCACACAAGCGGGCAACTTACACGACACCAATTTTACTTAACCCCATTTTAGATGGTCAGATAACTTGCTTTACTTGCATCCCCTCATTTACTTCTCCCCTTTACCCCTAGGAGTACACTTTTTCCATTTTAGAGCCTGGATCCCATCGCTAGTAAGTGGCAGAGCTGGGATGAGATAAAGGAAGGTTGGTGCGCACTGAGTAGGGTAGGGGTAGCAGACAATGTCTCCCCTGGTGGCAAACTGCAGCCAGCCTATCTGCACAAGTCAAGCAGAGCCATGTCTGGAGAAAGAAGGCCGGAGCCCAGGCAGAGCCAACGTGGACAACTCCCTCGGAGTGGACACCACTTCCCATGTCCCGCTGGGCCCCAAACTGCTATGATCAACGAAGAGGCTGAAGAGCCCCCTGCCACTCCCCCATCCCCCTCACTGGGGGCTGCCGGCAGAGAACCATGCTGCACGGGCAAGGTCACACTGAATAAGAATGTGGAGGTGACTTGGTCAGTCTAAGAATCCATGTGCAGCAGGGAAAGTTCTAGAACCCAGAGAAGAAAAGCAGAGACCTGCTCTGGGGCTAGAAGGCTCATGAGCTCAGTTCAGTTTGAAGGTGCAGAGTTAAGAGACACTGGGGCCTATCTGACTCCCCCACCTCTTTCATTGTCCCATGTCATGATTCTTCCGCTTTCACAGGAAACAAAGTCCACGGGTTTTGGAATCTGGCCTGCCCAGTGGGCATTCAGGTACAGCTGCCCACATAACTGCCTCCCAATCTAGTGTCCCCTTCACCAGTGTCCACTGGGTTGACTGTTGTGGGAAGGAAGGAGAAATAGCCCCAAATGATAGAGGGCTGGAGGAAGAAAGTCATCTCTCCTGGTTGACCAGAGCCAGCTTTGAGGCTCTGCCCAAACGCAACGTGGAGAAGCAGGGATGTGGAGCTGCCTGACCTACGAGCCTGGACATCTGGTCTTTCACTGACTCCTTCCCTGGGAAGGCTGGTTTCTCTCCAAAGACAGGCTGTAGCCAGAGCCAGGCCCAATGGTGGCCATGCCCACCCATCCCAGGCAGCAGGGCTACCTGGCTGCAAGAGCTGGGCCAGCGACACCTCCTGTCCAAGCAGCCCTGGCAATGCGTGGGTGCCCACCCTAGAGGATACCATCTGTAGTGTTTGCACCTGGGAGGCAATGAAAGGAAGAAGCCAGGCAAAGTTTTCCCAAGGTATCTGGTCTCTGATACTAACAGCTGCTGTATATCACGCAGCTACTATACGCCAGGTGCCACACATATTGTAGACTTAATTCTCACAGGAAACTGAGGTACAGGATCTTAAGGGAATTGTCAAATGCCACCTTGCTGCTGAGGGGCAGAGGAGACCTTGAGCCCAGGACTGACTCCAGAGCACTCTTGGGGTGGGGTTGGGTTGGGGGCCTGCCTTTCACACTGCCCCTCCTCCTCTCACCCACCCTCTAACAATTGACACTGCTGGGCTTTGGGACTCCTAGTTTCCTTCTCAGCCCCACATGGCACTTGAGAAAGCCCAGACAGACTACCAGCCAAGCTCAGGGCTCTTTGTCGCCTTATGGCGCCTTGTTACTTGGGAACATGACAAGCTCGAAGCCCAACAGACAAGCTAGAACTTGAGATGCCTGGAGCTTCCTCTGCAAAACCAAGGCGCTAGAGTACCAGGGCCCTTGCAAGCATCCATTTAAAACAGGATGAGGCCAACTGCACACCTGAAGATAATTGTGGGGTGATGGCGGTCAGCCTGCAGGCAGGTGGTACCTCCGGCTGCCCGTGGGTGGGTCCAAGCGGAGTCTCTGGATGGACAGCCTCAGATCTAGATCTTTTGGCAGGAAGGCAGAATGAGGTGGGAGATGGGATCACCCCGCGCTTGCTCCAGATCTCTTGGAATCTGCTGCCGGCCCTGCCCAGCCCGTCGCAGACCGGAGAACCCTGGCCAGCCCCCGCAGCACTGCTTCCCCAGCCCCCGCGGTCGCCAGCCTCCGGCCTCCCAGGAGCGCGGGCCCTTGGGACGCACCCACCTCCTCCACCGCGCTGCGCAGTTTGTGCTGCGTGTCCTCCATCAGTTCCTCAACCTCGCGGAACATCTCGTTGAGGGTGGCCTCTTCCTGCGGGTAGCTGAGAGCCGGGCCAGACTCAACCGGAGCCGAAGTCACCGCTGGAGCCGGCACGGGGGCCGTGGGGACCGCCGCCGCCAGCAGCAGGCATAGCAGGGTACCCCCGAGCCGCCGCATCTCCTCTCTGCGCCCGCCGCTGTCGCCGCCGCCGCCTGCGCGTTCCAGAATGCTGTCACAGGGGCGCCGACCACCCTCTCGCCCGCGCCGGCGCCCCGCCCCGCCCCACAGCCGCCGGGCACTCTGAGCTCCGACCCGCCCCTGGCGCCCCGCACCCACCCCCAGATGGGACGAAATCGAGTCCCTTCCGGACGCAGTTCCTCTGGACAGGGAAGCCCCCTGCCCGCTCCAGCCGCACGCCAGAATCCCCTCCGTACCCCCACCACCATTCTTG
This sequence comes from Camelus ferus, assembly GCF_009834535.1. Taxonomy (NCBI): domain Eukaryota; kingdom Metazoa; phylum Chordata; class Mammalia; order Artiodactyla; family Camelidae; genus Camelus; species Camelus ferus. The sequence continues at coordinate 50,737,675 of NC_045705.1, read as the reverse complement.
GGCACAGGCTGGGCTCTGACCCCCTCACCAAGTGATAGCCCCCTCCGAGGGCAACAGAACCTGGACACGCCCCCCCCCTTAACGGTTGTAGCACCACTATCTTCCCAGCCCGGCTGGGTCCCGGGTTCGAGCCCTGCCCCCCCACCCCGGACCGGGTCAGAGTACAGCTCTGAAGCCTACCCTACTCCCACCCTATCTCTATCCCAGCCTCCATATGGGGTGGTCAGAAAACGGGTCAGCACCCCCACTCCCACCTGCAGGGTCGGAACCAAGTCCAGCGCCCAGTCAGGAAGGACCGAGCTGAGCCACCCCGCTTCCCCGCCGCCGCCCCTCACCCACCCAGACTGGGCCGAGCTGCGCTCCGGGCTGGACTTGCTAGGCTTCGCTGGCGGGTCGCCGCGGGGCTACGGAGCCGGAGCAGGAACCGAGCTGTGGGCTGGCCTCCGGTGCGGGGAGCGCGGCGGGGATGCGGCAGCACCGGTACCCGAACGAGCCCGCAGCGCTCGCCCCGCCCTCCCGCCAGCCCCCGCCCCGCGGGAGGGGCCCGGCCCAGCCCGCCGCCATTGGCCAACCCGGGCGCCGGCGCCCTCCCGCCCCAGGCCAGCCTCCTAAACCACCGAGAGTGGCTCTACGCGAAGCTGTCCTCTTCCCCGCATCCCACTGCCCCGCCGCATCCCAGTCCATTATCATCTCTGGCCCAGATTTTTGCCACAGTTTACGGGAGGCGGGGGGAAAGCGTTCTTCCTGTGTTCCACCTTGCTCTTTCCAAGGCGTCCTCTACCCCGCAGGCAGGATAAAATCCAAGCCCCTTAACCTGGCATTCAAGGCCCATCACAGGCTGGCCTTAATCTGTCTGCCACGATTGACGCCATACTCCAGCCAAGAAAACTCACATGTAGCTCCTGCAGTAGCTCCGCAAAATGTTATTAAGCTCCCTACGGGCGTAACAGAGTAAAGACCAGCCAGACACCTGCGGCCAGACTGCCTAGTGTCAGTCCCAGCTCTGCTCCTTAGGACTTTACTAGTCTGACCAAGTTATCAGATTTGTCTGTTCACCAGTTAACCCCAAAGCAAAATAGAGGTTATAGTATGACAACTAAAAATGTCACTTGTCGTGTAGTTCTACAAGAACGAAGTCAGACTCTGTAGTCGAGTACTGTCAACAAACCTGGCAGAGTGCGGGCAGAGATCAGGAACGAGGTGCTTATGCTCTAGGAAAACTGGCAGGACAGGCCCTTCAGATAGTTAGATATTTTCAGGAGAAAATTATACAAACCCAAACTCTTGAATCTTCCTGTGCTTGGAAAAGCACTAAAACCGTTAAGCAAGGTACCTGCTCCTCATGGCTAGCAGCCATCTCCACTTTCTACGGAAATGTGTGCTTGGTTGCATGTAACCCCTTTGCCAAAGTCACAGATATACTGATCTTCCCCCCTTCTTTAGAGAGGTTCCTCAGAGCTTTCTGAGATGCTATAGTTCTCAGCAAGTCCCCAGCTAAAACTTAAACTCACAGCTCTCATGTTGTCTGTTTTTAATTCAGTCGACAAGGTGTGGGGTACCTCATAGGTCACGAGCATAGCACATGCAGGGAAGCGTGGGGCATGTGATAAGTGGGCTATAAACATTAGCTGTCGTAATGAGAGCAGAACTTTGTCTATTCACAGCTGTCTTCCTAGTGCCTAGAACAGGGAGCACTCACTATTTTTAAACAATTTTTACAATAAATGAGTGCCTACAACAGGGAGCACTCAAAAAAATTTTGAATGAACCTGTGTTTTATTTATCAAAAACTCCTATTTTTTCCTGTTCCTCTTTCTGTCTGGACAGCCCTCCCTCCTCTCCTCGGCCTGGCTAACTCCACCTCATCTTTCAAGACTCAGAGTCTCTCGTTACCTGTCCCCACTCCATCCCATCTCTCCCCTAGGTTTCCCTAGCACCACATGCTTCCCCATGGCAGCCCTGATTTGCCATGGTCTGCCCAGTCACTGGCCCATTTCCCCCCAGCAACCAGGAGCACCTAAGAGGCAGAGGCTGACATGCTCACCTTCGTGTCATCAGGGCCTCCGTTACAATACACACTGGGCCCCTGAGAAATGGATGGGCTGTTCTTTATAGCCATTGCTATTGATGTATCAATATAGCAGTAACATGACTGAGCACCCACTGTGTGCCAGGAGCAGGTATTAACTCATTTAATTCTCAAACAACCTCTGAGGTTAGTGCTACTACCTTTATTCCCAGCTCACAATAAGGAAACTTCCCTAAGGAAGTCACATACCTCCTGAGTGGTTGAAATGGGATTTGAACCTAGGAATCTGGCTCCAGAGCCTTGACCCTTCACTGCCAAACTCCTCTGCTATCACCCTGGCCAAGAATTATAAGATGACGTGGGAGGATGAGACAAGCAATTTCTGCAGGTGACCACTTAGAAGACATGTGTTTGGGGAAGGAATTCAGGACAGGCCACCCCCAAAGTATGCCACTTTGGCATATTGATGATTTTGAACTGAAGGCACTTGAGAAACAGCAGATGCAGGAAGGGCTCACTGACCTGCCCTTTTCTACCTTAAAATAGGCCCTAAAATTTCCCATGAGAGAGAGGTGCCCTCCCTGTAGCGGGAAGAGAACATCCTTATCACCAGAGGGGGAGTCGGTGCCAAGATGGATCTGTACAAACACACTTACTAAAATAACCCGTATCTTCTACTAGTCTCCCCTACTTAGCACCCAGTCATTTCCCTACAATTCACTGTCCCTACCTCTACCCCTTTGCCTTGTCATTTCTTAATAAATTTATCATTCCTTTGTCTAGAAGGTGCATGAGCTTTCTGCTCTGGGCTCTTCCTCAGGTCTTCATTTTCTTGTGAAGGCTCCCATGTACACATAAAATTTTAACAAAATGTGGATGTTTTTCTCCTGTTATTCTGTCTTGTGTCAGTTTAATTATTAGGCCCAGCTGGAGATGCTAAATTTTTCCTCCCCTGCAGGGGCCTCTTTGTCATATTTCATACAGCTGAGTCCACAGCAAAGCGTCAATGGAGAAGAAAGCACACTGGGGGCCTCCTTAGAATCAGGCACTGTGCAAACCCCAAATCTATAGCGAGGGCGTGGAGACTCAGAGAAATTAGGCCATCTGCCCAGAGCCAGACAGCAGGTGAGTGGGTCTGGGAGGAGACTCCGCGTGTGGCTGACTCTGAAGCCAGTGCTCTCACGCTTTCTTTCTCGTGACTGCCTTTTTTTTTTTTTTTTTTTTTGCCCCCAGAACTCTCAAAATCATCGTTTGTCACCAAGATGTGGCTTCTAGCCATGTTCTCTTCAACTTCTGGGTCTCTGGGCCAAGCCGTCCTGCAAATTCAGGGAAAGCCTCCTCACTCCCAACATCCCCTGCTCTGTCCCCTGGTTGTTTGGCAGACCTGGCTCAGCTATTCATTAGCTTTCCAGGGGTGGCTGCCGACAAAAATGATCAACAAACAATCAATAATAAGAATAGAAAAGAGTTTCATCTGAGCCAAACTGAGGACCAGCCTGGAAGCCCGATTCCCAGGTTCCTCTGAGAAACTGCTCCAGAGAAGCAGGGTTTTCGGCACACTTTTATATCTTGTCAGAACAAACAAGTCAGGGATACATTTCTTCAAGGTTTCCAAAAAACCTGACCAGCACGTACACGTCCAGCATGTGCCGTGTGGCCTTGGCACCTGGGAAGGGAGTCTTATCAGAGGAGGACCAGCACTGGCGTCCCAGGAAGAGAGGCATTTAATCTTTATTTTTAATGTGGGCATTCTTTACTTCTGGTCAGTGTGCCCTTTTCTTTAATAATTAAAGCAGATATACAAAGTATGTTTGATAAGCCACAAACAGGCTGTTTCAGTTAGCATAAAATTCAAGTTAACTCACGTATAAGCCAGAATGACTTCCGCATACCTCAATATGTGAAAATTTATTTTATCATGGCCAATCCCATGCAAAGAGCCCAGAGATGAATCTCCAGATACCCCCTCCTTGCCACTCTGGGCACAGACACTAAAAAGAAACCAAAGCCGAATGGAGGCTGCAGCCAGAGGGCGCATTTCGGGGCTCAGCCAAGGGTTGCAACTGATGCAGATTTACAGAGCAAACCATGGTCTTCCATTCCTCCACATTGCTGGCTTAAAAACCAGGGAATTTCCCTGAATAAGACTTCTACCTTGTATCTTTTGCCCTGAAGTCTGGAGATCTTGACTTTTAGACTGAACTTTAAAAAAAGAAGAATGTTGAGCTGCCCCAAGTGATGGCTACGTGTTTTCTCCCATGGAGGTGGGGTTGGGGGAGTGGTGTGTCTAAATTTTGTACTCCTAAATGTCAGAATGTATCAATAGTGCCATTATTAAGTGAAGCTAGCAAAAAAGAAAGAGATAAAAAAAAAGGTGAAAGAAAGGAAAGATAAGGAAACCTACAGTCCCCAAATACAAGTTCATCCCCTGCCCAGCTTCATACCTGAGGCAGTCACAGACAAGCAGATGGGCCTCAACCAGATTCCCCCGCCCCCAAACACACATGCTCTGGGTGCCAACAAGTTTAGAGGCAGGAGTCAGGGAACATAGGGAAACCCTCTGTGTTTGGGGCCTGACTTGAGAAAGGGTCACAGTCTGGGTGGTCATTGTGAGCAGACAGGCCCAGGGGCACACAGAGCAGGCAGTCATCCAGAGCCATCCAGATCAATCATCCAATAGAGTCAGGAACTTTCTAAAATGCCACAATATCCATCATACACTAATCTAAGCTCTGTACCCACCAAGGACATTTTCTTTTTCTTTTAGGGTGTTGGAAGAAATTCCTGGAATTATCATTCAAAAATTCTAAGTTCTCACATTTTCTCTATTGGAATCTCATTCCATGGTTGAGGAAGTGGCCCCAAATTAGTTGTAACCTGTTGAAAATTACCTACAAAGTTAGCACGCACCCAGGTCTGTCTGTCCTGCAGAAGTTTACGGCCATGGGCCTGAGGAGGTATGTATCACAATGTTTACAGAAGAACTACTCACAAGCAAAAATGTGAAAACGACTTTTTCAGCAGAAGAATGGATAAACTGGTTTCCAGAAACAGTAGAATACAGCTGTTAAAGAGACACTATTTCTAGGCAACATAAGTATAAATTTCAAAAGACGTAATGTGGCAATTGGCAAAATGAGATGCACTTACTGTTGGGGGACACTTTGCGAGGCGGCCGGTGATGAGGGTTGGCAAAAAGAATTTACCAAAGGCAAGGGGAAGTTTAAGAACAAAGGGAAGTTTAATAGATTTGCTGCTACAGGCAGGACACAAGTAAGAGGCACCTGCGTGTCCGCTGGGGTGAACTAGGGTCTTTTATTAGGGGAGGGGCTGTGAACACAAAGGGATGGGGGAGCAGATTTCTGATCGGCTATAAGTGAGGAAAGGGGCTTTGGTACACGGGAGGATAGTGGATTTACGACTCCAGTAAGATGGAGACATGGGCTGACACAAGCAAGAAATTGATGACTCCGATAAGGGGGAAAGCGAGCTGAGAAAAGTCAGCCTGAGCTATGGCGAGGCCAGTCACTTCCCAGGGCTGTTCATTCTGCCAAGGCCAACACCCGTCAGGACTTTATCTTCCAAAGAGGAGCAGGCAGACGCCTAAGGGCTGGACGTTTGGGGGCCGCAGGGCCTTGGCAGGCACTAGCTGGCACCGCGCTTACTATTTGTGCTTATTTTAAAAACACAAAACAACAGTATCTATTGTTCATGGGTGCTACAAATACAGTAAAAACTGCAGGAGCGTGCAAACTGGCTCTGAGGTGGAAGGGGGGTGGGGAGATGGGGACGGTCTTCAGTCGTATTTGTAACATTTTATTTCTTTAAGAAAGAGAATGCACCAGTGTAGAGGAGTTCTGAGGAACAAGTGTCCAAAAATTCACATCTGTTTAATTGTCACACTTGATTAACTACACATGGGTATATGGGTGTGTGCCTGGTATTGTTTCTGTGTATTTCAAATAGTTTGTGAATAAATGAAAACCAAAAAAAAAAAAGAAAAAAGAAAAAGGCAAGCCCCCCCACCCCATCCCATGCCTCCCCACAATAAAACATAACAAAACACCTCTTGGAGTCAAACAGACTTTTCTTAGATCTGTTCTTGGTAGAAATGCTCTCTATCACTGTGAGGTGAGAGGGAGGAGTGGACAGTTCACACTAGGCCCGGCCGGGGGCGTCTCTCTTCATAAAAGGCCCTTCTGTCCTGCACCAATGATTGGGTGCTTTCCTCCTGGGGCGGGTGGAAGGGTAGGGCAGCTGTAGCCAGGTAATGACCTTGGGCAGGGATGGGGCTTATCTATCACCTCTGCCCCACCTCACCACCACCACCAACACCACCACTACTACTACCAGGGTAGGGATCAGTTTGCAAACAAGGAAACTGTAGGCATCTAGAACTTAGAGGTGCTCAGTCTGTAACAGTAAAGAACAAATCTGACTCCATATTAAATCTATTTCTTTGGCTTTAACTGTGCGCCCTGCTTTCCAGGCTTAGTCTTGCCAGCTCTGCACCTTTTGTAAAAGAATGTTGCCTTTAGCCTGAAATATACAAGAGAGCCTATTCTCAAGGCTCTGACCTTAAAGAATATTAACCCTTTTGTACTTATATAAAGATAAGCTGCAGAATAGAAAATCACACTTGTCCTGTTAGAGGTTTCACAGGGGCACCATGACCTGACCCCCCCTTGACAGCTGCAATAACAAAGAATTCCTACACCAAGAAGTTTGCAACAACCAACCACACCTTCTTCCCTTTTTAGTATAAAAGGAGCCTGAATTCTGACTTGAGGAAGATGGTTCTCCAAGACATTAGTCTGCCATCCTCTCGGTCTGCAGGCTTTCCGAATAAAGTCGCTATTCCCTGCCCCAACACCTCGTCTCCCGACTTATTGGCCTGTCGTGCGGTGAGCTGAATGAGTTTGAACTCGGTTACAGGTCTGGATAGGTGACTATTGCATACCAATTTTTAACACTTTAACCATTCAAAATAATTAATAAGGCCAAGGAAGGACTGATTACACACTCCTCTTTTTTCTTTTCCTTCCATCTTAGACAACACTGAACATAACTTGGAAACAGACGTGAAGAGCTGGCTCAGAGTTCATGTCTCTGCACAGCTCTTTAGTATCTATTCAGTATTTGGTATCTGTTTTCCCTGCTAGAATTCAGGTCCCATGAGATGGCCCAAGATGCCTGTCCCTGCACCCATCTCCTGTCCATTCCAGCCCAGAGTCTGCAGGGAGTTCGCACTCAGTAAGGATAGCCTGAATGAATGCAGGCCAGTTAAGGGCTGGGGTCCCTGCCCACAAGGAATCTCCAGTGTATGCCAAGAAACAGAGAAGTAAGCAGATGAAGCCAGGACAGTAAGACGGAGGAAAAGACAAAAGAGGATGACTCTTTTCAGAATGTCCATGGGAGAGGTCGTGTCCATTGCCGATCCAATTGGCTGTGGGAGCAGGAGAGCCTGTGGTACCCCCATGGATGGCCCACCTCTCCCACCCCTTTGACTGGACCAGGATGGACGCCTGTCTAAAGCTTGACCCATCAGATTCTTTCCTGGATTTTTAGGCTGGGAACACCACTGTTTAGCTGCTTGAGGACAAAAGCCAACATACAAAGAGAAAGTTAATGAGAGAGATGGAGAGAGATATAGAGAAATGAGACTCTAGGAGCTTGCGAGGTGGGTGATGGGAAGAGAGGAGCTGCCTCATCGTGTGATGTCGCTCTGGTTCTTGGTTCTCCTCTTTCATGCGTCCGAGACCCAGCTGCCGCGTCTGCCCCGAGACTCCGTGAGATGTTTTGGGATTCTTCTCATACACTTCCCTTTGGGTTTCTGTTACTAGCTATTAGGCTGCCTTAAATGTCTGGGGTGAGTCTGCCTATATTTTAACAAGGCAATCCTCATCAAGGAAAGTTTGCATTAGAGGAGGTTATTAGAAATTGAATTAGAAATAGAAGGCTACCAGGTCCGACAGGACAGGGACAAGTCAGCCAGGGGCCTCCTCCCCTTTGCTAGCTGACCTCTGACCGGCAGTGCCAGCCACCAATTTCATCAAAACCTCCCAGCTCCTGCCTGCAAATTGTGATTATTCTGAAGAAATGGATGCCAAGATTTTTCTGAATGGAAACTCCATCTGGCTTTGGAAAGAGTGTTCATGTGGATTCAAGGTTTCCATGAGTAACTGCCCCTGAATATCCAAAACATACATTTCAATTGCCAAGTTTCCGTGGGTGGGTAAAGAGACCCAGAGGACCATATCCGGGCCATCATCCTTGGAACACAGCACCTGAGGGATAAGCCCCGAGCCTGGCTGTCTTCCTTTCGAATTTAGCAGGTGGATTCATATGCTCTGTAAATTTCTGCATGTGTATCTGAAGTGGAGGATGACTCAGGAGCAAGAGAATTTTGGTAGAGCCAGTGCCAAAAGTGAGTGAAGAATTGGTGTTATTAGCCAACTATAGAGGAAGAACATCTAGAAATGCGTTTCTACCCAATTCTCTCCATGGCCCCAGGGGCAGGGTGGTGTGTTTATTTCTTCCCTGGAGCCGTTTTCAATGATGGCTTCATAATAGAATCACCTGGGAAGCTTGCTAAACAATGCAGATGCCTGGGTGCCCTTTGGACATGCTGATTAAGTAGGTAGGAGAGGGAGCACTTTGGGGTACATTCTGCAATGAGCTTTACTGAGGATTCATTTATCATTTGGCTTTGGCATCGTGGCTTACCAAAAAGCTCTCTTCTCATGCCATCAGCCTGTCCCCTGACCTGTGCAACAGCCAGCAACACTTGCGTCCCCATGATGTGGCTGGAAGCTGCTGGAGAGAGGAAGGCTGCACTTGGATCCAGATGGTCCCGAGTTTGAGTTCTGGCTCTGACCCTAACTGCCATGACCTGAATATCCCAGGATTCTCTAGCTTATGGGCACATTACTGCCTAAACCACAGGGCTCTTTGCCCGCACCTGCTGTCACTAAGATAATCTGGGAAGTCCCCAAGGGATGTATCTGCATCTGCAATCCAGTCCACTACCACTGTCTCCCAGAGAGTTGTGTCATCTTGAAGATAATGAGCAGAAACTTAATGTGTGAAGATTTCAGCAGCCTGCAGGGTGTTTCCAGTTAAAGTGGGGTGGCTACTGTTGGTTTTTGCTACGTTGAGATCCTGGCTGGTCAGCAGGGAAAAGGAATGAACATACATACAACAACAAAAATGCATCTTGAATGCATTATGCTAAGTGAAAGAAGTCAGACTCAAAAGGCTATATGCTGATCCCATTTATATGATGTTCTAGAAAAAGCAAAACTAAAGGGACTACAAACAAATCATTAGTTGCCAGAGGGTAGGACGGAGGGAGGCACTGACTGTAAAAGGGCACAGGGACATTTGATTGTGGCGGTAGACATACAATATTGGTATACATTTGTCAGAACTTGTAGAACAGTCCACTAAAAACACTGAATTTAATGCACTTAAATTATACCTAATTAAAAGAAATTGGGGGAAAAAAGAGGTAAAATAACTTGCCCAAGGTCTAGGTCAGGGATTCAAGTGGGGGTGTGGGATTCCTGAATCCAGACTTTGAGCTGCTCTGCAGCCTGAGGCTCGGGAACCTCGGGAACCTCGGGAACCTCGGCAGCTCGCAGGGGAAGGGTCACCTCCCAGGAAGACGCTCTGTCCTTGGTCAGGAATATCAGATTAAGAAGCCTGCAGTGGGGGCATCGTGGTGTGGGCAAAAGAACTGTGTTCTTGTCATGGTTTTGCTACCGTCTAGGTTTATAATCTTAGATAAGCTAATTTCTCTCTCTAAACTCTAGTTTTCTCATCTTTTAACCAATCTCTCCTTTGTGAGATGCATTGCCGTGGCATCGTAAAGGGCAGGGGCCCCGGAATGACCTCAGCTCTGTGTTATTCTCCAGTCAGGTGACTGGGACAAGTCTCTCCACATCTCTGAGCCCCACTTTCCTTATCTATAAAAGGAGGGCAGGAACTGCACCTACCTCCCAGGACTGTTGTGAGTCTTACAAGAAATAGCTCCTTAAGCCACTTAGCAGAGCTCCTGGCATGGAGCAGGCACCAGGGAGTGTCAGCTATTATGGTATGATCGCCTCCGCATCCTTGCAGGGTCCAGCCAACAAAGCTGTTGCAAAGCGGACAGGGAACAGAGCTCCCTTTGTGTGCACTCAGCTGGGGCTCCAGGGAAGGCTGGGTGAGGGGAGTGTCCCTGGCATGGTCCCTTTTGCTTAGACCATGGAGGGTGATGGAGGGTCTTGAGCAGACAGCTCTTCTCTGTTTACGAAGGCAAACCTTTTGTCTGCCTCGGTGCAGTGTCGCCAGCACGGCTGGGTCAGAAGTTCACTCTGTACCCAGAACACGCTCCCATCCACACTTAGGTCCTGCTGCTGAGGCTGTCACTTTTAAACTCTTTTTCCTTTCTCTCTCATGGTCTGCACATCCTTCCTGCAGGATGATTTCCATCCAGCCCCTGATGATACATGAGCAAGATTCAAATGAAGGGACCTACCCAAAGCCCCACTGTTAACAAGGGAAAGACTTCCTACCTTGGGGGCAACTTGGATAGATACTGCTAAAATTGTGTCTCTTCATTTATATCCCTCTGTCATCGTCACTCTGTGTCTGCTCTTTCTTAGTCTAAAGCAAACACGTGGAGTGGGTCTGTTTGCTTACTATCTCTGCAAGACCCTTGCTAGTTTGATTGTGTTGTTTTGGAGATTCACCCGCTGGCCGGGAGGCTGACCAACACTGCCGGGCAGCCCACGCCGGCACTCATCACCTTTTAGCTGGTGTTCTCAAACTTCAGCAAACATCAGAACTGCAGGGGGCAGGGAAGCGGGTCTTAAACACAGGCTCCTGGACGGAGCCCTCGACTCGGCATCTCTAACAATTTCCTGGGTGACCCTAATACTATCTGTTCAGGGACCAAACCTTCATCATTGCTGGGGGAGATACCAAGCTTCACCGGAGATCAGAAGACGGGGCAGTGTTGCTGGTAGCACCCCAGCCCAAGCGAAGGAGACAGTATGACTGTGGCTAAAATCAAACGGAAAACTGAAGTGTTTTCCGAGTTTTATATTTTACTTTCTGCCAGCAGCTACCACCATTCTTTTTTCAATAATTTGAGTTCAAATTTTCTTGACTGGGTTCAAATTAAGAACCAAGAGAGGAGAAATTGGTGAAAGATCTCAAGAAAATGAATGGTGGTAGCATGCATCTGTATTCGTTCCTTTTTCAGGCTGATAATACTCCGTGGTGTGAACACCCCACAGTTTGCTCCTCCATTCATCCACCGATGACTTGAGCTGCCTCTACCTTTTGGCTGCTGCGAATAGTCCTGCCGGGAACATACATGTACCTGTACTTGTGTGGGGACCTGTTTTCAATTCTAGGATTGCAATTGCTGAGTCGTATGATAATTCTATATTTAACTTTTTGAGAACCTGCCAAACTGTTTTCCACAGTGACTGCACCATTTTACATTCCTACCAGCAACACAGGAGGGTTCCAGCCTCTCCACGTCCTCACCAATACTTATTTTCCATTTTTTTTTATTATAGCCATTCTGATGGGGGTGAAGTCATTTTGATTTGTATTTTTCCAGTGACTAATGATACTGGATGTAAGGTGTAAACTGTTGAATGTCTTTTCATATGTCTGTTGACTGTTTTTCTTCTTGGGAGATGTGCCTATTTAAGTCCTTTGCCCATTTTTAAAAGTGGCGCTGCTTGTCTTTTTGTTGTTGAATCAGAAGAGCCCATTACCTGTTCCAGATGCTACACCCTTATCAGGTACCTTCTTCACTTTCTTCGTGTCTCTCAAATGTCACCTTATCTGAGGGCTCTCCAAACCACATCTAAGATAGCAACTCTCCTCATCATTCTCAGTCCTCTGCTTTGGTTTCTTAATAGCATTTATCACCTCCTAAAATACACAGAATATTCTTTCTCTCTCTCTCCCTCTGTGTATGTATGTGCATGTGTGTGTGTAGGTTTGAAGGTCTCTCTTTGCCCTCCAGAATGTCAGCTCTATAAAAACAGATGAACAGAGGCTTTGCTGTTTCGATCATCTCTGTTCCCAGCTCCTAGAACAGAGCCTCGCACGTGGGAGCACCCAGCGAATCCTTGCTGAATAAACAAGTGCAAAACATTGTGCGCACAGCACCGTGCGTCCGTCAGCAGAGGACTGTCCTGGGTTAACCCTTCTGTACCTGGTGAAATTTGCAAATTGTACACGTAGCACCTATGCAAAAAATTAAAAGCAAACAAATGAGTTGTTTTAAAACACAATGTTGACTTCAGAGTTAGACCAGGGTTGAAATCCCAGCTCTCAGCTTCTGTTACTCTCAGCCCCAGGCTTCACATCTGTAACGTGGGCACAATGACAGTACCTACCGCCTGGGGTTGTCAGGTGCGTTAATGAGATTGTGCAGGTAAAGGGCCCTGGGCTGGGGATACTGCAAACAGTGAATGAACCGTACAAGTGGTTCTGACACTTCTGACAGGGTTTTCCCACACCAGCCACCAGTCTGCAACACCCTGGATGCTGACTGGGTGTCCAACAACTCAGATCAATTCTGATGCTATTCACCCGGGGTTAGTGCAGACCCTCAGGTCAAGGCCCACATGACCATCCCCATTTCTGATGCCAGTCACGAGTCCCAGCTACTTCTGACCAGCTAGTTATAACCTGGGGCTCCATGACCCTCTCCCTCAGGTTCGACAATTTGCCAGAAGAGCTCCCAGATCTCAGGAAAGAGCTTTACTTGCTCTTACTGGTTTACTATAAAGGAAACAGCACAGGAACAGCCAATGGAAGAGACGCACAGGGTGAGGTACATGGGGAGGGGTGTGAAGCCCTCTCTGGGCGGGCCACCCTCCCAGCACCTTGAGGTGCTCACCAACTGGGAAGCTCTCCGAACTTTGTCACTGAAGGGCTCTCACAGAGGTTTCACTACGGAGGCACAATTCACTGAATCAGTGGTCACTGATGAGTAACTCCATCCAAGGCTCTCCCCTCCCCAAAGGTCAGGGGGTGGGGTTGAAAGCTCCAACCCTCTAATCAAGCCCTGGTCTTTCTGGTGTCCTGCTCCCACCCGGAAGCTGTCTAGGGACCCCCAGCCACCAGTCATCTTATACTGAGATGACACTCATCGTTTCAGAGATTCTGAGAGTGTTTGGAGATGTGTGCCAGGAACTGGGGGCAAAGACCAAATATGTATCTCCCATGGTACCGCAGGTTATTAGGCAGATCCTCAAAGAAGAAAGAGAAAGAGCAAGAAAAACACAATTTAAACTTCGCTCCCTGGGTCTAAGCATGCTTTCTTACTTTTGCTAGGTGCACGGCTGGAAGAGCCCTTGAGGTTCTGCGCGCGGCGAAGGGGAGCTCATGCATCAGAGACTCTGTCGTGATGCGCTCTGCAGCTGGGTTAGGTGGCCACAGCCAGCGTCCTGAGCCACCAGCACACACAGGAGTAAAACCAAATTGTGGCCAGGTGGACATGAAATCCCTTTAAAGAGGGACTGAGCAAGCCAGCTGACATTAAAATCAACTCGAGTTTACGGGGCATGCCCTTCTTTGTTGCCCAGCCTGGATGCACTCCTGGAGCCCAAGGTCAGGGGACAGGATGAGCCTCGTGGTGCAGCGAAAGATTCCTGCAGCTGCCGGCTTCTGAATGGAGGCCCATCTTCTGCTTCCCGCCCCCCTAGCTGCCTGGACTTTTTGCTGTGCTGCTAAACCAGTTTCCTGGGAGTCACTTGAGAAGGGGAGCTTACTCAGCAGCTCAGGAGCAGAGTGGAGAGGATCAGGAGAGATGCACTGAATGCAGCCTTGGATGACTCAGGTCAGCTCCCAAGAGAGCAGGTCCGTGGCCTCTGCCCAGCCCCTGGCGTGTCAGCCTCTTATCTCAAGCACACATGGTCGTTGTGTTGTCAGTTCCTGTTGCAGTGCTTGGGGTTTTGTCCCTTGGTTTGTAACTTTTGAATCATCCTCAGTGGACCATGGCATCTTGAAGGCAGGTGCATTGTCTTATCATCATTTTTCAGTCCATTGTGCAGGAGGGCAAGGCTTCCCCACAAGGAGTGTCATCCCTAAGGGGCAAGAGTTGGTCTTAGGGGACAAAAATATTCTTATATTTATATTTAAAGCATAGATGTACATACAGTATGTAAACAGATACGTGGTACTAAAATTTTATGGGGGGAAGCAGTTAGAAAACATTGCCTAAAAGGGCTTGTAGGGGAGAGACTTAAAAAAAAAGCCCGAGAAACCCTGGAACAGGTAAAGAAGTCAGAATCTACAGGTCTTAAGATGAAGATTTTGATTCCTTTTCCTCATCCTGTTGTGAGAATGAAATGAGATAACGGGAGGCGTGGGCACACAGCAGACATGCAATGAACGTAAGATCTCTTCCACTCTGGCGGCTGCCTGAGAGTATCCACCTTCCAGAACCTGGTCTTTCCCAGTCTCTGCTCCGTCAGCTGCCTGCCTGTGCCCCTGCACTTTGGGTGCTGCAAGCACAGGTAAGGATGCCCATCATTCGGGCTTAGCAGGCTGCCGTAATTCGCAGGTGAGGCAGGACCACACCCAGCCGGGAAGTGCAGCCTCGTGCCCCGCACCACTGACCACCTGCACTGGGACCCCATGAACAGTCCCTCTCCAGAGCCACCTCTCCCCCTGCTGGCTGGTGGTCCCTCCTCTGAGTCCAGCCCCACAGAAGGCAGGAGAAAAATATCTGACAAGAGCACTCTCAAAAGGGCTCCTGTGATCAAAAAGACAGATAATAACAAGTGTTGGAGAGGATGGGGAGAAATCGGAACCTGCACACACCGCTGGTGGGGATGTAACATGGTGCAGGCCCTTTGGAAAAGCCTCTCAGTTTCTCAAATGGTTCAACATAGCATTAGCAAATCATCCTGCAATTTCATTCCTAGGTAGGTATCTACCCACGAGAAAGGAAAACATATGTTCCCACAAAAACTTGTACATGAATGCTCGTGGTAGTATTACTCATAGCAGCCCAAATGTAGAAAAAACCCAAATGTCTAGCAACTATGAATGGTCAACACAATGTAGCACATCCATACAATGGAATCCTATTTGGCAATAAAAAGAAATGAAGTCTTGATACACGTTCCAACATGGATAAACCTGATGCTAAGTGGTTATTTCTGTGCTTGCCCGTCTGTCTGAAGAGCTCCAGTGGCTTGTCTTGCTCATCCCTGTTTCTCCAAGTCCCCAGCACTCGTTCTTGGGCATATCAGAGTTTAGAAAATAGCCACTAGATTGGATTGCTAATTATTGCTTCCCCTGTTCTCACCGACACTGAGTCAGCGCTTGTTAAGATCACACAGCTAGCTCCCTTTAAAGGTTCTCGTTTTAAATCTAACTCCTGATATATTATACTATTAAATATGCTATCCAACTTATCTATTCCATATGCCTCAGGACCTAACGTGCAGTGATCCTTAGTAGGTAGGTAGGAAATGTTAGCTAAATGGATGATTCAAACCAAAAGAATGCTGCCAGGAGCTCAGCACTGTCGGAAGCCTGCTTTCCCCTAGAGGGTTACCGTTCAGAGTGACAGGAAAGAAAGACCAGCGAATCCTTGTGTGCTGTCAGCTTGCCTCCTCTCAAGACATCTGCCCAGGGTTTCTGTCTATGTGGATTTTGGAAATGATAGTAACATTTGCAGCATCTTAATTACTTGTCTCAGGAACCAAGCGTATCTATTTCAATGTCTGTGTCACATGTATTTATTCATTCAATGAATAGTTAGAGGCTTACGATGGACCAGCCATGACGCCTGGCTCTGAATATATAAAAATGAAGAAGTCAGGGTCCTATTCTTAAGGAACAGAGACTTGCTCTCACTTTTTTTTTTTTTCCATCAGCTTGGGAACCAATACCTAACAGCCTCCTCCTTTATTTTTTTAAAGTGTTTCCCACCAAGCCTAGAATAAACTCAGCTCTAGACTATAAGTGTAGAATTGTCGCAGGAGTCCTGGGTGCTAATCTTCTACTTTATTTTTTTAATTGACACTCGCTCACTCGCTCTATGCTCCAGAGCAAGTCAGGTGGTCTCTCTGTGCCTTGGTTTGTTCTCAGATCCCTGGGGTATCCTCTTACCTTTCCCGACTCTCAGGGACAGTGTGAGCGTCGTGCAGGACCACAGTTGCTGAAAAGGCTCGCGGTGAACAGAGCTGGATGGACGTGTCATGCATGACCATCATTCTGCCCTGGGCTGTCATCACAGTTGGAAGAGAATCTGGGCAGAAGTCAGAGAAAGCAGAAACCGCCTTTATTTCTCAGTGGAAACCCCTGCCCTGGGGACTTAGATTTAAAATAAAAACATTTAAAAGTAGCTGTGTGGTCTTGAACAAGTCATTTCTCCTTCCTGAGTCTCAGCTTCCTCATACGTGAAACAAGGCTGTGGGATTAGATTGGTGGGTTTCAAATGATGCTTCAGACAATTACTCACCGGGGAGAGACTCTTCTGCCTCCACACCTGCAACTGGAACAGGCACAATTTTTAAAATTTTCCCTTTAATTTTACGTATTTGGTTTCAATATAGGTTTTCTTTTCTTTTCTCTTCCTTCCTTCCTCCCTCCCTCCCTCTTCCTTCCTTCCTTCCTTCCTTCCTTCCTTCCTTCCTTCCTTCCTTCCTTCCTTCCTTCCTTTCTTTCTTTCTTTCTTTCTTTCTTTCTTTCTTTCTTTCTTTCTTTCTTAGTTTCTTTCTCCTTCCTTCCTTCCCCCTTCCTTCCTTCCTTCCTTCCTAAGAAAATCTAAAGCTAAAACAGAAAGGAAAATAAAACCCACTGCTAAACAATCTGACACCAGCGTCCTCTGGCTCTGGCTGCCCTGTTCACACACGCGCGGACGCACGTGCTACTGCTTAGCGTGTAGGCATTCCTCCCGTATGTGTTAGGCGTGCCCGAGGGCCTCTGGGTATTGAATTCCTTTGTAGAGGAGAACTGGCGAGGAGCTGCAGCCTGCACTGCACTCAGAGAAGAGTGTTTTTCGTAGCCGCATTCCTGAGTCTGAACAACCTTTGGCAGCTGAAGGCCGAGAAAGAATTCAACAACCGGTCCAGGGAAAGCCTCTTCTTCCAAATACTGTTTTAGGCTCAGGTGCCGGGAGGTTTCAGGGGACTGGAGGGTTGTGAGAACAGCGCCACCTTGTGGTTCCTGTGGTCACTTTCCTGACCAGGGTCTGGGGAGTCCCAGCACGAAGGGCCGGCTGCTGGAGGGATGAACTCCTGTAACTGGGGATTCTGAAGACAAAGTGAGATGGTAAACTTTAGACCAGTGCCTCACACGTGGAAAGTCCTCTAAGGTTCCCTTGTCTATCCCCACCCTCTCCCATTCTGTGGACTAGGTCTGGGGGTGACAGCAATGAAACAACCCGGCATAGCCAGCGTTGGAAATCACTGCCGGGTGTGTAACAAATATATACTACAGATGCCAACTGCTTATTTATCTTAACATTTCTCACAGCCACATTAAAAGAAGGAAAAAGAAACAGGTGACATTACTTTTTAATATGTTTTATTTAACCCAATATATCCAATATCTTGTCATGTCAACATATAATTAAAATAAAAATCAGTAATGAGATATTCCATATCCTTTTTTTTTTTTCTGCACTAAATCCTGAAATTCTGTGTGTATTTCACACTTGCAGGATGCCTCCCTCTGCCCTTTGGTACTAAGAGCCTGCTGGAATCTTCAGGTCCCTCCCCTAAGGAGCTACTTCTCTGTCACTCAGTCACCAATGTACCCTCTGGCCCAGTGCACGTTACTCTCTAATGTACGGCTTGATGTCCTTTTCTGTGAATTACTGGGCTAGACTGCTGACCTCTGACATTCTTCCCTGAGGGAAGTGTTACCGTCATAAAATGAGGCGTCACCCTAACCCTGCCCTGCCTCCCTCAGATAAGAAGGCTCAGTGTGCTTTCCAGGGGCTTCAGTTGTTCATGCCTGGTTTTTGTTTTTAATTTTTATTTTGGGGAGAAGCAATTAGGTTTATTTTTATTTATTTATTTATATTTTTAATGGAGGTACTGGGAATGGAACCCAGGACCTCATGCATGCTAAGCATGCACTCTACTGCTGAGCTATACCCTCCCCCTCCATTTTTCTGGCTGTCCCCCTCCCTGCCCCCCATTCACGCCCTGTCTCCCATCCCAGCTTCCTGACTCACTCACCCAGAGACTTCAGGACTAAGACTTCGCAGCTCCCAGAAAAGGACTCCACAGTCTCAACTGGGGACTTCTTACTTTGCCTCCCAGCAATCTCTTGGGGAGAAACTGCGGTGGGCTCCTCAGACTTTTGGAGCTAGACAGAGCCCCGGGCTCCCCCGGCATGGCCTCCATGGCCCTTTGTGGGGGCCATGAAGAAACTTGTGAGGCTGAACTCTGACCAAGAGACCCCTCCCCCATAAGCCTCTGAGGCTCAGCCTGGCATCTAACCCTCCATGGGGGCCCCACTCCCCCTGCTCCCCCACTGAGGGAACTCAAGACTCAGTCAGTTTAAGAAGCCCCACTCAGCATCTGAGCACAACTGGGGCCTGGCTGCAGAGCGCCCCGCCCACCCCGCTGTGGAGCAGGGGACATTCCCCAGAGCACAGATGTTTCCAAACCTCACTCCCTTCCTGCACTCTGGGACTCAGACCGGCTAAGCAGTGTTGATGGAGACCTTCAGGCAACCCCTTTCTGTCGGGGAAACTGAGGCCCGAGAGGAGGAATGCTGCCAGGTGACAGGGCTAGTCAGCGGAGAGTCTCCTGTCTCCCAGCCTGGGGCTGTCCCCTCCCCTCTCCCCATCTCCACTACGCAGCTCCTCTGCTGCACCTGCTGCCCCAGACCTGCTCTGGGTAGCCTCGGAGAAAACCACTCAAACTCAGAAGTCCCTGGGGGTTGGACCCTGGGGGTCTGCCAGAGAGAGTGGCGGTTGCAGAAAACAAGGCCCTGGGTGAGCTGGACCGTGCTGCCCCCGCAGCCTCACCCCAGCTGCTTCAGCTCCAGTGCCCTTCCCCCCAGTCTCCACTCTCTGGCCTCCCGGAGCCACTTCGCTTCCCCAGAGGCCCTCCCCCCTTCTCACCTCCAGGCTTGGGCCCTGGGGCGGCTCCCTCTACCACAAACTCCTGTGAACTCAGTTCCTTTTCCTCCTCTGAGTGCAGCCAACCCTCCTCATCCTCCAAGACCTGCCCAGACATCACGCCCTTCAGCCCACTTCCCACAGTCACGTTTTGGCCACCTCCAAGCTCCTGCCGGGTTTCTCCCAGTATATCCAGGGCCTGGTACTGTTTAACGATGGAGGTGTGAACCAGGTCCTGGGTTCTGAAATGTCTTCCTTCCAGACTCACACAGGGCTTGAGCTGCCTCCCTTCCCCGTCTCCTTCCCCAGGGCAGCTGGCCTCACCCCTCCTTCCATCCAAAGTGCCCTTTCCCTGCAGGAAGAGAGCTGACCCCACTGCTGTGCCCTGCGGGCCTCGGAGAGCTGCCAGGTGGGGCCTGAGAGGTCTCTGACAACCAACCCTCTTTGGTGGGCAGGGCCCGTCCTCCCTTCCTCTGGGCAAGCTTGTGCCCACTGGCACTCTCCAAGCTTCCCAGGAGGTGGCGCCAAAGTGCTGCCAATAATAGCCTGGTGGGCGCCTGGATCCCTGTCTCCGGGCACCTGGGCTCCCCTCCACAGGGCCAGAGCCCACCAGCGTCCTGCTCTGACAACCATGGGGCCACAGGCTCCTTGACGGTGAAGGTCAGGGAGGCTGCTTAGTTCATCATCATTGATGCCCCACACTCAGTGAAGCTGGGCTCTGAGTCACCCTTTGTACTGCAGCCCCAGCCCAGGGCTTGGCACTGACTGTGGGGAATGGAGGGACAGGAGGCCATGCAAGGACTGACAAGGTCCCGTGCACGTCCTGTACTGAGTTTCTCATCATCACTATGACGTTGGTGTCCTGGGCTTGGAGGCTGGAGCTGACAGGGAACTCAGCCATCATTAAGAGCTGGTATGCCTGGAATGGGTTACACGTTGATCGCAACATTGACCCTCAGGGTCATAGCCCTTGGGGTGGCTGGGTAGGACCGAGAGGGCAGGACTCTTTGAGCCAGTGGCCCCCAGTAACAAGCAGCCTCACTCACTGTACAACTACTGTTATTTTCTATGTTTGCTCAGCATGAACATGCTTGGGAAGTAGTTGCACAGAGCTATACTGCCCAACATGGAGCCGCTAGCCACAGGTGACTATTTAAATTTCAGTTAATTAAAATTAAATAAAATTTAAAATCCAGTTCCCTAGACAGTTCACACTAGCCACATTTCAGGTCCTCACTGGCCATACGTGGTTGGGGGCTACCCTATGGGACAGGATAGAAAAGAACATTTCATCATTGCAGAAAGTTTTATTGGATAGTGCTAATCTAGTGCTGGCTCTAACCTTTTCTGGTAGGGTGTGCTTTAAAATTTCAGGAAGCTCTGGACTCTAGAACTCTGCCTACCACTGCTGTGGTCATCTCAAGGTAACAGGGAAGTGGAGTCAGATGGACTTAGGACTAGTCCTGACTTTGCCATTTGCTAGTTGTGTGGCCTCTCTCAGCCTCTGTTTTCTCATCTCTGAGATGGGGATAATGTTACCCTGCTCCCATGGTTATCGGGAGGGTTAAATGAGGCAGGGCCGATGAGTCACCAGACGCCACGCCTGGCACGCAGTTTTATGGCCTGACCGCCCCCCACCCCAGCCTCGTCTACTTGTATCCACTCACCCACGAGCCACAGTGGTAAGACGGGTCTGTACCGTGTCCAGACCTGTGTCGCGTTCCATGGTTTATTCACAGGGAGCGGAGGCCTTGACTCTAGCAGGAGATTGCAATCTAGGTGGGAGGGCGAGATAAGTGCTGTGAGGCAACCTGAAAACAATCCTTGGGCAACACACGGGCAGCTGTCACTCAGTGAGGCGGGGCCGGTGGGAAAGGCACCACAGGGCGGGAGGTGTCTGGGAGCAGGCCTCCTCGGGGCGGGGCGGGAGTGGAGCTGGTCTGGAAGGCAGCTGGGGTGTGGGCTGATGGCAGAGAAGCGGCAGTGGAGAAAGGTGTGGCCGAGGACCAGACTGAAGGGCTCATGGAGGGGCCTGAGCTAATGCACCACAAGGGAGCTCCCCCCCAGCCCTGAGATTTTCCTGGAGGCACCAGGAGGGTTTGCTAAGAAAATCACTCTGCTCTTGGAAGCCAGGCTGAGTTGCTTGAGTGGATGAAACCGGTGCTTCCCAGGCAGGTGGGGCTGTGAGCTGAGAAATCGGCAGTGCTCGGGGGAAGACTGTGCTGGTGGCGCCAGGAAGAGAGTCTGTGAGGGACATCCTGATGTCAGGGTGACTGTCTGTGAGATGTGACACCAGAGGCCTTCCTAGGACAGTACGAAGTGCCATTTACCAAGAGGTGTTAACATGCTGGGAACTCAGACTGCTGGATCCCAACGCGGCAAGCAGAAATGGCACTCAGCTGCCCTGGACAGAATGTCCACATCTAACTGGGAGCAGGCAGCGGGTGGACATTGAGAAGAAACAGGATGGGGGAAACGCATTTACAGCATATCAGACCCTGAGCCTTAGCTCCTCACTCAGATGAGAAAAAGAACAGGATGAGGGCTGGACCGTAGCAGTAAGAAGAGGAAATTGTCTACAGAGAGGACTGGATGTCTGAGGAGCAGGGCTGGGTGCAAAATCATCAGGCAAAAACACATGCACACGCATGTGCACATGCCTGTATACATACACATACACATATACACAAGTACGTAGGCATAACCCCTAATTCACATCCACATGCTAAACACACCCAAAGATCATTAAGGAAACATGCATATGCACATCTGTACAGGCACACATCAACACATAAGTGTATATACACATTTTCTCCCTCAACGCAGCCTATCCTTCTAAGGCTGGAGCTGGGGCTGCTGTTGGATTTACAGCAGCCAAGGCAGGAAGCATCTGTCCTGCTGGGGTACTGAGTGTGTCTCTGATAGAAACGTCTCCAGGCTTTGCTTGTAAACACTATTTGTTTTGGAAAGCCTCTTCTCTGTTTGCAAATAGAAAGTTGGGACATGCGGCATTGGATTTCCCTGATCTGACATTGACCTAGAAAAATGTGCTTGCAGGAACAGAAGATGCGATGCCCCACTATGTTGGCAGGCACAAGTGAGTTTCACTCTTCTTGGCTTTGATTACAAAGGTTAAGATGCAAGTGAGTTGGGGGCAGGGCCGCCTCCCTGCTCGAGTGGCCCTCTCCCTGCAGAGCCAGGGAAGCGGACGCAGTCCTTGGAGTCTTCCCGCCCGCCCGCCCGAGAGCTCCTGGCCTTGAAGAGCAGGCTGGCAGGGAAAATCAGGGCAGCTGGGAAGAAGGCTCTGGTAGGGGAGCCCGTCACAGAGGCCAGTGACAGGGGCTAGCATGCAGAGAGCAAGCAGCTCCAGCATGTGCAAAACATGGATGGGGCCCAGCTATGGGGGTCCCCAGAGTTGTCATCAAGGAAATGGGCAATGCAACCTTCACTCTGGGTGTGGTTGGAAGCAGGCTCCTGTCGTTGGAGAAGGACAGGCTTCTAGGAGGCAGAGCTGCCAGCCCCAGTTGCAGGTGAAGTTCATGGTCTGCTGCATGCCTGCTACTGGTCTGGGTACTAATTGCACAGAATAGAAGCAGGACTAGAGAGGAGGGTCCAAGGCAGGAGCCCCGCATCATGATGGGAACTTGAGCACCATGTCCGGGTCTGATTAGAACGTAAGGAGACCCGGGAAGCAACATGCAATCTATTGCCTCAACTGAGCCGAAGGACCCCTCCGACTCCCCCAGCTGAACCAGTGACTTAGTTCTGGTCCGCTAAGACCAGGGTTCACATTCTGCCCACCTTCCTTGTGGCCTCTCATGAGGATGAAATGACATCAGAAATGGAACAAGCACAGCCAGGGCCAGCAACCAAGTAAGTGCTTAATAAATCTGAGGTCGCATCTCAGCTTCACCACTAACTGGCTGTGTAGCCCGGGGCGGGCAACTCATCTGTGCCTTAATTTCCTCCTCTGTAGAACGGAGGCAATCGTCAAGGGTACCTCACCGAACTGCTGGGGATTAGGTGAGTTCGTATAAGTGTACGTAAAGCACTTCGAACAGTGCCTGGCACTTACTAAGCACAATTACTGTTTCCTATGTTATTAAATATTGTTCTTAATAATTTGTTCATTCGCTTATTCATTCAACAACTGTCAGATGCTGTTCAGGCACTGAGAATACAGCAGTGAACAAGAGACAATATACCCTAGGTAGAATGAGGGCGCCCCCAAAGGCGTCCACATCCTAAACCCCAGTACTGGTCAACGTGTTATGTTACATGGCAAGGGGGAGTTAAGGTTGCTGATCAGCTGACCAGAAGATAGGGAGACCAACTTGGATCACTCGGGGGGCCCAGCATAACCACGAGGGTCCCTGAAAGTGGAAGAGGGAGTCAGGAGAGGCAGAGGCAGAGAGGACACGTGATGAAGCAGAGGTCAGAGGGAAGTGATTAAAAGAGCCACAGGCCAACAAGTGTGGGCCACGTCTAAAAGCCGGGAAAGGAAAGGAAACCAATTCTCCCCTGGAGGCTCCAGAAAAGAATGAAGCTCTGCCCTTGAGCTTTGCCCAGTGAGGTGTCTGGCCTCTAGAGCTGTAGGATAGTAAATCTTAAGTCACCAGGTTGGTGGGAGTTTGTCACAGTAGCAGGAGGATGACTAACACAAGCCCTTCATCATGGGGCTTGCATTCTTATAGGGGGAGACAGACAATAAGGAAATAAATACCTGTAGTGTGGGATGGGCATTTCTGCTCCTGTCCATGGGGTGGTGAGCCAGCCTGCTGAGCACAGCTGGGGTCGAGGGAGCAGGGGGCAGGGCGGGCTGGATGGGGCTTGTCAGTCTGCCAACCCCCAGCCAGGGGCGCCGCCCTTCCTCCTGCCCCTCCACGAGCGCCCGGCTGAAGGAAGGGCCGGGCTGCTCTGCCCCCAGCACCTCTAGGCGCTGGTCTGCCACGCAGCGGAGGCTCAGGCTCCTGGGCTGGGGAGGGGGCTTGGGTGTAGTGTCTGTCCAGGGTGGGTGGGGCCTGCTGCCAGAAGCCTGGAGCAATCAGTGTGCTCCTAAGATGCCCGGTGGTGGGGAGATGAGAACGTGTGGTTTGTCAAAGTGAGTCAGGAGTGAAAGCCAGGGCCAGGTGGCTGCCTTGGTTAGACTCTCCCCCGTTTCTGTAATCACAAGCTCTTGATTGAGCATAATAAGGAGCACATGAATCCTCCCACTAGGAGGCCATAAAACACTACTTAGGCTTGGCTTTCGTCTTGCCTGGCTGCTTACCAAAGCCTTCCTCTTTCATCTTCAAGGCCTTTAATTGGTAGCCTGAGCCCGGAGAACTACCTTGGGAGATGGCTGAGGCCTGAGTTGGATTCTACTTCCTCAGCCCCTCCCTACTCAGATCTGAAGTCTCTGCTGCATCCCTGAGCTTAGGCGGAGCCAGGCCAGAAGCTCCTGAGGAGCCCACCCACCACCAGGTGGGGTACAGCTCACAGACCTAGAATGGATGGTGCCTTGTGGCCCATGTTCAGGATTTCATGCTGTGCACTGCTCAAGGGCACCACATCTAAGGGGCATCATCCACGTGGTAGACACACACCCTAATTTGAGAGCACACTGATGCATAGAGACTCTGGGTCTCCAGACATGTAGCAGGGGAGAGCCACATTTGCCCTGAATTCACAGTGGCACTCGGGCCTGTGCACACTCTCTGCACACACATGTGCATCCTGTCCCCCCTGCACTGCAGCTGCCCTTTGCAGTCTTGCCACCTGATGCCCTTTAATGCCTGATTCCCAGGCCCCTGAGCCTTTGAAACTGGGGGTGGGGAGACAGGCATTCAGAGTGTGTGTGCTGCCAGCCACGTACATGTGTGCCCCCCTGGTGTGGGTGCACATGGAGTCAGGGATGCTGCCCACCATGCAGAGCCATTCAGGTTATGCAGTAATACACTAACTCAACCTTTTCTTTTTAAATTGATGTATGGTCGATTTACAATGTTGTTCATTTCTTGTGCACAGCATAGTGACTCAGTTATACGTAGATAAATGTATAAATATATTCCTTTTCAAATTCTTTTTTGTTATAGGCTATTTACAAGGTATTGAATATAGTTTTATATGTGCTATACAGTAGGATTTTGCTATTTTTCCCATTTTGTGATGATTTTCCCTGTAGTTCCACTTGTGCAAGTTCTTCCACCAGAGTTCAGTAGGTCTTCTGTGAGAATCGTTCCGCATGTAGATGTATTTTTGATGTATTTGTAGGAGAGGCTGAGATCTGCACTCTTCTATTCTGCCATCTTGCAGCCCCTCCCAGTCTTTTGTTTTTACCCTGAAGAAGAGACATCTTTTCCTCCTTTGCACAAAGCTGCCATATGAGCCAGTCAGGTCCTGCTCTGGCTCCCGGGGACACAGACTTTGCTGCCACCACCCATGCGGCGAGGACTCACCCTCCGTGTCCCTGGGTAAAGTTTCAGCTCTCCAGTAGCTACAGCCCTGCTCCCAGGGTCAGCCTTGACCTGGACCCTGACTCTTACTCAACTCAGTCTCTTAACCCTGGGGCTGGACCCAGACCTGTGGCCCTGCCTGTTCTCCACTGTATAAGAGCTCATTGCCTGCAGCCTGCAGCCTACCTGCCCGTCAGAATCCTCAGCCGGGGCCAAAAGCAGTTTCTGCTCGGCCACAGCGAGCAGAGAATTGAGTTGAGAAAACACTTATGAAACCAGACCTAGGGAAGTGGTGGAGAATAACTGGAGAGCAATTTGGCAACACAGCACCTTTGACCCAGGGTCCCACTCTAGGAAATTTGCGCTTAAGAGAAAATCAAGGGTATGTGCACAGATTTTGCCAGAAGGATGTTAGTGGAAGCATTGTTTGTTCCAGTAATAGCTGAAAATAAAACAAATGTCCATCAAGAGAAGGAGTGACTGATCACAGCAGCCCTCTGCTTTCATACACAGTGAGTGTTCCCAGAAATCCATCTAAATGTCAAGCGTTTGAAACTTGGACACCTGCTTATTTTTCAAAACAATAGCTTTTAAAGCGATGAGAGATGTTTATAGTCCCCACTGCTCCCCAGGTTAAAAACGTTATTAAATCACCACATGTGCCTAACCTTGTACGCACAATCTTTAATAATGTATCTTGGTTGAGTTTCCCCAAAAGTAACACCTGAGACAAAAAGTTGAATGCAGGTAGTTTATTTGAGAAATGACCCGAGGAGATGCTAATGGGTACAGAGGGGTAGGGAAATGAGAGAGGGAAGGACAGAAAGCTGAGAAAGGGTGATTTTTCCAGCAAGTAACCACAGTGGGTAACTGGAGCTTACCTTCCCCAGGGGCCTTGGTAAACTGTGCAGAACACTCCTCTCTTGAGGGGTTGGGAAGCTGGGGTATTTATCCACCACTTCCCATCAGTCATTGGCTGTGACTACTCCCGAGGGGGAGTCCCAGAGAAAGCACTGAGGAAGAGTCCCGGCGGCTGGGGTGGGAAGCCAGGCTGGAGTGCACAGAAGCGGTAAACGTGGAGCAGATGTGGTGGGGCACCGATAGAGTCTGTTCCGCTACATTTCTAGATTTTCTATGGTTTTCTTTTATCTGTTCTTTTCTTTAACAGTTGAACCTACGTGTGACAAACAAATCCAGGAGGTACTCATTTGAGAATGAAAATTTCCCATCTTTGTCACGGTTTAATGATCACCAGTATTAACATTTCTACATTTCTATTTTCCACTGGTTTTTATAAAATAGTAAGTACCAAATACAATCTCTGGTTAAATGCACAAAGAGTAACAACAATGGCTAACGCATAAAAACACGTAACTGTGGGCCAGGTTTAATTCATTCTCACAGCAATGGTACAGGGAAGATATTAAGACTGTTATTGCGTTTTACAGATAAAGACATGGAGGCCCAGGGAGGTTAAGTAATTTGCTCAAGGACACACAGCCATTAGGGGGCAAAGCCTGGCAGCCTTGTTCTGGAGTGCATGCTCTGTCCCTGCAACTGCTAGATCCGGTGCCCCAGCTGACTGATTATAGCCTGAGTGTGGCACGTGACAAGGAGTTGAGGGATGTATCAATGTATATAAATGTAGATTTGTCAAACTTGACTGTAACACTGTGTATGGTGTATGGCTGTAGCAGGTACAAATTTTAGTCTGTTAACTCATTTCCATTGCCTGAAATAAGTTTTATTTTAAGACATGTTTCACCAAACAAGGGAAATTATTCTCTGCCAGTTGAGGGGCTGCCTTGACCCTTTCCCTGGGGATGAAGAAGGTGTTTGGTGTCAGACATTGTGATGGGGGCAGTGAGGCAGTGGGAGATGTCCACACTGAGGGGTTTTTTTGTTGGTTGTCAGTGGGTCCCTAGTACCCATCTCCCTCATCCTGCCCAGAGTGGGTGGCTGGCTCTGCAGCAGTATTCCTATGCCCCTCAGAGTCAGGAGCATCACCCAATATCCCAGCCACGCTGTGAAATGATATAGAGGGCTTATCAGCAGCTGCAGGTATAAATGGCAGTGAGCACACCTGGAAACAGCTGTCTGAGTCCCATTCAACCTCGCTTGGACTCATCCACTTATTAGAGATGCAAGAACAGGGCAGGGCTTGACTTGAGAACACTTTCACTGAGGCCAGGGTGTACCCCTCACTCAAGAAACCTCAGCCTCTTCTCTCATCAGGCAAGGAGCGGCTTGTTGCTTTCTTTTCTTTAAACAATTTTTTTCTCTAGATTTTAAAATAAATACATGCTTTTTTTCAGTTTTAAATTTGATAGCTTTTTTAAATTTAATTTTTTTGTTGAAATGTAGTTGATTTACAATGTTAATTTCAAGCATACAGCAAAGCAATTCAGTTATACATATACATACATATATATATATTTTCTTTTCAGTGAATACATGCTTTTTGAAAAAAAAAAAAAACAGAAAAGATAATAAAGGACAAAGAAGAAAACAGAAATGACTTATAGGCACCAGAAGTTTCTTTTTTATAAATGCCCAGAAGGAAAACAAAACTTTGCCCATGTATGCATCTGGTTATGCTGCATTTATAGACATATACATTCACAGAACAAATTCAGCTGTGTTTTTAAATATACACATTTATACATTTTCCTTTTGGAGAAATCTGGCCATAAGAACAATTTTTGTACTCTATCCTAAGCATTTCCCAAGGTTGTTAAACATTCTTTGTAAATACTATTTTTAATGGCTGCATACTATTCTATCAAGTGAATCATCACTTACTAATCATTTATCTGTTACTAAGCACTCAGGTTTTTTTTTTCTAGTTTTTCATTAACTTAAAAAAAACACTGTTATGAGCATACTTGACATAAGACTTTGTGTACATTTCTGATTATTCCCTTGGCATGAAATTACTGGGTTCAAGGTTATGAACATAACAGGCTTTATGGCTTTATTGAGGTATAATTTACATACCATAATATGCACCCATTGTGTATAATTCAATGATTTTTAATAAATTTATAGTCATGCAATCACCTCCACAATCCAATTTCAGAATATGTTTGTCACCTGAAAGCATTTCGTCATGTTCATTTACTCTCAAACTCACTCCCACTCTAGCCCTAGACAAACACTGATTTGATTCATTTTTTCTATAAAGAGATTTGCCTTTGCTGGACATTTCATATAAACAGAATCATGCGATATGTGCTCTTTCTGCCTGGCTGCTTTCATTTAACCTACTGCTTTTGTGATCCAGTGATGTTGTAGCATGAATTAGGACTTTGTTCCTTTTTATGCTGAGTGGTATCTCATTATATGGATATACCATATTTTGTTTATCCATGCAGCTACGGATGGAAATATGGATATTTTCCAGTTTTTGCCTATTAAGAATAATACTGCTGTGAACATTTACCTATAAGTCTCTGTGTGGACATATTTTTACCAATGTTTCTTGGGTAGAAACCTAGGAGTGGGCCCTATGGTAAGTTTATATTTAATTTTTTAAGAAACCACCAAACTGTTTTCCAAAGTGGCCACACTACCTGTAACTTATATAATTTGTCCATCAACTATACTTCAATAAAAATAAAATGAAATAAACAAAGTAAAGAAAACCAAAATGGCTACACCATTTTACCTTCTCACTAGCAAAGTATAAAGGTTATTTTTTTTTCACATTCTCACCAACACTTGTCATTTTGATTATAGCCTTTCTAATAGCTATGCGTTAATATCTTTGTGGTTTGAATCCACATTTTCTTAATGACTAAAGATGTTAAACATCTTTTCATGTGCATATTAGCCATTTGTGTCTCTTCTTTGGAGAAACATCTATTCAAATTTTTTGCTCATTTTTAAATTGGGTTGTTTGTCTTCTTTTCTAAAAGTTTTATTTATTATTTTACATTTTTCCTCTTTTCCCCTGTCACCAACCTCCTTCATTCTTTACATTTTTAGAGGGGGGTGGTAATCAGGTTTATTTATTTATTTGAATGGAGGTACTGGGGTTTGAACCCAGGGCCTCATGCATGCTAAGCACACAACCTACCACTGAGCTATACCCTCCCCTCCTGTTTGTCTTCCTATTGTTGGTCTTTATATATTCTGGAAACAAGTCCTTTATCAGCTATATGATTTATAAATCTTTTCTCCCAATCTGGGGCTTGTCTTTCATATTTTTAAATGATGTTTGTTAAACATGTTTGTTGAAGAGCAAAAGTGTTAATTTTAGTAAGGTCCAATTTATTGTTTTTGGATCACCTTTTTTGGTGACTTGTCTAAGAAATCTTTGCCTAACATAAGGGCACGAAGATATTCTCCCATGTTTTCCTCTAGAAGTTTTTTTGAACATTTGAAAATGATTTTTATTTGTTTTTTCATTTTGAATATAGTCCATGGTGATTTAAAAAATTTAGAAGTTGTAGATGAGCAAAAGGGAGAAAATACAGATGAGGCACAATCCTACTACCTGAGATAAGCCACCAGTAATGTTTTGTCACATATGTCTGTACTGGTTATCTATTGCTGCATAAAAATGTATCCCCAAAACATAACAGCTTAACACAACACATATTTATTATCTCAGAGTTTCTGTGGATCAGGCATCAGGGAGCACTTCTTTGGGTGCCTTTGTCTCAGGATCACTCCCAAGGCTGCAATCAAGATGTCAGTGGAACAGCCGTCATCTCAAGGCCTGATGGGGAAAGAAAGCATTTCTGAGCTCACTCATGTGGCTGTTGGCAGGCTTCAAGTCCTCGCTGGCTGTTGGTTGGGGATATCACCTCCTTGCCACATGGATCTCACCACAGGGCAACTTGCAACATGGCAGCTGGCTGCCTGGAGAGGGAGAGACAGGGAGAGGGTGCCCACACAGAAGCCACAGTCTTTTTGTAACCTGGTCTTGGAAGTGACATTCCATCATTTTGCTCCCTGTTCTATTCATAGAGGTGAGTCACTAGGTCCAGCCCACTCTCAGGGGAGCGGATCACACAAGCGTATGAGTCTGAGGAGGTAAGGATCATCAAGGACCACTTCAGAAGGCTTTTTACAATGTCCTTGCTCGTTTTCTGTTTTTCTTATGAATTAGGTGGTGAATCTTTACTTGTGGAACAAACAGATGCAGGGGACCCTTTCTAGAGTCTAGATTCTACTGGGTCCGAATCTCCTTGAGTGGGAACTGGCTCTCTGTAAACCTATCTTTTAAAATCCCATATGTCACTTTAATGAGAGCCAGAGTTGAGAGTCACTGGCAAATGTAAATAGAAGTGGATGTCTCCCTGCATGGGTTACAACTGTGAAGATTTGCTTAGAAGTGTGTTTCCCCCTCAAATAGGCTTGAACACAAGTGTGTCTTGGTTCCCAAGACAGGGCCTCTGTTTCTGTCCCTCTGCTCCCCAGGAGCTGTGACCGAGGGGCGCTTTGCAGGCAGAGCCCCAGCAACCGTATCTGGCAATCACGACCTTCACTTCTGGGGCTTCAGAGGAGCTGAGCAGGTGAAAGGGGCTGCCTGCTCCGTGTTTGGCTCCAGAGCAGCTCTGACATCAATCCATCAGTCCAGAAGACAGTTTTAGATGCAAGGCTGCTGGTGTGGGGACTTTATGAGAACAGGAATCCCTGGCTGTGAAATTGCTGGCATTTCATGATGTGAGAGAAGATTTACAAGCTCCATGCTGGGCTGTAAAACCAAGCCCAGCAGTTATGCAATCAAGCCGGTGAGAAGGTGGCAGATGGAGACACTGGAAGCCACCACCCCACTGTGCCTGGGACCCCTGGCCCCAGCCACGCACTCACGGTTGGGGCGGGGGGCTCGGGTCAAGGTTTCTTCAGCCACATCTGCCTTTTGGGGAGGATCACCTGGTGTCATTAGTGAAGGAACAGGTGAGTAGTAGTATGTGAGATTCTGGATGCAGAAGGGAGGGGATTTTAAAGGTACCCACCTGATACTCCCTTAACCTTCCTTGCTAAGAGGCCATTCTGCCTCAGCTTGACATTCACCCCTCTGACTGAATCCAGAGGAGACACCCGGAATGTACTCTTCCATAAGTCTAATTCTTTGGTATTATTAAAAAAATTTTTTGTCTTTCCCACTAAAATGTAAGCTCCCTGACATCAGGAGCCTTGCCTGTCTGGCACTCTAATTATTGCTGGGCCGCAATACATATATGCTGACAGAGTAAAGGAAAGAAGGGATATTTGGATATTCCTGGGGGTGGGGAACTCACCACCTTACAGGCCAGTCTGTCCTATGTCTGGGTAGCTCTTGACTGTTGGTGCTTCCTCAGGTTGCTGCCACCCCCCTCAGTGTGGCCTTCCTCCATTGTCCTCACTTGTAGGGCCCCCTAGGAACAAGCCCACTCCTCTTCCCCATTGGAGCTGTTCAGAGATTTGAAAACAGTGGTCACTTACTTACATGCTTTCCAAGGCAAATGTCACCATTTCTTTTGGCTGTCTCTCACCCATCAGTGCTATCCTAGCCATTCTCCTCCAAAGGGCTCTAATGGGTCGCTGTCCCTTAATACATTAGGATAACTCTTTTGAGACCCTTAGAAAATCCTGGCAGCTTGCAGATTTTGAGACCCTTCTCCCCCAGCAAACATTCAGATTACTTCTTCATTCTCAGAGTTTTTAGGTAGAGTCAGTGTATTTAACCGAGGATCGATTTAACAGAGTTCCAACTCTGCTCCTTTGCTCAAATTTTCCAGTGAACAGCAGCTGTGGCAGCCTGGGACAGATTTGGGGGCCCATGGCTCTACTGACTTTGCCCCCCACCCCCATAACCCTTAGGACCAGGGTGAGGGGTGTGGAACTGAAGGCAGATTGCACTGCGTGGTCTCACGCAGCAGAGAAGGGGACCAGCCCTCCCAAGAGCAGTGCTCACCTAGGGGAGATATAGGGAAGTGGGGGGCTTGGACCCCTAGGGGACAACACCAGAGTCTGAGATGAAGGGGATGTTGCACTTCAGAGTGGATATACAATATTCTTATTATTCTCATGATTTAATCTACAAGTCAAAGTTCAACACACTTTTTTTGCCGGTGGGGAGAGAAAATGAAGTGCCCAAGTACTGTTGAGGAGTGAGTTTGTGAAGGTGGGGAAACTGGCTGGGACTCTGCACCCACTCCGCTCCCTCAAGCTTGGGGTGGCCTCCCCACATTCACCAGCTGGTATGTTGATCCTGACTGCACTTCCCCCTGCTGGCTACTTTTGGCTGCAGGTACTGGACCCCAAGTGCATAACAGAGGTGAGCCCCACTCTGCCTTCTTGGCAGGGTGTTCTGGGAACTCAGGAGGGAACCGCATGGCTGGGCTTGGTAACCCAGGCAGGGAAGGGCTGGTGGCTGCCGGGGGCAACTGGCCCATGTCAGCTACTGCTCTGGCCTGGACCCCAGGGAGTCCCCAACCCTTCAAGATGGGCCTGGGGCCTGAACAGGTAAATGTTTGGGTGAAGTACATGAGACTTCTGGATACTATTTTGCAGGTGACAAAAAGGGAAGGGAGGAGCAAGGGTCACTTTGATCCACTGCTTGGTGAAAATATCATTCATTCGTTCATTCAGTCATCCATCCATCACTTACTCAGTTAACACGTGTTCTGGGCCCACCGCAGCCAGGACCCGTGCTGCTTCCATCTTCATCCATCCCTTTTCCTGCAGCCCCACCCGCTGTCTCTAAGGAATTTGTGGAAATTTCTAAATAAATGATTAAGTAATAAATAATAAAAATAAATAATAAATAAATAATTCAACAAGAAAACTAAATGCCCAGGAAAAGACAACTATGTAAAATGCTATTTAATTAAAAAAATTTTTTTTAAATAATAAAGTACCAAAATTAGAGTTTTAGAGAAAAGTCCACATTCTCATCAGTCAATCTCCAGTCTAATTAAATGTCCCCAAGTCGTTTCTCATGGCAAGTCTCTGCACATAAGCATCATTCTGAAAGTCCTCCTGACTTGACGTGTTTTATAGGGAAGTGTGGAGGGAAAAGGGGTTTGGGCAACAACTTTATTAAAGAAAAGAAAAGAATGGGTTTCATCATCCCTGGGACCCTGATTGGGCTGCTAGGACTCAGGCAGCTGTCAACGTTGTTAGAGAGAAAATGTGACTTACAACCCCACCGTGTCACAGAGCAAACACACAACAAACAACAACCAAGGAGGCAGGTTGTCTGGGGGCTTGTGAGGACCGGTATCTGCCGCCCCAAGGAAGAGAGGAGCCCCACTTTGCACACATGACCAGGCGAGTGTGTGAGGTGTCTTTTGGTGGGTGAACTGTTAGACTTGCGGTGTAGATGAGAGTCTTTTCTATCCCAGTCAACCCCCTGACTTCTCCACAGCTCCCCTGGTCCACACCTGGCAGGGCCTACCCAGAGGTGAAGCCAATGTTTTACTTGGAAGATGTTTATTACTCCCATGAACTACTATTAATTAGAGCCCACAATTGGTGCATCAGATATTCAGTGGACATGCTTGGGGACCACAGCCAAACAGTTTATCAGCTTTCACTAGTTTCTGAATCCTAGTTTAGGCGCAAAACTCTTTGTGCCTCAGCCTCCCCACTTCTAACGTGGGCAGTTACAGAGTGGTTAACCCTGGGAAGCTCATAGCAGCCACTGTTCTGTAAACAATGAGCGGTTCAGAGTGTTCTGAGGGCCCTTGCGCTGTTCCAGAAGGTCTGTCACCGAGCCTGTGAAATCTGAGGCCCGAAAGGCAAGGAAGATGAGAGCATATTGTGCCTGCTGCCCCGATGCCTGGGGTGAGCGCTACCAGCGCACGCCATGTACCCTGGGTTTGCCGCTCGCTGTTTCCCTCTGTGCAGGCCAAGGTCAGTGGTAACCCCTGGTAACACTTACAGCTTTAATTGTGGTGCTGAGGGCCACAATGCCTCCCTCTCCTGGTCTATTTCGGTCAAAGCAAAGTTCAAGAGGAAAGGGATCCCACAGTGGTGGCATGTGTGCAGCCGGAGCCCTCCCCTCTCTGCAGGTGGCTGAGCACATGGGCTTGATTCCAGCAGCACTGAGCTACGGTGCCAGCTCTGCCATGTGCTCTCGGGGCTGACTCTCTAGTCTTGCTAAGCTATCGTCCTTATCTCTAAACTGGGAATTAAAAGCCCTGCCACCCCGGGCTGTCGTTCAACTGAACTATATGTAAAGGGCAGAGCATAGAGTTTGGCACAGAATGTGTGCTCTGTCAATGGGAGCATTCTTCCCCCAGCAGGTTCTTCCTGGTGCAGGCTTCCCAGGTTGGCCTGGGAGGAGCTGCCTTCTCCTGCAGTCCTGGGCTCCCAAATGGGGACACTTCTCATAAGTGCCTTGCCTGTTTGTTGGCTGGACTTCCAGAGCGTTCTACTTCTTTTGGTGCCAGAGGCAACAGGGGCTCCCTGGACTCACTTCCCACTCAGTGAGGCCACAGAACCAATCTCCCATAATACGTCACAGGCGAGATGCTGACCACTGCCTAGAAGTAACTACTCTGGGGCCCCAGGCCCTCCCCAGCCTCTGTCAATACTTGTGTACATTAGTGCTGGGGGTCCCAGGCTCTGCTCTCTGTTCAAGCAACTATAGGAACCCTCAGCTCATTACTCTGGTGAGGCACAGGACCATCTAGACATGGGACCCTCCTGTCATTTGCCCAGAAGGACCATTTTGTACAGTAGAGTCACATGTTTTCAAGGTCACAGGATCTTTCTGCCTACTCCTGTCCCCCACCCCACCATGTGCACATGCGCGCATGCGCGCGTGCGCGCACACGCACACACACATTCCCCTGCTTCTCCACCCGTGAAATCTCTAACTCCAGTTGCTTGACCACTGGGCTCATATCTTGTTGTTCTTGTTTGCCTGGTTTTGGTTTCATTTATCCTGCAGGTTTTGGGTAAACTGTCTCTGAGTCTTTTGAAAGTAAACAACATAAAAGTAAATCGGTGTAGAAGCTCTTCAAAACTTTAACTTGTGTCACCCAGTAAAAAGTTTCTCTGCTGACCTCGGAATCAAGCTTTTCTGGAGATATCTGTTTAGCGAAGAGTTCCTGGAGATTACTGTAGGTTAAAATATACTGGTTATCGTTTGCAGTTACTTATCAGTGTGAATCAGACTTGTTCAATAAGGTACACCCAGTCAATATCAACACAAATCATAGAAATAAGTCAGATACAGAGGGCTGCTCACAGCTGAGTCACATAATTCCTGGTTTCATTTTTTTGTGTGTGTTTATCAAGTAACCTTGTTCAGTCTATGTCACAGATCAACTTATTATAATAAGTAAATGCGATGTTTTCTTATGAAATTGAATACCATAGTTCTTTAAAAGTGTTTGTGCATTATTGGTGTTTGGTTAATCACTGTGACAAAAACACCCTCAAATTTCAGTGTCTTAATGTTATCCAAATACAGTGTGAGTCATCAGGAAGACCGTCCTACTGTCATTTAGGGCTTCTGCCTTCTTCCACCCTGCAGTTCCATCTTCCCCTGGGTCCTTGGAGTCCTTGTCACTCAGCTCAAGTGGCAAAAGCCAGGAGCCTCTGTGGGGGATCTTGTGGCCCAGCCTGCAAGCAGTGCCCTCTGCTTACATCCCATTGGCCAGAACTCAATTGCATGACTGTCACCAAATACAAGGCAAGGAAGTGTGTGTCTAGTAAGACGAATGTGGGTGAGGGGTAGCAGTGTCTGCTATAAATATATACCCTCACCCAAGTGTGAGGCCCCTCAAAGAGCTTGTGGTTGGCAGAACAATAGCCTTCCAAAGATGTCCATGTCCTCATACCTAGAATCTGTGAATCTGTTACCTGACATGTAAAAGGGACCTTGCAGATGTGATTCAGAATCTTGAGATAAGGAGAGTTTACTGGATGACCTGGGTGTAATCACAAGGGTCATTAGAAGTGGAAGAGGGTGGCAGGAGTCAGAGAGAGGTTTAAAGATGCTGTGGCTTTGAAGATAGAGGCAAGGAATGCAGGCAGCCTCGAGAAGCTATAGAGGCAAGGGAATGAGTCTCCCCTAGACCCTCTAGAAGAAATGCAGCCCTGTAGACACCTTGATTTTAGCCCATGAAACTCGTTTCGGGCTTCTGATCTGCAGGATTGTAAGAGAGTAAATTTATGTTGTTTTAAGTCACTAAGTGTGTGGCTATTTGCTACAGAGCCATAGGAAACCAATGCAGAGCTCCTTCTACTTTTCATCCCTACTGTGTGTCTGATCTGCAGAATGTACGCATAGTAGGTGTATTTTTCACATGGAGTTTGACAGGGAAAAGAGCAAACCTGTGAAGCAGGAACTGAAATCAACAAGGAAGGTGAAGCTGTGTCCTAAAGACTTGTTCAGGCCCAACTGCATCACCATCCCAGGGTTCCAAGTGCAACCAAAAGAAAAGTCCTAATTCACAAGCACTTCTAAAGTCTCTGCTTGTGTTTCATTTATTATTTTCCCGTTGTCCAGGGCAGGTCACATGGCCAAGCTTGGATTTAAGGGATGGAGAAATAAACTCCACCTCTTGATAGGAGGGACAGCAAAGTTGCATTGCAAAGTACAGGATAGGAGGAATTATTGCAGCCATCTTCACAAATGACCCACCACTGTCAGTACTGAGTTGTAGGATGGAGGTGAGGAAGGGCCTGGAGGCTCAGTTGCATGAGGGAGGTGGCAGGGAGAAATGCAGAGCACAAATGACAGTCAATCCACACATGCCACACGTGGAGGACACTGGGGTCAGCGAGGGGACTTGACTTCACCTTCTGTCTTAAACCGCAGGGAGATGTATCATCTCATGTGGCGAAACTGCAGCGGTCGGGCTTGCTCCAGCTTGGCCGAAGGGGCAACTCAACAAGGTCACCCGTCCCAGGTCCTGACCGTCAACTCTCTGCCCTCCTCAGTGAGGGCTTGGCCCTTTAGGCTTGCAGTACAATGACGGCAGCCAGTCTCAGAGCCACTTCCAGGCACCCGTAGAGGGAGAAGCAGAAACCGTTCTCAGAACCCAGCCCAGCAGTCTTCCCCGTAGAGCTCCTTAGCCAGCATTGGGCCAAGAGGGTGGGACTGCCATGGCCAGTCATATTAGTGTTCTGCGGCTGCCAAAACAAAATAACACACGCTGGGTGGCTTAAAGCAACAGAAATGTGTTGTCTCACAGTTCTGAAGGCTAGAAGTCCTAAATCAGTGTGTTGGCAGTGCCGTGTTCCCTCTGAAACCTGAAGGAAAACCCTTCCTTGCCTCCTCCTATCTTCAGGTGGTTTGCCCCAAATCCTTGACATGCCTTGGCCTGTAGATGCACCCCTCCAACCTTGCGTCTTCACTGGCCTGCTCCCTGTGTCTTCACATTGTCTTCCCTCTGTGCATGTCTGTCTCTGAGTCCAGATTTCCCCTTTTCATAAGGACATGGGCCATATTGGATTAAGGCCCACCTTAATGACTTCATTTTACTTGACAACCTCTGTTGTGACCCTATTTCTAAATAAGGTCACATTCTGAGGTAGTAGGGGTTTTCTGAAGGGGACCGCAACTCATAACGCTGGCTTAGAAGACTAATCATCTGAGTGGAGCTGGTGCTGGGAGTGGACCACAAGGACCCCTGCAGCCCTCGAACGAGTGAATGAGTGAGTGAACGGGCACGGTACGTGGGGATGCATGTGGAGTCAGGTAATGGCTTTGTGGTGAGGCCTGTGGGGTAATTTTAGCCCCAGAACTCACTGAGGATATTTGGGCACTTGTACC
Source organism: Camelus ferus (assembly GCF_009834535.1). Lineage (NCBI taxonomy): Eukaryota > Metazoa > Chordata > Mammalia > Artiodactyla > Camelidae > Camelus > Camelus ferus. The sequence continues at coordinate 50,699,378 of NC_045705.1, read as the reverse complement.
TTCTGCTTATGACAGATTGTTGATCACAGTTATGATTTATCCCTGGCTGCATCTTTCATCGAGAATGCAACCCTTCAAGGAGAACAAATGCTGTTCCTCTGGGAAATTTTGACAATCCACATTACGACATGGTTTCCAGGAACACATCGTGGTGAAAAAGTCCAGCCTGCTTATATAGACACTCAGCAAGTATCCACAAACACCCACCTGGTACACACAGACCATCATCACCAGGGCAACCCAGGAGAGCAGCCGGCTGCCTAGCAACACTGCCTCCCTGGCTCCCACCTTCCATTACTGCTCTCCTCTTCAAGGCAGCTCTCCTAGGGCAGGACAGTTGGATTTCACTGTGGGAGGGAGGGGGGACTCTGGATATCCTACTCACAAAATTTACCAAAGTTGCCTTGTTGTTTTAAAATATGTTTAGGTCTACCCAACCCCAAACATACCATATATTTCTTAGAAGCCAAACTGAAAATCTGCACCATCATTGAAAGTCCTTAGTAATACATAATGCCAGATTAGGGGTTGCCAGCATTGTAGAGGAACCACTAAATCACTTACCTTGTTCTTTTGAGTGGGTGGGGGACCAGGTGGAATTGGGGTATCAGAGAGTTTCTGGGAGGGGCCAGAGTCAAAAATAAAAATCTCTCCTGCATAGTCTATTAATTAGAAATTCACTCCAGTAGATCCTTTAATGGATTTTTAAATTTTTATTTTTTATTTCCCTAAAGATTAGTGATGTTGAGCAACTTTTCACATACCTATTGGCTATTTGCATGTCTTCTTCTTCTCTCAGTGGATCCTTTAACAATATGTGTCTATCTCCACAGAGAGCTAGCAGTCAGTCACCTTTTACTGCAATTGTTTTCCCTGATAAGAAGGACTGGTTTTTGACCAGTGGAGACAGGAGAGCAGTGGAGTCAGAGAAATCGATTTGCAACCTGGACACTTTGAGAAGGGCAGACCTCCGTGACTGGGTGTTTGGGGGCTTGCAGATGGTAGAGAAAAAGGGTACAGAACGGAAGGAGAAGGATGCCAGAAGCCACTGTGATTCTGACCAGAGCAGGGACCCAGGGGGCCATCACAACTTCTGTCCACAGTCGCTTTTGCTGCTAGGAAATCGTGGTTTTTCTCCAGTAGCAGCTCCTGCCCTTGAACTTGAACCCACTCCTATGTAATGGTGTCACCACCCACCGAAGTACCCAGGCTACTCCAGACGCCTCTCTTGTGCTCAGTGTTGGGCTCACTGCCATTCTTCAAAGTCCAAGGACCCCCCATCCCTGGCCTTTCAGATGTCTGACATTCTTTGCTGGGCACGTTTCCCCTAGCAAACTAATAGCCCTAGGCAATGCCTAATCTCACAATAGCTCGGCTGGCTTGTTTCAGCCCACCTTATCAGAGTCATAGACCCCACCACCCTTCATGGACCTTAAACCTCTTACCTCACCTGCAACCAGTCGGAGCCTTGCACACAAGCTGATCAGGTATCTTGTGACCCTACTTTATAAAAGTCCCCAATAACCAGCCCTCAGTGCTCACACAGGCACCCTCACCCATGTGGCCCGCTCTTTCCTATGACAGTGTACCCTAATTAACTCCTTTCTATTCTCATACTTAACCTCTGGTAAATTCTCTTACCAACCCGTGTTACCGGCCCACCCCGCTGTGCACACAGCACTTTGTCCCTGTCAACAGGTCATGACACTTCCGCGTCCTCCATATGGTTCAAATCTTTCTCTTCCTCCCCATCTCTGCAACCCTCTCCCTGTCCCATCCCTCTGCCTCTGACTCATCCTCCATCTACTCAAAGTGGTCTTGGTGAACTGCTTATCTCATCACCCCACCCTGTGCATCTACCCCTGCAAACCCCTTCTATCCCGCTCTTGGCCCTGGGGGCTGACCTGAGTGGACCACGATGATAGCCTCCCTTGGCTTCTGCTTTGGTTGGACTCGGCCAATGGGGAGCAGCAGCAGGAGGTCAAAGGGGGAAGAGAGTGAGGCTGGGTCTTTACCCACGTCACTGCAGAGTCACCTTAGCCTGAGGCCACAGCTCCTCTCCAGGTGACCTTCTCATGACTGTCCCAGCAGTGCTCTTTCCCCTCGCCCCTTCCTACCATGGCTCTCCTGTTACTTGCTTCAGGTAGAGCATCATACCTTGTGGTTTTAGCACATGATGCCCAAACCTGAGTAAAAAGCCCTTCCGTTTAGCACTCCTCAAATTATCCTCATTTAAGCGTGCCAGCCCGTTCTGCTGGGTCCCTGACTGATTCAGTTCTGCTACTCAAAGGTTCCCACCGCCTTTAAAATAAAGTCCATATTGATAATCCCGGGATTCAAGATCCCTCGTCATCCAGCCCCCATTTACCTTTCCTGCCTGGTTCTTGCCACTGGCCTTCCCTTCCTCTAGAATCTAATTATAAGGAGTTGGTTGTATTTACCTTCAGATATTTGCATCTCTGAGCACACTGTTCCTTATGCCTGATCAGCCTCCCCCCGCACCTCAGCCTCAGGAAAACCTGGCTATCTTTTAAGGCCTGATGCAAAGGTACTGAAGGTCTAGCACCGTGCCTAGTACATGGCAAACTCTCAGCAGTCACAGATGAATGAGTAAATGAGAATTTTTGAGAACCTCACTTCCAGGCCCAATTGCATACAAAGGGATATTCACAGAGACATAGGACGCGATGCTTAAGGAAAAGGATTTCACACTAAAAGCAGGTACTGCCCAGGCTTCTTCCCTAAATTCTGGGGACCAGCGGCAGGGGGAAGGTAGGAGGCTTCTAAGCACAAGGCAGCACTAGTGTGTGGCCCCGAGCAAAGCTGGGGAGGAGCAGTGGCATCTCCCCCACAGGCCTGTCTCTGATCATCCCTGGATGAATCACTGTGGGAAAAACAGAGATGTTCCAGAGAGACAGACATGTAATCAGCAGGAAAATCCTTCCCTTCAGGGTGTTCTCATTCAGTTAATATTCTCCTGCTGTGAGCTTCCTCAGGAGAGGATGCCCTGGTGAAGAGTAGGGATGGAGCCGGAGTGGGCGAGGGAGGAGTGGGACTGGAGGATGGGAGGAGGGCCGGTGTACCCCAGCCCTTAGGGGAGGCTTCCGGGAGCCATGTGGCTGAATCCATCACCCAGAACAAGGGCCCCGAGGCCCACTAGAGAGTGGGCCAGAGGGCCTGGAATGCTTCGGGTCGCCCCTCATTTATGTGGGACAGCTAACAGAGCAGGTCTCCAACCCTTCTTACTCTGGATCTGACTGCTGAAGAAATAATTTTCTGAAAATCGCATAAGAAACTGTGACTAGAGGGTCCCTGTGGGTAGGTGAGGCTAAGGAAGAGGATTTCATTTTTTTTTCATTTTATACTGTTTTGTGTAAATAGCATGCAGTGGTGTGATTTTTGAAAAATGCCAAATGGTTGTCTTATCAATGGAACTTTGGATCAGTTGGTTTGAAGTTTATTTCTGTATTTTAAAAATAATAATAAATGTTATTAAAAATCAATGCACCTACTGTACCTCTAAGATTTCTAAGACAGCCCCGAGTTCTAATATTCTGTCCCTTTGGTCTCACACACCATAGAAATGTCCCAGAAATTCTGACAGCGTGCTAGAATCAAAATTTCCTCACGTATCTGTAAGTCATGCCAAATCTCAAAATCAGACCTCAGTTCCTAATTTCTACCATAGAAAATATATTCAAAATTTTCAAGTCTAGTAAGAACATTCACTTTCTCTTTCCTCTCTGAGCACACCCTCCCAGGTGCTCAGAATAGCAGCAGTACATTAATTTTTTTTGAGAATCTGAAGATGCAAACTTGCTTTTAAAGGGTTGTGTGAGTCTGCCAATCCCCAAATTTAAGAATGGTTCCCTGGGCACTAGGAGCCTGCTGGGGGCACTCACGCTATCTAGAAATGGGGGATCACTCCCCAAGTTGTCTCCAGTTATAGATCCTGCCGAGACCTGGCCTCAGCCAGGGCCGCTGGTTTCCATTCCTGTTCCATTCTTTTTTCTCTGGAGTTTCCTCTTACCATGTCTTAGCAACTACTGACTCTTCTAAACCAGAAGCAAGATATTCCACTGATGACATTGCTAGAGTTTCTGAATCAAGCTTCTCCTGAAGGCAGCCTATCACTATATTTTGTTACAAGCCAATAAATTCCCCTTTTGCTTTAAAAGTATTCAAGTTTTTTGTTGTTGTTGTTGTTGTTTTGTTTTTCCTCACTGCAATATAGACTCCTGAGTGATGTGCTATGCTGAAGGCAGGCCTAGGTCTGCGCCAGGTTTCTGGGCCTAGTGAGGGACCTAATATCTCCTGTTCTCTGCTTATCCCAGGCTGCTACAAGGAACCATCAGCCCTCAGATTCCAGACATGACAATGCCATTCTGCCACCAGCCCTGCTTAAACCCTTGCCCTGGCTCCCTATCTGATGGCAGGGGTTCCACTATCCTTGGAATAACCTTCAGAGGACAACTACCCTCCATGTCCTTGACTAGATTAGTCTGGGAACCACAGTGAAATGAATTTGTGGTCAGGGGAGTAATGGGGAGTTGTAACAGCAGGGCTGGGACAGTGAGGAAGGGGTTGACAGGCCCCATAAATGAGAAAGAAACAAAGGCACACACAGATTGATTTCTCAACAGAAGTTCTCTGTTCTGGAGCATCTCTTGGGACCAGCAGTTCTGACCCTGTGGCTTTCTTCCCTCAGCACAGCTGTTACAATTGTGCAACAGAAGAGAGCAAGAGGCAGGGCAACCATCTGGAAAACCATTTGTTAGTACCTCATAAAAGTGAAGACATGCACATCCTTCGACCCAGCAATTACACGCTGAGGTATAAACCCTGGAGAAATACATGCACATGCCACCAGGATACATGTACAAGAATGCCCACTGCAGCACTGTCGTAATAGTCAAAACCTGAAAACAACTCAAATGTTCATCAGCAGTCATATGGATAAATAAGTATGGGATTCCCATATAGCAGCCCTGAATACTATACAGCCATGAAAATGAGCCACTACAGCGGCACACGACAATATGGGCGACTCTCATAAACACAACTGAGCAAAAGAAGCCAGACACAAACACCCCAAAGAAGATTCTATTCATACAAAGCTCAAAACAGGCAAAATTATTTTCTTTAGGAACGCAAACTTAAGTGGTAAAACTCAAAGAAAGGGAAGTAAATGCCATACAAGTCTAAGGGAGATGGAGGGTGTGATCAGATGCAAGGGGCTTCAGAGGGCTGGCAGTGTTTCATTTCTTGATGTGAGTGGTGAGTACATGGGCGTTTGCTTTATAGTTATTTATTAGAATGTATAAGGTTCTATGTACTTTTCTGTATGTATGTTAATTTCATTATTAAAAAAAAGAGTGAGAGAGCCTTGTTTTAAGAGAACCTTGAGTGAGGGTCTCACCGTCTGATGCTCTCTGCTTCAGAACCCACAATCATGGTCCTAGAGGAGGGACATCCCTGCGTGGTCCTTGCGTCCCCGCCCTGCTCTTGGGAATCAGTCCCAAGGCCACCAGCACTGGCAGAAGCAATCTCATCCTTGACTAAGCCTGACTCGGCTGTCCCTGATTGCGTCTTCTGGGCTCTCACATCCCAAGGATGTAACTGAGCGTGCTCTGTGGGAGACAGTCTGTAATGCATTTCCTAGGATGGAAACTGAACGGAAATCAAAATAGTTGTGCCAGATTGCTGGTGCGCATCACAGCTGAGGAGTAGCCTGATACGCCTGGCCTGGGCTGCCGCCTGGTGTGCACATCTCTGGTCTGATTTCCTCCTCCTCCTCCTCCACTTCCTCCGCTCAGGGGGCTGGTGTGCATGCCTGCTCTCTGAGCGAGACAGGAGGGTCGAGTCTAGCTCAGGCACCTTCTCACCAAGACTCTTTCTGAGCATTCGGAATTTTTGTCTCCACAGCACTCACCAGGCAGCTCAGCATAGGTACTCAGTGACCTGCAGTGGTAGGTGTCTCTGCTGCTCTGAGATGGGCAACGTTGAGTCTGGGACTGAGAAGGCTACTGCCCTCAAGGACAGCTTAGATTGAGTCACCTGTGAAACCCAGGAGCTTTATTCAAGGCATAAGGATCCCCTGGTTTGGGGCTTGGGGAGTGGTGAAGCTATAATTGGAAAGACCCTAGTCTCCCGGATGCTGGTCACCTGATGACTTACTATGTGAATAGAAGTTCAGACTTCCCTCAAGGGGAAGTTCCCAGCAAGGTAGGGTCAGAAACCCCACACTCAACTCCTTCATTAGGGATTTGCAGAGGTCGATCCAAGTATTCAAGATAGCCAGGGGCTTCCAGGGATGATGGTGACCTGCTGAAGATTTCCAGTACTAGATCCCTTGACACAGTCACCTCGACACATTCCTGGCAAGGGAACCATGTGAACACAGGTGGAAAGACATGGGAGGCTTGGATGCTGCCCCCTTCACCCACTTCCTTTGCCTCTTCCTCCCCTGGCCTCAGAGCTCACTGCTCCCTGGGTCTCTGGATACAAAAGCTCAGGGGTCCTGCCCTCGGAGGCAGCTGGTACGTTCCCGGGCCCAAACACATTCAGACAGACCTGAGCTTGGAGAAATCTCCGAGCAGTCTAGGCAGGCTACAGTGAGAAAGAGGGATGTGGGGACAGGCAGGAGGAAGTCAGGAAGGAGCCTCTATCGCTGCAAATAGAAACCTCAGATTGTGGTGCAACGAAATCACCGTATATGGCTTGGGAGGAAATTCTCTGCAAGGAGCTGCATGCAAATAGGTCATCAAGTAATGGCAAAAATATGCAGCTAAATGGAGGTGCCTCTGAAGGGCTTCTGTGTCTCTAAGGGCTAAGTAAACTCCAGGAAGCCATAAGGACTCAGAGCTTCATTCCACAGAGGATGGGGGACAAGAGATGCTCCCTCTGCTTCCCTGCCCAGCCTCCTGCCTCCTGCCTCCTGCTTGCCCCCTCCCCACCAGGACCACCCTCAGTTTGATCAGCATCCCTGTTCCCTGCTGCTGAGATCAGGCAGGGACTCGGAGATTGCTTGAGACAGTTTCTGGTGACTAATGCAGTACTTGAACAGGAAACAGACTGGAAAGGGATTCAGAGGAGCTATAAATAGCCCATGTCCTAAAAAATCTAACTTAGGAAGAAATGGAATTAACACACTGGAAGGAGAACAAGGAGATCACAGGCTCCAAGCAAGACCAAGACGTCTCCTGGGAAATGAGCTTTTCTCCTAGATTAGATGGAGCTCTATCTGCCCTGGTAGGCGTTAGCTCCACCAGGTGTACACTGCTCAGCCCTGAGGTTGACCAGTAAGCCTTGCCTACCTGCCAATATGATGCCCTGAATTGTCTGTGGTTCTGGGGTCAAGCCTTGTAGGGATCATGTGAGGGTGTGTGTGTGTGTGTGTGTGTGTGTGTGTGTGTAATGGGGGTCACTGAGACTCAGAGCTCAAGGACTATGAATGACCTCACAGGGTGGGGAAGTAGAGATGTGAAAACATGTCAGGAATATCCCTTTTGCTTGCCTCAGTTTCCCCCTTATCCATTCAGCTACTGCAGTCTTCTTTTATCTTGAACACAGTGAGGAGAGGGGGAAAAAAAGTTAGGAGTTCTAGCTTTGGACTGAATGGTGGATCAGCAGACTGGGTCTCTAATACCAGCCAAGACACTCATTTGCTGAGTAACTTGGAGTAGACATTTTGACTTCACCAAGATTGTTTGTTTTTCCATAAGATGGAGAGGTTGGTCTAGTTCAGTGAATGGGAGCTTCAAATCTTTTTCTTTTGTGTTTTTCAAAGCTGTATAACATTTCTCCAAAGAAAATCACAAGACAGAGCAGAGCTGCCCTGGTCAAGCTGGGGACCTCACACTTAGGCACATGCACTCCCCTCGTGGATGCTGCTGAGAAGCCACCAGAGAACCCCAGGGCTTCAAAGAGCGCCATTTGAAAACCACAGATCTAAAGCCCTTGACAAGGGTGGCTGGCCACCCCAATGCTACTCCTCCCTTTTCTCCTTACCTCCATGTAGAGGCTGGAAAGTTAAAATAATGAAAAGTAATATTGAGTCATGGAGATTTAGCTAAAGACTTCAGTCAAAACAAAGGAGGGATTTATATCTCATAACCCCTAGCAAACTTCTTATTATCCTCATTGGATATGGGGATAGACTGACTGCAAAACAGACATAATTCTCCACTCACCCAGTATCCACACCCTCTGCAATGCGACCTACTGTAGCTCCTCCCATCAAGAGATGGAATGAATTTCCCCACCCTTTGAATGTGCGCTGGCCTTCAGGTTTGCTTTGAACAATATTTAGTGGAAGTGACAGCATGCCAGCTTCAAGCTTAGGTCTTAAGAAGTCTTGTGTCTTTTACTCTGTCTATTAAGCCCCTGCTACCGCCCTGAGACTGGCCTGGGTTAGCCGCTGGGGAGTGAGAGGTCACATAGAGCAGAATTGACTTGTCCCAGCTGAGGCCACAGCAGAGCAGCCAGCCCCCGGCCAACTACCTGAAGACACGTGGGCAACTAGACACATGAGAAATAATAAATAGTGGTTGTTTTAAGTCATACATTTTGGGGTAGTCTACTTGTGTTCCAGCAATCTATTACTAAGTAACAAACACCCCAAACCACACCCAGCTGGGAAGTATTCGCTGGTACCCTTTACCCTTCTGTACCTAGGGTTTGTCTTTCATTTTCCTAAGGGCTCTTCAGTGTGGGAATGAGGAAATGCAATTGTCTAATTTAAAAAGTGAATGAATAGAGTCAATGCTAGTTAAGGGCTTTGTCAATACCAGGTGCTATGGAGGGGAAACTCAGACGATTAACAGGTTCAAGTTGAGATGCTCAACTTACTACCTATACAATGAGGCTGAAGATGTCAGGCCCATCTGCAGAGGCTGGACATCTTCTGTTTAGCTTCTCCCAGGCCCATCACTCAGTGAAACCAGGCCTGACTCAGTAGTAAGAGCCCCCTCTGTGTACTGGGAAAGGGAGGATCAAATCAAGTGGTACTTGGGAAGCTGCCACCTGGGGCCCCCATCTATCTTCTCAGTTCCAGCCCTTACCAGCCCAATCTGAGCGACCAGGCTTTTGCTCCAATTCTCAGTTTCCCAGTGAATAGGGAGTCCTCTGGGCCCCGTTTGGCTGGGACTGTAAGCTCTTGCTCACTTCTCCCATCTGTCCCCTTGTAGACTGGCTCCTGTTTCTGAATCCAAAATGACTTCCTATTTCAAACAGAAAGTCCCCTCAGAAGTGAGGTGCTGCTGCCCACCTAAGGACAAAGGACTCAAGCCCCGGCGGCCAGAGTCCCTGTCAGCTCTACAGCCAGTCCTCACCAGCCCTGAGGGCCCAGGTCCTTCTATCCCGTCCCATGTGCCTTGCAGCTGAGCCCAGCGGGTCACCACAGGAAGCATGCGGATGCCTCCTCTGCTGACTGGGGTTTTGGCTTGCTTTGGCACCAACTTCCTGTCTGCCCTATTTCCTATTGAGGGGTAAACTGGACTGGTTTTTAATTAGGCACATACCCTGGAGAGCCTGGAGGAAGAGCGGGCTTCTCAGAACTCCTTCTGCAGCCTTCAGAACAGGGTGGAGTTCTGGGGAGCTGGGGGCAGCAAAGAGGAAGGTGAAAGTGAAGTCAAAAATCCAAAGTGGTTCCTTCTTGGCTGAGGTAACGCGTCTTACGTAACTAACGGGCAGTTCATCCTCCGTCTGTGCTCACAGGAGGGCCAGCGCCTCCCCGCAGAGGCCTGCCTGTGCCCACAGCCACACCCACTGCAATACACGCCCATCCCGCCCATCCACTGCGAGGTGGGGTCATATTTGAACAACATCCTGCAAATCAAGCAAGATAAAGGGAGTTAAATCCACTGTAATATGCGCATATAATAGAATATCTGAACAGAGGAAAGAAAATTTCAGGAGTTCCACCCTTTGAGTTCTATATTCCAGAAGAGGTTTCTGTTTTGGGTTTTTTTTTTTAAATAATGTTTAACCAAATTATACTGTTCAAATCATCTCTCTGGTGCTCTCTGTGGTCTTTAGCTGAGCCCATCTCCCAGGCTACAGAGGTCATGGGGTTGATATGGCTTTTCTATCCCCATCTTAAAGGATAATTGGGCTCAGGATTTTCCCCTTTAGCCCTATATCCACTAGGCCCCAAAGAACCGTGCCTCCCTCTTCAGAGACGATCCTCCGCTGTGAAAGTGTGCCCTCCTTTCTCCTTCCTCCAAGGGCAAACAAGAGCACTCTGGCAAGACTGCTGCAGTGGGGCTTCTAGACTCCCAGGATCCCAGGACACAGACTCCAGGAAAGGGAGGAGGAGGCAGGCCTGCAGCCTCCAACTCCACCCGCCTCACTCCCTCCCTCTGCTTTCCCTCCTCCTCTCTCAACTTCCTCCTTCCTGTCTCTTCCTCCCATTGTCTCTCCCTTTTCCCCCTCCTCCCTCCTTTCCTCCCTCCCATCACAAAAGTGAGTCCATGGCACTGGACCCGGATTCCGCAGTCACAGGTAGACAGAGCTTGGCTCATGATTCTGTCATTGACTCTCTGTGTGACCTTGATTGGATGAGTCACTGTAGCTCCCTGAGCCTTTGGGGAGATGATAGTGCCACGGAGGTGAGGACTGAATGGGTTCAGATATTTTAAGCACTTAACCCCGAGCCCGGACATCAGAGAGATGCTTAAGGGATGTTAAGGAATCTAATCTGCATCATAAGCAGTGAGCACCTACTGTGAGCCAAATGCAAAGGGCGCAGAAGGGAGCTAGGAGAAGATCCTCAAAAAAGCCTCTGTTGTAATCTCATCATAATGTCATGTAATGATTGTTTTTATAAACCGTGTAAGGAAACTAAGTAGCTTTCCACTACCTGGGACTCAGGGACCAGATTCCAAGGGCTTCTGCATGCGTTAACAACACAGAGTAGCCTGGTGGCTGGAATGAAGTCAAAGCCAGACCCTGTGGCAAATTATATCTCCATTCAGTCTGCTCAGCTAATTGGTTTGCCTAAAATCTACCGTTTCTCCAGGTGGTTGCAATCTCTAAAAACAGGAGGAGGTCACACATCTGATGCACCTGCCCTTCTGTCTTGGAAGACAGCAAGCTCAGAGCTCTGCACAGGCCTGCAGAGCCACCGGTGTTGGCTTGTCACAGGGTCCCCGAAAATGCCTGCTGGTTAGAGAGGCTGAGGCTGGCTTCACTGGTCATGCCAGCTCTAGTTTGGGGGCTGCCTAAAGGGCCAGGTTAGGAAGAGAGCTGAAAGCCCCAGGCTAGGGGGGCCTGCTTTGATGGACTAGGACCACCTGTCACAGTGAGATTAGGAAGCAGGAGCTTGTGTATGGCCCCTGGGTTAGCCAAATCTTGGCAATGGGTTTGAAGAGCTTACTTTCATTTCCTGCCGGCTTGGCTCTGCTCCCACGCAGTGATAGCTTTCTCAGAGGCTCTTTATGCTGCCATTGGGAATTCCTTTGGGAATGATGCTCAGGGTTGGATTGCCACATCCCACATAAAAGGAAACCTGAATCTGTGGAGAACTCTAGCTGGCCCATGGATTGGAAGATTCAGTACCACAAATATGAAGATGTCCCCAAATTAATACATACATTTAATGAAATTCCTGTCAAAATCTCAAGAAGGAATCTTCCTACACTTTTACAAGCTGATTCTAAAATTCATATGGAAGAAAAAGGGCCAAGGAATGGCTAAAATGATTTTGAAGAAGAACAAAGAGGAAAGACTCATCCTGCCAGTTACGAAGACCTATTACAAAGCCATTGATATAAAGGCATTAGTGCAGGAATGGACCAATAGATGGATGGAATAGGACAGAGAGCACCAAAATAGACTCACAGGTATCCGAATACCTGACATATGACGGAGGTGACACTCATAAGGAAAGGATAGACCATTCAATAACCAATATTAAGTAATTTGTTATCCATATGGAAAAGTTAAAATTCAAGATGGAATGCAAAATAAAAACAATTTTTGAATAGTAGAATGTATGACTTTTTGGAAGAGACTATAAATAGGAAAGAATAGATTTATGACATTGGGGTAAGGAAATTTTTTTTAAATAGAGAATAACAAGAAAAACAAACCCACAGGCCATAAAGGAAACAATAAATTTGCCTAAATTGAAATTACAACATTTGTTTAAAAAAACGATAAACCAAGTAAAAAACTTGTCACAGACTATACCCAGAACATACCAAGAACTCCTACAATCAGTAAGGAAAAGGCCACCCAGGAGGATAATCAACAGGGGGTGTGAACTGGAAATTCACAAATAAATGACACCCAAGGACCCAATAAACATAAGAAGCTTCACCTCCACGTATTTGGAGAAACGCAAATTCTGATCACAACGAGGTATCATCCCATCCCCATCAGATGGGCAAGACCTTTAAAGTCTGATAATACCAAGTGTGGACAGCAGTGGTTCATGCTAGATAGGGCAGCACTGATGAGAGAGAATAAATGATGCAATCACTTTGGAGAGCAATGTGTATGAGTGAATTTGAGAATGGATATTTCTTATGCCCCAGCAAAACCAACTCTAGACACACAGGAAAACTCTCATACGTGTACCCAAAGAGACATATGAAAATGTCTTGCGATATCAATTATAATAGCAAAAAAAATCTATCAACAGGGGAATGAGCAAATAAAACATGGTATATCACTCCATGGCATGCTATTCAACAGTTGAAACAAGTTAGCACATCCTCATGAGTAAATCTCAAATATCAATGAGGATAAATTTCAAAAACATAATGTTGCAGGGAAAAACAAACTGTAATTCCATATACTATGAGTCTATATCAAGTTAATATGTTTAAAATGTGAAATACAGTACAAAACGTTGTTTGGAAATGTATGCCTATGTAGTAAAAGTGTAAAAACATACGTTAGAATGGTAAACATTACATTCATGAGGATAGGAAAAGGATCCCTTTAACATTTACTGTAATATTTCTGTTTTTAAAAAATAAAAAAATTACATCTGAAGCAAGTAAGGCAAAATAAGATTTGCTAAGGCTCTATGGTGGGTACATGAGTGTTTGGGGTGTTATACTTTATTTCCTCATGTTTGAAATATTAGGGGAAAAGCCCTTAGGTCCCTGGTCTCCAACTTTCCCCCAATGCATGGTTACGGCTTGGGAAAGAAAAAGGCAGAAATGTTTTTTGCCCTTCTATTTATAACCAGCAGTTTTCCTAGAGATTATGCATCTCCTTAACACATTTCTCACCTGTGATGTTCAATGCCTTCCATATCATCAGTTCAGCACCAGATCAGTGCCATACATCAGGAAACAAAAATTAAGATCTCTCCCTCTTCTATACAGGAGCTTGTGGCTATTCGAGGAGACAGGCAGGTGAGGGAATCTTACTGTGCTAAACGCTAAAACTGAAGTGTGTTTAAAAAAATGTGTGGGATAGCACAGTAGGAGGGAGAGATTCATAATTTATTCTGCCAAGGGAATAGGTACAGAAAAAAGCAAGGAATTGGGCTTCAAAGATTGAGTAGGAGTTTGCAAGACAAAGGGGATGAGGAGAGTATAGCATGAGTAAAGAAAACAAGGCATGGAGTATCTCTTGTGTCATGGGGCTGGAGGGCAGCATCCTGACAGGACATGTGTTTCAGAGAGGACCTTCTGACCATGGTAGAGGATGAAAAACCCGAAAAGCAGGGAGACTGGTTAGAAAACCACTGGAAATGTTTCAATGAGAATTGATGAAAATCTTAACTACAACATAATGATTTTTGGTTGCAGTTTTCCTGCAAAACTGCAAATTAACAGAGGATGGGACAATGGCTTAATAGGGTTTTGTTTATCTCTGTGTATCCCACAGCTCTTCCAGCTGTACCCTGCATATGATAGGAGCTCAATGAATACAAGTTGATGGGAGAGAGGGAGGGAGGAAAGAGGCAGCCCACCCCCTCCTTTTACAGATAAGAAGGCTGACAGTAAGAGATGGGGAGTGATGTTTTCAAGGACATCCTTAGCTGAAAGCTTACTATCTTTCCCTAAAACAGCAAAGAGCCCTGCAACCACTGTTAACAAACTGATCAGCATGTAAGTTTTTAAAGACAAAGGCTAGAGGAGGAAGGGTATAGCTCAGTGGTGGACTGCATGCTTAGCATGCATGAGGCCCTGGGTTCAGTTCCCAGTACTACCATTAAAACAAATAAAGAAACCTAATTCCTCCCCATACAAAACAACAACAACAAACAAACAAACAAAAGACAAAAAAATGAAATGCTAAAAAATAAAAAGACAAAGCCTAGACTGGTAAAGTTCTATTACAAAAAATCCTATTATAAAGCTGTGTTCTTCGTAAGGAAGTGCTTTCTCTTTCCCTTAGGCATAAAAAGTTACTTTAAAACAGGCTGAATTCCCTGGGATGAATAATATAAAACAATAGCCCTTCATTTGGCCTTGGGCCAAATGACAGGCTTTGGGTGGCTTGGAAAAAACCTGATTATGCTTTGGCATTGTGTGCAGGGCAAGCCCAGCAGTAGTGAGAACTTTACAAGTCTTTTGTTCTGCCACCAAGCAGTAATTTGCTCTCCACCCCAACATAGTAAACTTCCAGTCACCTGAATAAATCTCATCTTCATTGACAGCGTGTATGCAAAGCAAAACCACCTCCACAGCGCATTCAGGTATGAAGATCTCAGCATCCATCCTCTCTGTGATTTCTCTTGCCTGGAGAGAGACCCAGCTCTCTGTGTATGAAAAATGAATGAATGAAGATAAGGGCTGACATTTACTGTGTACTTGCTGTCTACCAAGCAATGTTCTAAGGATTTCACATGTATTGACCTTGAACTCCTGACGTCACTGTGATGTAAGCACTATTGTTATTTTCATTTTATAGATGAGGAAAGGAGGCACAGAGCAGTTTAGTACCTGCCTTGGGTCACATCGAACCAGGATTTAGGCAGAGGCACTCTTGCTCCAGAGCCTGAAATTTCTTATACTTTGTACCCAGTACACAGTGCCTTGAAGGAAAGAAATATATAAGAAGATGTCATTCACTCATTTGTGCATTTTCTTTCAGGGGAAGTAATTATGTTTATTTATTTATTTTGATAGGGGTATGGGGGATTGAACCCAGGGCCTCGTGCATGCTAGGCATGCACTCTACCACTGAGCTATACCCTCCCTCCTCATTTGTTCATTATTTAACATTCACTGAGGGCCTACCAGTAAGGCAGGCAGAGTGGATGAAAGACATGAATCTGCCATTAAGTTGCTCAGAGCCCAAAGGGGGAGACAGGCCACTAATCTGGTGTGAAGACCTCTGGTCGATTGGAAGATGGGGAACTGGGGAAGCATTGAGGAAGCAACTTGCTTTGCTCAAAGTGGTTCCCACACTTCACGCTGCATGGGAATCACCTGAGATCTTTAAAAAATGACTGATGCCTGGCTCCCATCCCCAGACATTAGGATTTAATTGGCACTGGGAGCTTTAAAAGCTCCCCAGGTGATTCTAATGTTCAGCAGAATTTGGGAAGCATGGGCTTAAAGAGTCATGAGTTGGTTTGCAAGTAACACAAAACCTAAGTCAAACTATCCTAAGCAAAGTTAAGAAGGAGGGGCGCTGGCTGAACGTATTGGCTTACATTAAAAAAGGCAATAGGTACAGACTTCCAGTTATTAAATAAATGAGTCATGGGGATGTAATGTACAGCATCGTGACTATAGTTAATAATACCATATAACATTTGAAAGTTGCTAAGAAAGTAGATCTTCAAAGGCCTCATCACAAGAAAAAAGTTTTTTGTAACTATGTGTGGTAACAGATGTTGAGTAGACTTATTGTGGAGATCATTTCATAATATACAAATAATCAATCATTATGTTGTAACCTGAAACTAATACAATGTTATATGTCAATTATACCTCAATTTAAAAAAAAGGAATGAGAGACAAAGAATATATGGTTTTGAGTAGGGTTTGATTGAAATCTCAGAAGATGTCAGCAGGGTGAGATTTTCCTGTCCCTAGTGATGGCTCCATTCTCAGGCTCCTCTTGGTTGCAAGATACAGCAATTCTGGTCCCTGTACATTCTTTCTTCATGTCCAGTGGGAAGAAGAGGTCTGTTTTCCTCCCAGCTCAAGTAAAGGCCCAAGATTGCTTTTCATTGGCTCTGACTTGGGCCAGAACCAATTACTGGGGCCAGAGAGGTAGAGGTTGCTGAATGGCTCAGTCTGGGTCATGTGTCCCACCTCTAGGGCCAGAAATTGAAGGCAGCTTCATTTAGAAGCCCATGGTAGAGGGAGGGCATAGTTCAGTGGTAGAGTGCACACTTTGCATGCATGAAGTCCTGGGTTCAATCAATTATTCAATTTAAATAAATAAACCTAATTACCTCCCCATTAAGAAATAAAAATTAAAAAAAAAAATTAGAAGCCCATAGAGGACAGTGGAGGATTTGTGGCAGGTCCTGGCATGTTCTGGGAGCTGAGGGTCAGGAGGCAGTCAGAACCAGATACGGTGAAGGGGTTAACTACATTTTCTAAGGAGACAGAGATATTTAAATAGGAAAATGTGATGATCACTTATGTATTTTAAGAATATAACTCAGATAGTTATGAAAAAGACATATGAGACTGAAAAAGTTAGTGTAGTTTTCAAAAGAAGTGAGGTTGCAGACTTGAACTAAGTGTCAGTAAGAGTGGATAGGAGGGGGGGCTCGAGAGATGTTTCTGAACTATAAACAGGATTTGTTATCCCACTGGAAAAACATTTTAGAAAAAGAGAGGAATCACAGATGGCTCTGAAAATTCTTGTTTGAGAGATTGGGTTGTTGGAATACCATTAGTGAGATTAGGAACATAGATTATTAAGTGGGTTTTGGACAATTTCTGGACATGTTGAAATTGAGATGTCTCGATGACACCCAGGAATTCCAATGGGCAGATGAATATATGACTCTGGAACTCAGGAGAGAGCTCGAAGTCACTACTGCCCATGTGATAGGGGAAGAAGGGACAATGGATGTGAGCGCCCAAGGAGAGAGGTGGAGGCAGAAGAGCAGGAAGAGGCTGAGGTGGGTCATCCAGAGAGATGGATGGGAGTGTTTAAAAATCAAAGGAAAGAGGGTTTGAAGAAGGATGCTGGTCCATAGCATCATGTGGTGCCAAAATATTAAGGAGGGTGAAGGCTGGAAACAGAACATGGATTTGACAACTGGGAGGCCCCTGGCACTCCAGCAAGAGCCAGGTTATAAGATGTAGGGTGAGTGACCCTGGAGGATGCAGACAGACCAAGCATGGCCGGATCACTCTTCAGATTTTATGATGAGACTTCTTTCTAGGGCTGTGGCTCCAGGAGCTGTGCCAAGTCATTTTTATATATTTGTTTTTGTAGTTTTCTATTTTTATTTAGATTTGTTTGTTTCTTTTTTTTTTTTAAGTTTGATTTGGCTGATGAGAGACATGTGACCAAGCTGTCAGGAAAAAATTTAAAGAGATAAAGGCTGAAGAGAAAGTGATTTGCCATAGAGACTGAAGCAGATAAGTGATTGCCAGGGGCCGAGGAGAGAGGAATGGAGAGTGATGGCTTAATGGTGTGGGGTTTCCTTTTGGGGTGATAAAAATGTTCTGGAACTGGAGAATGGTGATAGTTGTACAACACTGTAGATTTGCTAAATGCCAGTGAGTTTTATACTTTGAAATGGTTGAAGTGGTGAAGTTTTTGTTATGTGTATTTTAAATGTCCATCCCTTCCCAGACACACACACACACACACACACACACACAGTGATTTTATGTATCTTGCTTAGTGGGTTTTATGTGGATCACTTTATTTAATCCTAAAAACATCCTTAATACAACTTTATAAGTACTTCATTTTTCCCATCTTACACAAGAGGAAACTGAGGTTCAGAAAGATTGATTAATTTATCCAAAAATCACACAACTAGATTTGAGATTCCAATCCAAGCTGATTTACTACAAAGCCCAAACTTTTTTTAAAGATTTTTTTATTGTTGTTGGGGGAGATAATTAGGTTTATTTATTCTTAGAGAACGTATTGAGGATTGAACCCAGGAACTCATGCATGCTAAGCTTGCACTCTACCGCTTGAGCTATGCCCTCCCTTCCCCACTCCCTTTCTCCTCCCCCTCCTCCGTTCCCCTCCCCTCCCCCTCCCAAAGCCTAAACCCTTAACCTCTCTTTTATACTGCCTCTACAGCTACACGATTTTGTAGGTGTATATACTGATAGTATGAACAGATCCATATTCAAGGTATTGATGGTACAAATCTCTGGGTGATGAGATTATATAATTTATATTCTTCCTTTTGATTGGATACAGTTTTTATTAAAAAGAAAGATAAAACCTATTTTTCTTATAAGGAAGAAACAGATTTTAGAGGTACTTCTCTGAAGGAGATGTTATGGATGTAAAACTCCACAGGGACACAGACAAGTCTGCAGAACGTTGAAGGAGAATGAAGCACCAAGGCAATAAGGAAGACTGCTCAAGGTGGTGACCCAGAGCACAGTCTGCAAGGGAGTGACAGTAATTCGAGGTGAAAAGGAAGAGGGAGAAAAGCAGGCATGAAGCCCAGAGGCCAGGAGGGATGGGGTCAGAATACAACTGGGTGATGTTTCTTTTCATGGCGCCTCTTTCCTGGGCCTCCCTCTGCCCCCCTCCCAGGTCCCTCTGTTCTTATTCTGCCCTGAGTGAACCCTGCAACATAAATTTGTTTTGCTCCAGACTGTCCATGGGGCAGCCACAGCCTTGTTCTGAGATGCTTTCCTCAGTCCTCAGGGGAATAGAAAACCTCGAGGGCTGGCCTCTCAGGCATTCTTAGAAGGCCGCTGCGGCCGTGGCTTCCCGCTTTGTCCTGGGATCCTGTGACTCTCAGGCACAAGCCCAGAGCAGCCCTCACTCAATCACTTCTTTGATTTTCTCCCAGTTGAACTGTCAGGGATTGTTGGCCAGTGGGAGGGTGCTGAGTGGTGAACTGTGCAGAGAAACAATGATTGCGTTTCTTTGGGCCAAAAGTCAAATTTCTTTTCCAAACATGCCTTTGCAGAGAGGGATCAGGCCCCTTCAGATGAGACAAGGCCTGAGCCAGGTTGCCTAACGTGCAACTTGCTTGGTGACCAACAGATCTATCATGTATGTCCTCTTGCCAGTGTTTTTATGTCTTTTGGGGGTATATCCGTCCCTTTTTTTGCCGTGTCTTTGGTATCCTTACATTTTAAACTGACATGTCTAAGAATCTTCCCTATTTCTGATAAGTATACATCACATTTGCAGTACTTTTATAATTAATGAGATACGTGTTTCTGGCAAGTCTCAGAGTGACTAGGTGACCGGAGCTTAGACTCAGGAGCTAGACAGACCAAGGTTTGAATCCTAGTTCTGCCAGATACTAGGACACAGTATTTAACTTTCCTGATCTTTGGTTTTTCCAAGTGTGATGGTTAATTTTATGGGTCAACTTGACTGGGTCACAGGTGCCAGCATATCTGGTTAAACATTATTTCTGGGAATGTCTGTAAGGATGTTTCCAGATGAGATTAACTTTTGAATCGGTAGACTGAGTGAAGCAGATGGCCCTTCCCAGTGTGGGTGGGCACCACCCAATCCGCTGAAGGCCTGGATGGAACAAAAAGACAGAAGGGAGAATTCACTTTCTCAGCCTAATGGCTTAAGCTGGAACCTCAGTCTTTTCCGGCCCTTAGACTGGGACTCACATCATTGGCTCCCCTGGTTTTCACTCCTTTAAACTCCGTAAGGAACTACACCACTGGCTTTCTTGGGTCTCCAGCTTGCAGACAGCAGATCATGGGACTTAGCCTCCAGAAACAAATGAGCGAATTTCTCATAATCAATCTGTCTATGTCTTTATCTACATCTATATCTCATCTCCTACTGGTCTGCTTCTCTGGAGAACCCTGACTAATACACCAAGTGTAAAATTGGCTTACTCATCTCAGCCTCGTAATTCTCAGAAGTAATCCTGTATGGATGATGTGAAGATTAATCAGGTAACACGGGCCCAATGTAGGCCCATGGAAGAAGCAGTTTTATTTGCCTATTGTATCATGAGGGTTGGATCAGAGAAGCAGGACTTTACCGTGATATGGAATAAGGAATGTTTAGAGGGAGTAGTGTTCACACAGTTGTGGAAGCTGTTGAAGAGGTCTGGGAAAGCTGTTGCCTCGGTGTCTACTTGGAGCCTGAAGTTGTGTCGGTTAGCAGAGTTGGCAGGTGAGAAGAAAATGTGGATTTGGAGAGAGAGAAATCAAGGGTTTTGTGCTATTATTTGGTCTCCTGTGTCTCTGAGGACCAGAATCATGCCCTTGGATTTCACAGTTGGCTTTAAGTATGTGTGTGTATACCTCTACCTCTGCTCCTCGCATCTCTTAGGCTCTTTGGCGCTGGGGCCAGACCACTCGTGACCCTGTGTTTCTTCCCCTCTCCTCTGCACATCTGTTCTCTGTTTGCTCTGGTTGTCATGTCACCTCCTGCCTGTGGACCTTTGCATCATTGCAGCCAAATGCACACATTCCCCAAAGTGCTGCGGTGGCTCTGAGGGCATTGTTGATTTTGACAGGTGCCATTTCTTCTCCAAACTGTCTCTGGAAGATCCACTGAATGTGTGGTAGGCCTGATGAGTTTCTAATGACCTTGAAAACTTGTCTATGACTCAACCATGAAAAATAGTGCATTCTGAGGCCTATCAGGATGATAAGGGGCTGGAACAGGTCCCCCGCAATCTTCCTTCTTGCATACTCCTGAGTCCGCTTAAGGGAGGTACAAACGTTTCCACTTCCTGGTGTAGAAAACCCTTCTCCAAAGATAGCATCCAAGGTAGACTGGGGCCAATCAGCCTTTTCTCATCATTTAACAAGGTAACCAGATTCTGTATAGATACCAGCCTTCCTCTTCCTTCTGAAATTCCAAAGCCCTTTAATAGTGTCTTGAGGAGGAGGCTGGTGAGACACACTCACTGTTTCACCCCTTCCTGGAACATCTACACATGAGGAGGGGGTCTGAGGGCACAGACCATTTTTCATTTGCAGGAGGAGGCACAGGTGGTAACTCTTTTCCCTGTCATTCAAACTCAGTGAGATGCACCCTGGAGTCCCTGCAGAAAATCTCCACATGGGGGATCCACTTAGTTCAACTCTGACTTCTCTTCAAGCCAGCTGCTGGGCTGGAAATACAAAGAAGCCAGGCCTGACAACCCTGCAGCCTCCCGGAATACCACCAGGTGGATGGCCCAGGATGATGGAGATCATCACCTGGAGTTCTTTCAGAAGAGGCATGCATGGTGCTGTTGAGATCCACTGCTTCCAGTCTGAGATATAGATATTTTTGGGGATGAATCTGGGCCTTCCTTCTCTCCCTCCCTCTGATGCTAATGTGGCCATCTGCATCTCCCAGACAACCTTCACAGGCACACATTCACCACCCCAGAAGAGTGGGCTGGGGACAGATAGTTATTAAATATAGACTACTGAGCAGTGGCACAAGGAGGCTGAGTTTGCCTGACGTGCTCAGAGTGAAGCAGGGGTGTTGGAGACCTGGAATCCACTTCTGTACTCTGTGACTTTCTGTGCCTTCTCTTCTCTGAGGCTCCATTAATTTTTAAAATTTCTTTTATCTGTTCAGTGAGGGGTTTAGGTAATATTTCCTTTAAGTGCACTCAAACATATCATGATTTTTTTTTTTTGAAGGTCTTAGTTGTATAAACCCACAGACACAGCCAGAGTTCAGCAGGATATCTGATGGTTACTACTTTGTCCAGGGCAGTGGCAGTTGTGATCTTCTGTCCTCATTCCTTTCCACCTCCCAGGGAGATGGCCAGCAAGGGTGACTTGTATGTGGTGGCAAAGTGCTGAGACCACTGGTTCAAGAGTTCTCAGCGTTTATCTCCCTTCCTGCAGTCAGCCTCCACCAGCTCTCAGCTTGCCCTCCATCCAAGGAAAAGCTCACTCATCAGCCCTCAGACCCATCTAGCAGGGGTATTTCTTACTTGGGAGTAGTGTTAGGGAGAGGAGGCAGAGGTCCTAGGAACACACTGATAAGTTTTAGTTTTTGAGTTGCTAGAATTTCTATGCTGAGTAGTGCTATCTCTGTAGAACTTGGTGGGCCCACAGTGTTCCTGAAGTAGTGTTAAATTTGTTTAATTTGGAGAACATGTGCTGTAGATAGGTGATGGTAATTATAAAAAATGAAGGTGATAAAGAATACAGCTCCCAGTGGCACTGTGTACTTCTGATTATTTATCAGCTGAATAACAAGTTACATGAATTCAAGTACCACATCCAGCTCACAGTAGCATCTGTGAAATGAATGAGGCTCTGTCTCTACCTCCATCCCTAGCATGGGTGTCTCAGGCCCAGGCCAGAGGCAAGAGGCCTGTGTCCAGTGAGAACTTGGGCTGGGGGCAGAGGTAATGCTGTTTCCTATATGTCACTCTATAAATAAGGCAAGACCATGCTGGTCTCATCTCCTGTCCCTGACTGTGCCCAGGCCTGAGCTCAACAGAAGGTTCGGATGGACTGGGATGGATCAGGCCCCAGAGCAGTTCCTTCAGGCATACACCTGGCTTGTGAGGTATTCTAGAGGTATGAGCAGAGCTGCAGAGGCCCCAGTGCACAGTGGTGAGGCATGCAGATTCTGGAACCCAGAATCAAATCTAGGCTCTGAAACTTATTAGCCATGTGACCTTGACAAGTTACTTTACCTCTCTGAGCCTTAGTTTCCACATCTGTAAACAGGGATGACAATAAAAATGCATACCTTACAGAGCCATTGTCAGAATTAAATGAGGTAATGTACCTAGAAGACACCCCACCAACTGGCATCACAGGTAGAGTTCCATCAGAGTGGAGAGCTGCCCCTCTGAGAATCAATGCCAACTGAGTGTTGCAAACTGAGCAGGGACAGCTTTTGCTGAAAGTTCATCTGCAGGAAGTTGACTGAACTCTGAAGATGCTGAAGATGCTAACCAAGTAGGACAATCCCTGGGAAAACCCAAAGGGCCTCAAATAGGATCACATGGTAAGGAGTATGGAAAAAATAAGCCCATGATAGGGGCAAACTGCTCTGTTTGTACTTGCCTGACAAGGGAACTTAGTCTCTCCAGAGGGTAGTCTGGTTCTGTGGAAATTCCAGCAGCCTGAGCTACAATACTGTTTTCTCACTGCCTGAGCCTGCCTGTTCTCCTCCCCCTGGGTCAGCTCTGTTTCAAGAACATTTATATTGGGCCAAGCCCATGATAGGCCCCTGGGCCCCAGAGGTAAGTAAGACGTGGCTCCTGCCCATAGGATCCTTGTTTCATGGTCACTGCTGCCAGGGAAGTTTGCCCAAGGTGTTTACAGTATTTGCAGTTAACAAAGCTGCTTCATACCCCTCACACTGTTCACGCTGTGTTTTCTATGAATGGTGCTCCCTGGAGCGGTGCACAACGGGTAAGGGTGCACAGAGAAGAGATTAAGGTAGCCAAGAAAAGAGTACTTCGGTGATTTGAGTTAAGTAACAGGTGACCTGCACCGCCGCCCCTCTTCCCACCAGTCCAAGTAAGGAGAAGGGCCTTATCAGCTAGCAGGGGCAATCTGAAGCCAAGGGTGGTCAAGGAGCAAAGCAAGAGGGAGGTCCACTGAAGGTGATATGCTGCTCCCCTAAGTCCAAAAGGCGACCCCGAGGCTTGCTTTCCAGCTGCCTAGGCCAAGGAGTAGGAGGCCCATCCCTCTGCTCTCCCTTGATATTTGGATACCTGCACCGGGGTTTTCACATAGCAGCAGCACCACGCCCGCCCCCATCGGCCCTCTGCTGGTCTCAGACCTGCACTGGTCTGGGTGGGAGCGCCCGGCTGCTCCCTACCCTCGGGCCAGGCTACAGCCCACGTGCGCCCACAGCAGCCGCGGTGACAGCTGGCCTCACAGAGGCGGGGCGTGAGGGGAGCGGGGGTGGGCTCCGTGCCGCGCTGCCATTGGCCACGGGCCTCGGGCCGTGGGCGGGGCTGCGCCCCCGGCTGCCCTGTCATTGGCCTCGCCGCCGAAGGGGGCGGATCCCCGTCCTGTTGGCCGCGCGGCGCAGAACTGCAGGCGCTCGCCCGGCTAAGCCTGCGCGGGGCCGCCTAGCTCGCTCTCAGGTACGCAGGCGGTCTCCGGGTGGCGACCGCTGCGCCCGCGGCCCGTGGCGAAGGCAGGAGCTGACCCGAGGCTCGGCTGGCGCGGCTCTCGGTAAGGCGGGGTGGGTAGGGGAGAGAGGGACTCCGGGGAGGGCGGGCGGGGATTGTGGCAGCCGAGCCTGGATTCTGCGCCCTGGCCGGCGCCTGAGACGGTCAGGTGCGGCCGCAGCATCTCCTGCCTGAGAACCAGCCCGCGGGGCGCCCAGCGAGCAGGTGGCGCTGCCTAGGGAAGCCGGGGCTGCTCAGATAGGGCTCTGAATCGATTAGAACGCGGTACCTTGAAGTATCTCTTACTCTGCCTCCCAACACACAATTCTAAACCTAGAAAATACCCAAACATCCACACGGAGTGGGCGCGACGCGCCAGCAGTACCGCCTGCCAACCAGGGCAGAAGATCATCCCCAAACTTACCTTCTCACGATTTGGGCTCCGCGCGGGTCACGTTCTTTCCCGGCTTTTCGCTAACCCCCAACCCCCACCCCCGCCCGGTTCCCCTGCCTCTTTAACAACAGGAAGTTAAGTTGGGCCAAATGTCGGTGGCCTGGCCGCCTGCGGGCTGGGACTGGGTCTGGGGCAGTGGCGGTGGCTCAAGGGCCCAAGGCTCTGTCCTTTCTGAGCCTCCCGCCCCTAGCAGCCCGCACTCACCCCAAGCTCTGGAGCATCCCTGCCGGGGTGTCCGAGGCTCCTGCCGTGTGGTTGCCGACTGGCCCGGGTAGAAGTGCCTCTGACTTGGCTTCCAGGCCAGGGGCAGGTGGGGTTAACTATATCGTAGGGCAGCCACTCCACAGTGCTGGGAACAGCCTTTGCTGGATGGGGAGGAGGAGTGTTGAAACCAGAGTAAACGTGTGTCTCCTTCTACATTGTTTTTTCTAAAGCCTGGGTTCTTAAAGCCCAAAGAGCTTTTATTTGGAGGTGCGTAAGGCCCTGCTGGAACCTTATGCTGTCAGTCTTGCCTGCACAATACAGTTGGCAGTGGTTTCAGTGAAGGGTGAAGTCACTAACCAGCCCCCTTCTGGGCAGGCTTTGTGGGAAAAAAGCCAGCAGCCTGTTGGCCCTCAGATGTTTGCCTGCCTGGGTGCCCTGGCACCTGGGCCCGAGGGCCAGCTCTATTCCTGTCCCCTTCCCAGGGGAAGTGGACCCAAGTGGGCCTCACGTACCCCGGGCAGCCCCACCCGATGTTGTGGAGGTTCTTATTGCAGTAAGAACTCGCTTTCTGGCAGAGAAGACAGATTTAAGTGTCTACTGAGGGATAGGTCCTACCCAGAGGCACTTTTGCAGCCAATATCACGGTAACTCTCCACAAACTTTGTTTTGTCCTCTTCATTTTAGAGATGGGGAAACACACTTAGGTGGGGTAAGTGCCCAGGGTCACATAGAAAGTGGCTGAGCCAGGATTTGAACCAGTCTCTGCCAGAGCTAAGCCCTATATTCTCCTGCTGCCCCATGGCTGTGGAAAGTGGTGTGCTATGTTGCAGGCTCATCGCCCCACAGTGTGCCCAGTGGAGGCTCCTGGCCTCTGAAAAGTTTCTATCCAAAGATTATGGGGATGCTTCTTGAGCAAAGCACTTGAACAGACCCAGATTAACCCAAGTAGTTCAACCTGCAGACCCCTTGCCCACCTTGTCCTCCATCAAGGGTGATGGCAGGTGTTGGCCATGTTGTGATGAGTGATTGACTGTTGGTGTTTCAGTGCTATTTGAGGGGGAAGCCTGCCTCTGCCATAGACTCGATCCTACCTCTGAGAGTTGGGTTCTCCATGGTCTAGGAGGACTGTTAGCTGAAATAACCTACCTTAGGACTGGTTCTAGTTTTGTTTTTTGAGGGGAGGGCAGGTATTGAGGTATACTAGTTATGGTTTTAAGGTGACTGAAATCCGTAGTTTGAGAGTACATTTATGAAAAAGGAAATCACTGCTTTCTTCCTCCTTCAGGCCCAGGGCTCTGTCTTTCCCCTCATCCTTCTCTTCTAAAAGAAAATCATGATTGGCCTAATACAGACCAGTTACATTTTAGTATAAATCAGTGTAAAGACTAAGGCTGGTTGTAGCTTGCTCATTGGAGGCTTAGTCCCAGGAGCTTCAAGAAGAAAAGGGACACCTCAGTAATCCCTGTCTGCCTAAGACTGGGATGTGTGTCTATTCCCTCCGCCTATGTCTACACCTCCATCTGGTGTGCCTCCCAGTTATGGGACTGCCCCTTTCACTCCCTGCTACGGGAGGGTAGAGGTCCTGCCTTCTTAGGGGAGAGCCTTAACTCTCCAGGGAAGGGTTGGGTATGGGTGCCAGATTTGTTTGGGCTGAACATTGCCAATTTTTTAAGGCCTTCCCAGGGTGAGAGGATCTCTGTTGTTTAGAGAGCCAGTAAAGGGAACACTTCATCATCCTGGGACTTTTCATTCTGTATATCACTTGATTTCCATATTAGCCCTCTGAAGAAATAGATGGGGTTATTCCCATTTTACTGATGAGGAAACTGAAGCTTGGAAAGATTAAAATTTACCCCCCATCACACAGCTAGTGGGTGACCAAACTAGGATTCTGGCCTCAGACTGCAAGAGTGAGGTCTGTGTGGTGAATTAAACACTAAGGAAAGCAGGAAAAACCATATGGCCATCTTCCGAACTCTGGAGGGTTGGTGTGTGCAGTCCCCTGCTGTGTGCAGCCCCCCATCCTGCCCCCCTGTGCTGACATTTCCCCACCTTACTTTATAATTATTTGTGAAATTTATCTCCTTTGCTTTTTATACTAGTCTCCATTAGGTTATCTGCCATGATGTATGGCAGTCCTCTGTTTTAAAATGTCATGAACATTTTCAAACACAAACATAGAATAATATAATGAGCCCCAAATACTCATTATCTAGCTTCAAGAACCAAGATCATGCCAGGCAGGCGTCATCTCTCTCTCTCTTTTTCTCTCTTTTCTTCCCTTCTATTTTCAATTCCTGAAGTGTTTTAAAGCAAATCTCTGATAGCATGTCATTTTGCCCCTGTATCATCCAGCATATTTCTGTTTTAAAAAGAACATTCTTTCATGGCCACATTGCCATTATTGCATGTAACAGAATTAACAGTAATTCTTGGCTCTCAGCTCTACATTTTCGTATTTCCTTGATTGTCTCAGAAGTGACCATTGTTGGTTTGTTCAAATCAGGATTCAAAGTCTGTATGCTGCATTTGGTTGTTAGTCCTCTTATGCCTACTTTAATCTGGGGCACCCCCCTCCTCCCCACTCCTGCTTTTAAACTGCTGTTACCCTCTGTTTTGAGCCCCACACTGGACAGCGAACACTTTGATGCTGGAGTCCGCTTCTGTGCTCTGTGGGATCACCAGTGCCATGTCTGGGACAGGGCGGAAGCCCGGTGAGCGGTGAGCGCCTGTCCAATGGTGGTGTAGCCACTCAGGAAATGCATTTTGAATGAATGGACCCTGTCGTGGGTTTGTGTGACTGCTCGTGCCTGTGTTTAGATAAGAGGTTTTAAAAAAAGAAGACTTGCTCACGTGTGGATGTTTCCTCAGCGAGCGTCAGCCTGTAAACATCCTGAAATAATAGGAGAACTATTTGCTGTGCTCCCTGGCGCTCTGGTTTGCGGTGGGGAGCCCAGGCAGCCGCCGCCGTGGAGCCCTGATCAGCAGCTGGCCTCCCCAGATCACATGTGGGGCTGACAGGGAGTGAGGTCATTTCTGCCCTAGCTCTGAATCCCAATTTATTCAGCTGCAGGAATTACCACATTAGGAGCTAGACACTTGGCGTTGGGCTGCCCAGAGGATGCTGCCCACCTCTCTCTGGGCACTGCAAGATTCTTGCCTTGTGCCTTCAGGAGCCTTCTCTAACTGGCTCCACACCTAGTGAGATGTGGGCTTTTTCTCAAATCATTATTTGTGTGCAACTGATAGATTGTGACAGAGAACAAACACTGATGACCTTTTGGTGTCTGCTGAATTTATGGTGAAGAGATAGTATCACCATTGGCACCTTTGTGGGCATCCTAATGAAGGAGACCAGAGGCTCAGAAGGGACGAGACAGTTGTGTTCACTTCCCTGGATAAGGTGCTTCACACCTGGATTCCTTGTCAGATCTCCCTAAGGTGCTGGTTACTCTGATAGCTGCCTTCTGACCCACCCAGCAAAGATCCTTCTCTGCAAAGAGCCCCCAGATGAGGAGGGTTTTTTCTTTTCCTCCTCCTCCTTCTTAAACATAAACAGTCTTTTCCACTAGGCATAAATATAAGAAAATGTCTTTCTCTCTGCATGGCAGGGACAGAGTTAATTTTTCCCTTTTATCTTTTATTTCTCAGTATTTTTCTAAAATTTTTATAATAAAAATATTTTATTTTTCTAATGGAAAATCCAGATATTTGGGATTTTTTTTTTCTTTAAAAAAAAGAGAACTTCAACCAAATCGGATGGGTAGACAAAATTATACATGCATTTGGTACAGCATTATGTGTGTCTAGGTCCCAGAGCCACTGGGATTTTGATATTTGCTTTATTTGTTTTATGACATTCTTTTAAGGAACATACCTGGATGTTTTAAAAGAAAGCAAAGAAAGCTGGGCTTAGGAGATGGGAGGCTATGAAGCCCATGTGACCTCACCCCTTCTCCCATTCTGTCACCTCCCTTTCCTTCCTGAGAATTTCATTTTGGTTTCCCCAGAATGAAATTGCTCTAATGTTAGGCTCTTGATTTTGACTTTTTCATTCCAGGAGGTTGAGTTATCAGAGGAAGACAGAACAACATAGTGTGTTAAGAAAAAGCAGGCAGGGCAAATCTTCCGGCCCCGATGGCCTGTCTTGTCCTCTTGGGAAAGTGTCTGATGTCCAAACACCCCACTCACCTCACTTTGCGGGGCCCTGGCTCCTCCCTCCACCATTTTCTGTTTTCCTCCCTACATCTTCCCAGAGTTAGGAAGTCTGGCTGGTTGGTGCTGTTAAGGCTCCTCCTCTCTCAAGCCCTAATTGTCTGGTCTCAGAAACTCAGAGTTGGTAGGGGTGATGGGGACGTGGGCCCTCTGGTCACAAATCAACTGCCATTGCAGGGTTGGGTCACAGTGGAGTCTGACTTTTGAGATGCTTCCCTTCTCAGCTGTTAAGGAAGTGTCCATCTGTGTGTCCCAGATGAAGGGCGGTTTGTGAATACCAGGTATGGTATTGTTTCTTAAATGCAATTGCTCTGTACCCGGTCATGCATCTAAATACTACTGCAGTTTGTCTCAGGAAAATCTGTCTTCTCCCAGTGGCTGGCAGGGAGTTATGTGTGTGGATGGTGCCGGCTCTTAGGGTTGGGTTTTTTAGTGTGTTCTGTACTTGAACTGGTGTTTCTCTCCCCTGAGGGTCAGGGTCATCTCCCTGCCCCTCGCCACCCATACCCCACCTCCTCCCAGTGGTGTCCAGATACCTTGCAGCTCTTGTATTCCTTCCAAGGCTTGGTCAGCTTTCTCTTTGGGGAATACAGAGGTCAAGGCAGGCCTGAGAGCAGGGACTTGTTTCCTCCTGCTTTGGGGCTCAGGTTTTTCCCATTCTTGGGCCATGGAGGATGTCTACTGCCGATGTCCTTTCTGCTGGCAACAAGACAGGATGGCATGGAGTCGGGTGGTGGCCACTGGTCCCTTAGCTGCCGCATCAGCAGGTTTATGGGATGTTTGCAGGCCCCAGCTTTTGACACACCCAGTCCAGAAGCCCAGCCAGAGACTGGAGTGGCAGCCTAAGAACATCTTGTCCTGCACCATAATATCAATGTGTTAAGATGCGGAAACTACTTCTTGGCTCTGGTGATTCTGAATGGCTGGCCTTGCTACTGATCTGACTACTGACAGTGTCTGGTAAAGATTTGCAGGATCTCAGGGTTTAACCTGTGCCAGAGGCCAGAAGAATGAGGTGTAGGGGAGGATGAAGAAGTGCCTGGGAAGAAAGTCACTTGGACCTTTTGGTCACTAAGGAGAGCTGCTCCCTGGAACAGGGTAAGCTCAGGGTCTGCTGGGGGCCTGGCAGCACTGCTGACCCCACTGCTGGACAGCTGTTCATCCTGGGGGCCCGGGGGGGGTCGAGGTATGGCATGTGGAGTTCATGGCTGCCATAAAATCAGGGCACTGATGGCTCCCCATGTCAGGACAGCTGGGCTTTTGCACAACTTGATACAAAGGTGATAACAGTCAGGAGCTCCCTGCTTGGAGGGGTGAGAAATTTGATAGCTGAAGAAAGGGACAGAATAGAGGAATCAACAGGGGACTTGGACACCCTTAAGAAGAGTGTTCGGTCTCTTTCCTCAGGGAATGTCCTCTGGGGATTGTGCAACTGGTTAGGGCCTTGGTGACCACTGGGTTCGTGCTAGGAGAGCTGCTCAGCCAACTGCCTGGGGTTGCAGCACATTGCTGTTCTGAAGGAAGGAGGAGCCTCTGGATGATGACTTGGCCTTCTAGAGTCCAGGCTTGCTGCCACCAGGGGACCCAGGGCTTCCTGCTTGGTCCAGGTTGCTGTCTCCAGCTTGGCTGCATCTGTTACCTTGGACACATCTTGGATCCTCTTAAAAATGGCCCCCCCCAACCCTCCCCCACATGCACAGATGATAGTACTCACCCCTCCATATACACACACACACACACACATACACATAGTTGATGATCTTCACTCTCACATACACACACATGCAAAGATGCATGGTACTCACCTCCCCCCACCACCACACACACACAGAGGATGGTGCTCACCACCCCCCCAACATATGTGGGTGCATGGTAACCTATTTACTCAGTACAAAGGGAATTCAATGAAAAGCAAGACTCTTCTTTCCATCCTCTAGTCCTTGGTTCTCTTCCTCTGTGGCATCTGCTGTCCCTGCTCTCCTGTGGTTCCTTCCAGACAGAGTCTAGGCATGTGTTTGTGCTTATTTTCCCACTTTGTTTCTCTCTGGGCCTGCTGGGAAGCCACCAGGATGGGAAGTGACAGGACCCACAGGGCTGCTGAGACTTAGCAGCTACCTGAATTAGCCACAGGTTAACTGTTCCCCTCCATGTGCTTTCTACCTCTCCCCTTTCGGAATCTCCTTGTATTAAAATTTGCGGGTGTCGAGAGTCTGGGCACTGAGAGTAAACCTAAGGGTCATGTTCTGGGTGCAGGTGACATAGGCAAAGACTAGCAAATGTGCTAAGACAGACCTGGGTTCAAATCCTAGCCATGTGGCCCTGGGCCAGTCAATGAACCCTAGTATTTTAGTCTGTAAAAAGAAGGTAACCACACCGATCCCAAGGAATTGATGTAGAGATGAAATGAAAATATTTGTGAAGTGCCCTACTTAGGTAGGCACTCAAAAATGTCAGTTTTTTTCCATTTTTAAGGAGTGACCCATTTTCAGAATGAATGACACTGGCATGGAATCCTCTGGATGACTTCCTGGAAATTTTCTTGGTGGATCCCTGAGCTTTCATTTCTCTGCAGAAGGCAGGCAGTTCTCCATTTACTGCCAAGTTGAGCTCTCCCCCTGCACCTCTTCCTGCTGCATCCTCCCCAGCCTCTGAACACCACCTCCCTCTCTGTCCCTCTGTCCCCTAACTTCTCCCCTACCATTGATGAACAGGATGCTGTGGGCGCCTGGAGAGAGCTCTTAGCTGTTCGTGGCTGCTCCCTGGGGTGTTTTGGCTATAATCTCTTCAGAAGCTCTAGCAGATGTCTGTTTATTTCTGAAACTTCATCTTAATCTTCAGTGTGAGAGAGGAGAGAGGCTATTTTTAAAGATCTTTAATTGGCAGTGTGGCACTCCACGGCCTAGATTGCCTCCAAGTTTCATTCTGCATTGCGCTCACTCTCTACCCATTTTGAAACCCTTCAGATCCAGGCTGAGAGACCTTATATGTCCTGATTTTAGGACAGCACTTAAATTTGGCAGGCAGTTGTAATCTCTGAAAAAGGTAGGTCAGGGAAGCGAAGGCAATCAGCTGACTGTTTTTCCCAGGCTGGCACAAATGGAGTGAGAGTAGCATTTCTGTGTCCATAGAAACCAACATCTCCCCCTACTTCTGCCCCTCCCATCCAGCTGCACTGGGAGAGGCCTGTCCCCTGCATGCTTCCTGCTGATTGGCTGGGAGATCTTTGGAATTAACCCTTGGCTTTAACCCTTTGACTCAGGTGGGGCTCAAGGTGAGGAGGGAGTGGAAGCAGGGTAGTTTCAAATGATACTGATCTCCTGGGATGGGGGAAAAAGTGGAGGCCGTGAGTCACAGAACTTGGGATGTCAGATTGGAAGGCTCCTCTGGGATCATCTAGTTCTTACTCTTGCCACCTTGTTTAAACTGAGGCTCAGTAGCTTCTTGATACTGAACAGAGGCCAGGGAGGTGTGATTCCTGACCCAGTATTGCCTAGCCAGGTCAGAGTCAAGTCTGTTCTCCCTCCACCATTTCTGCCAGGCTGTGAGCCAGTGAGGAGTCTTGGGCAGCCTTACTTGCAGGTGGCCTTCCCTTCTGAAGCACTGAGCCACACCTCCCTTTTTAGCAGCTCTCCCCTGCTTTGAATTTAAGAATGTATACTTCTGTAGCGTGGGCTAGCACAATGGCTTGGGGTGCAAGAGCTTTCCTGATCAAAAATACCTCCTCCAGAGCCCTGGGGCCTAAAATTCCCACCTTTATTTTCAGCCCTTGTCTCCAGAGGGCCTTTGTTAACAATGTAGACTTTAACCAGGAAGGACACCATGTGGATTAGTTTGTCTCCTGTTAGCTGTCAGCTGAGAGCTGAACCTTGAGAGAATGGGGGATGAGTCAGCTGGAAATAGGTGGAGGAGGGAACCAGAAAGGACTGTAAATAGGGTGCTGTCAGGGCCGGCGTGGAGTGCCATGACCTAGGCTCCTTAGCCCACAAGGCACAGCGGCCATGCCAGGCGTACGGTGCTGAATGACAGGAGCAGAGCCTTCATCGCCTTCATCTGACATGTGGAGGGAGGTGCCTTAGACAAACTCACTGATGCCCAAACTCACTGATGCCCATTCATTGATGCCCACTGTGGATAAGAGTTTGGAATGTGCTTTAGACAGTTGCAAAGTGTGAGGGAATCAAGGGAGACTTCCTGGAGGAGATGGCACTTAGTCATTGAGAAGGTAGAAGGATTTCCATAGGCAGAGACAGGTAGAGTTTCCACATATTTTCCACAAAGATATATAGAAAAATGAGGGTACGTTTGGGGTGTCACATGGTAGAAACATAGGGGCTGCCTAGGGAAACTGGTAGCCGAGGCTGGAATTAGGCCAGCCCTGAGTGCTGAGTGCTGGGGGTGGACCAGGGGGTATGGCCCTATCCCCACAGGCAGTGGGAAGCCATTGGAGAGGGGTGATCAGAACTCTCCTTCTGGCAGATCAGCTTGCTGGATAATCTTGTGGGGGACCTGTTAGGAGGCCTGTACTGCCCTCCATGCATTGGGCGGGTACACTGACCAGACAGTAGCTATTTGTCTGGACCAACAAGTGCTGTGGCTGGTAGGAATAGGGGAGGGGTTGTGGGGGGCAGTTAAGGCCAGGCCCAAATAAGACCTGTCTGTTTTTGCCCCACCATCTTCCATGTGAAGGGAGTCAGCGTGGGCAGCCCCTGTCTTCCAGTTTATTGGGAGAGCCACCCATTTTGGAACCCCTCAGTTAGGGTCTTAGAATATGGGACATTTGTCACTTCCTCTGGCACCAAGTGTGCCTGTCTTGTGCTTTGGCTCTATTCTCTGAAGAAAACGGTAACTGCCCCCACTTTTTACCAGCTCACTATAGGCAGGCCATTCCCCTCCCTCAAGGTCAATCTGAGGGGAGTGAATGGGAGAGCCATGGGTGCGGGGCCCCTGAGGTTGGGTACCCATGGACCAGGAGCAGGGGTTACCTGCCTGCACGTGGAGGAGGCAGCAAAGCTGGGGTGGGTCAGGGACTCCAGTGACTCCTCCTTCATTAACACTGGTTTTGCAGGCATCACCTGTTCACAGAGTGTTGTGGGCCCTCATTGGGAATGACTGATTCTCCCCCTTTTGTGGTCTTGTAAGCACCTGAGTATCCCCTTCAGGTGGGTGCTATCCTGGGTTTCTGGGGTCCACTTTGCATCAACCTTGCTGGTGGAGGAGGAAGCCTGGGTGTGCTTGCTGGCCTGGGCTGGACTTGATGTCTCCTGGCAGTGGGAACGCATGGAGAGGGTGGGGCGGTGCTGGCTGACTCCCCAGCCTTTCCTCGGCCCTCCGGACATCCTGGTTCTGGGAGGGGATGAAAGCTGAACTCAGTTTCTGCCTGCTCCAGTGTTAACCTGGCAGGTGGGAGGCACGGCTGCCTGGTGTGCTTACGGCTTTGACATTTGAGCAGAGCCATGGGCACCTGTTCTCTGCCATAGATGTCTCAGAAACATCCATGCTTTATGTGATGGGATAAACTGCTTCTGCAAGGAGCAAATGGCGTAGGTTTAGTGTGTGTGTGAGCCATTGATGGGGGGGCGGTGGTGGGACACCGAAGCAGTGTTCGTCTTTATTATTCTCCTAGCATCCGTGCTACCAATATAAGTCCAAGTTGGTCCACTGATTGATGGCTCAGTTGAGCGCTCCTTCCTTCATTCTGCCAACGAGACTTCTGGAGGTCCCTCTATTTGAAGTGTGTCATCACCGACTGGCCACGGTTTTCAGAGTGATTGTAACACCTTGGGTGAGCCTCTGACTTTCTCTGAGACTCAGGTTTCTCCTCTAAGGTGGGGTGACAGCACTTGTCTCACAGGGCAGCTGTGAGGATTAAACAGGGCAGTGTGCGGAGCGCTCCTGTCACGTTCCTGGCAGATAGCAGGCATGAAGGTGGCCTCCCCTTCTGTTCCCATTCCTGCACTGGCCCTCAGGAGTCGGAGAGTACAGCTGCAGGCCGGGTTCCTCTTTGCCTCAAGCCTCCCATTCGGTTCTGTTCCCCAAATGACTTTTACTCTGAAGCAGTGACTTTTTAAGAGAATAAGTCAATCTGAGCACAGAGGTGGGTAACGAGAGCTGGGCCTCCTTTCTCCTTGTGGGGAGGTTTCCTTAACCAGGCCTCGGGACTGCAGGGCTGCTCTGTGGGTGCTTGATTTCCCCGCGGTGGTCCAGCCATGGCTTCATATTGGAGGTGGCCCATTCCATCTTTGGATGGCTCGTCCTGTGACCTCCCTGCTGGCTCCCTATAGCTCCTGGCATTTGGTCCCAGTTCCTCCTCCTTGAAGCCGTAGATAAAGAGAGCCTAGTCTTTCTTCTATGTGACAGCTCTTGTTGTTTTTCAAATCAAATCTATGATACCATCGATTGTAAGATATACCATTATTTTATGAACCTTCAAGAAAGAAAAAGTGCCTCCGATTAAGCTGTGGAACAACGCTTTGTTATTACTTAAAATGTTTATATTTACTGGAAGAATTCTCTTAGACTCCAGACATAAGTTTTTCTTCCATATCACTCTTTCATGTACATAAAAAGTACATAAGTTAGTTACAGCATTCCTAAAACTTCTTCATTTTAAGAATCCAACTCTTCCAAGTCACTTTTTGACTCAGAGTCATCAGTATGTTTGAGGGTTTTGTGTGTGTGTGTGTGTGAGACATATTAAATTCTGGTAAAGTGGTGATGTATTTCTTAATCTCTATTGTCTTTGGAATTTTTTTTCCAGGACTCACATTTCTTCCTTAAATGGTCCTTAAATGTCTGGCTCCTGAAATGTTGAGGCTTGCAGTTGTTCAGATATGTCACCAGGAATAAGAGTCAAATTTCCATATGACAGTGGCAAGGAGGCAACGACAACTATGCCGCAGCTGCATTCTGTCCTAGAGAGATGCTAGCTGTTAGGGAATTCTAAGATACTTTCTGCTTTCAGACATTTTAGAACTAAAAAAAAAAAAAAAAAAGCGAAACATAATACATAAAGACAGCCCTCTCGTCCTTTCCTGAGTCTCCTTCCAGATTAACAGTACATGATGTAGGTTCAGGTGTTTTCCTGTAGTTTGCCTCTGAACAAACTCCAGTTTGTCCATATTCCTTCTAATACAGTGAGGCTAGTGCCCAGACCATCTGTGGTATCCACGATGTGGTGTGACCACAGCAGTGGAAGGCGTATTTCACCTCCCTAGTTCAGGTGATTCTACTCCTTTTAATGCAGCCAAAGATTGCATCAGCTTTTCTGGCAGCTACTTTGCACTACTGAGTCACTGACATTACTGCTGACCAGGTCTTTTTCACATGGAGTGTTGCTGTTTCTCCCCTGTCCTCAACATGTGTGGCTTTAGAATTGAAATGCAGATCCTCCTATTTTGTTCCCATTTGACTCAGAACAAGCATTCCTGTGAAATTTCAATGTGTTAAGTTCTGTGCAACCCTGTTCCGTAGAGCTCTTTCAGGATCCTATTTAATTAGTGTGCCTTCCACAATTTCACCCAAGTCATGGGTAAAATGCTTATCAAGAGAGAGCTCTCTGCTAGAGTCCTCCCCTTGTGACATGCTGTTTCATCAGTATGCTTTGGGACAGTAGTCCAAGCAGCCCCTGTCTAAGTCTCTGCCTTTTTTTTTTTTTCTGACCTCTGACCATCTTAAGTCATGTCAAGTCTGTTGTGATTCTCTGTCAACCGTCAAGTATCCTATCACAGAAAGATGTAAACACTCCTTGACATCATGAGTTCTTAGTTCCCAGGACTGCTTTCAGGTGTCCCTGGGCTGCCCCACACAGATGCAGTGGGCAGCTCAGTGGTCTCCTCTGCCCGACTTTCCAACTCTTTGGGCCGGCCAGGGGGCTTGAAGTCATTGAAAAGTATCCTTTTCTAAAAATCCAAGATTCCCCTTTTCTGTCAGTCTAAGGATAGCTCTCTTTGACAGGGGCCATCGTGTGCCCAGAGTGGGAGCCGAGCTTCAAGTTTCCAGGGTCCCTTTATGCCCCTGGGCCTCTTGGCTGAAGATGACCCCCACCCCTTCCTACCATCTGGGCATGTTGTGCAGCTTCAGCTTGTCCCGGGCTGGCCTCCTCCAGTTGATGCTCTGGGACAGGCCCTGCATGAATGTCTCAGGGTCTCCTTTGGTTACGCATCCTTCTCCCAGTGACGTGACCTGAGCTTTTTAACAACTGACCTTGTCAAGGTTCCCTGTGTGACCACACGGCTTCTCTTCTCTACCATTCACGTAGCAGCTGCGGTGAGCACAGCACTGGTGTGAGGGCTCTGTAAATACTAATTTAGTTCATTCTTCTGCCAGCTCCACGTGGTAGATACTGTCATTATCCCCACTTACCAATGAGGAAATTAAGGTGCAGAGGGGCTGGTTAACTGACTTACTCAAGACTTCACAGCTAGGATGGGAAAAGCAGAATTAGAATTAGTCAGTTTGCCCCCAAGTCCAGCTCTGAACCTTTATGGTGAGCTGGCTGCTCCCTGAAAGGCACCCCTCCTTCATTCTGCCTCTCCCTCTGTCCCTCCTCCTCGGCACTCCTCTCCATCCTTCCCTCATCCTCAATTGCACTGCTCGAATTGCATTTCAGAGCCTCTGAATCATTTACTTACAAAATCTCAGGTCCTAGTGGCCTTCTGTTCTCTCAGCAATTGAAAGGCTGCTTTAGAGTCTCAGGCACAACTTCCCTTCTCGGTCTCTCCCAAGTTCCAGAGGAAATGATTGCTTTTCCTCCACAGTTCCTTCCTGTGTCCTCCTGGTCACTCCTCATTCGGCCATTGCTGTGGGAATTAGGTTACTCCCATTCCTATAGACGCATTCTCTCTCTTCTGGAAGATGAAGTGCTGAGCGAGGCTAGTCAGAGCTTTTAGCCAGTGGGGCTTCATTGCTGTCAGGGTGGTTGATCCCCATACCTGCCCCTGACCACCATTGCTCTCCTCTGGCTGGTCTAGATCTGGGTCAACCACAGACCACTGGTGCCCACAATGACCCCAGAGCCTTCTCTCCTCACGCACGTGTCCCTCAAATATTCCCTCAGCCTTCCCTCCTCACACACGTGTCCCCCAAATGTTCCCTCAGCCTTCCCTCCTCACGTACGTGTCCCCCAAATGTTCCCTCAGCCTTCCCTCCTCACGCACGTGTCCTCCAGAATATTCCCCCAGCCTTCCCTCCTCACACACGTGTCCTCCAAGTATTCCCCCAGCCTTCCCTCCTCACATACGTGTCCTCCAAGTATTCCCCCAGCCTTCCCTCCTCACACACGTGTCCCCCAAATGTTCCCTCAGCCTTCCCTCCTCACGCACGTGTTCTCTAGAGTATTCCCTCAGCCTTCCCTCCTCACACACGTGTCCCCCAAATATTCCCTCAGCCTTCCCTCCTCACACACGTGTCCCCCAAATGTTCCCTCAGCCTTCCCTCCTCACGCACGTGTCCTCTAGAGTATTCCCTCAGCCTTCCCTCCTCACACACGTGTCCTCTAGAATATTCCCTCAGCCTTCCCTCCTCACACACGTGTCCCCCAAATAGTCCCTCAGCCTTCCCTCCTCACACACGTGTCCTCCAAGTATTCCCCCAGCCTTCCCTCCTCACACACGTGTCCTCCAAATAGTCCCTCAGCCTTCCCTCCTCACACACGTGTCCTCCAAGTATTCCCCCAGCCTTCCCTCCTCACACACGTGTCCTCCAAGTATTCCCCCAGCCTTCCCTCCTCACACACGTGTCCTCCAAATAGTCCCTCAGCCTTCCCTCCTCACATGTCCTCCAAATATTCCCTCAGCCTTCCCTCCTATGTCCTCCAAAAATTCCCTCAGCCTTCCCTCCTCACACATGTGTCTTCCAGAATATTCCCTAAGCCTTCCCTCCTCACACACATGTCCTCTGGAATATTCCCCCAGCTTCCCCTCCTCCCACACGTGTCCTCCAAATATATCCCAGCCTTCTCTCCTCACACATGTGTTCTCTGGAATATTTCCATCTCTTT
The DNA here is from genome assembly GCF_009834535.1 of Camelus ferus. Lineage (NCBI taxonomy): Eukaryota > Metazoa > Chordata > Mammalia > Artiodactyla > Camelidae > Camelus > Camelus ferus. The sequence continues at coordinate 50,660,348 of NC_045705.1, read as the reverse complement.
TGTTTCACAGGCATTTTACACAGAGCCACCTCTTTTGTTTTGTAGACAGACTGTTTCCCTGCCCTATTCCAAGTCTTTTCCTTTAAAAGATAAAGACTGGGCACAGAGAAATGTGTATAGTCTACTGTCAGTGATGTACAGAATACATTTGTGTATTTGTGTGTATATACATAAACATCATCAGGGACTAGACACAAGTGACAATAACCGTGGTTCCTGGCTTCAGAGCCGGGACCGACTAGGTCGATGGACCAAGAGTAGGAGGGACACATTTCCTGGAAAGGTCTGTGCTTTTTGATTTCTGAACCCAGTGAATGCGTTTCCTATTCAAAATTTTTAAAAGCGTAGATTATCTGGGCATCCTGATTGGTGAATTGTGAAAAGAGGATGACACCTGGTTGAGTCAGCATGTGGCTGCTTCTGCCAGGTGGCCCAGCTCCTCAGGTGTGAATCGGGCTGGTCCCAGCCCCACTTACCTCGCAGCGGGACGCCAGGAGACCCTCTGCTGGAGCAAGCCTGGGCCCCATGCATAGAGGGTCTGCAGTGCACAGGGCTCCCTCCCTCCTCCCTGGCTCTCCTCTCTGAGCCAGAGAAGTAATTTGAGATTTGCTACCTTTTGTTTTAATCTCAATTTACTTAGCACTGGTGCTCAGCCGGCGCACATGGCCCTCAAGTGTTGGTTTTCCATGGTTAAAATGGAAATCACCTAAAACTTACACCATGTTTTTTTTGTTTGTTTTTGTTTTTGTTTTCCTCTGTTGAACTCCCATATTTGAGGAAATTGAAACACTCTGAATGTCCGCGTTTGCCTGGGATAACAATGTCCTTTGCTTTTCCAGATCTGTGGGACTTTACAGATTATTTCTTTTCTAATCATCCTCATCTCCCCAGCACAGGGAGGCATGATTAGAGTGGGTCTAATACCCTTTGAAAACACAGGCCCATGACTGGGTTTGCAGATACCCAAGGTCAGAGCAGGACGCTGAAGAAATAAGTCGGGGCATTGGGAGAAGCCAGTCCAGGCATCTGTAACTGAGGAAGTGACCTGATTTGGAAGGTGACTTGCTTATGTTGGGCAGCTAATTAAGAAGCATACAGTGGACACCTACTGTGTGTCCCTAGCCCTGTGCCACAGGGATGACAGTATGGTTAAGGCGCAGCTCCTCCCAAAGCATTTGCTGTATTCCTGGGAAAACAAGACACACGTGTTTAAAAAAATTAAGTAACAGGAGACTTTGGTAACAGTTCAACTTGGTCATAGAAGGCAAGTCACAAAGTAGTTCATGACTAATTTCCTTGTGACTGGTGGAAACAGCAGTGGGTGTGGGGAGTGTTTTCTAGAGGCTGGAGGGGGCCTGGAAAGCTTCCTGGAGGAGGTGGAGGCGGAGGCGGCTGCATTTGATCTGTATCTTGGAGGAGTAGGTGAAGTGCAGATGGATATGTGGGAGGAAGAAGAGAGCATCTCTAGTGGTGTGAAGGCTGAGCAAAATGGGAAGATGAGGCTGGGCAGATGAGTTTAGGACAGATGCAGACCACCTTCAGTATGACAGAGGAAGAGATTGTGTGTGTGTGTGTGTGTGTGTGTAAAAGTTCAGAACAGAGATGGGTGGATGAGGGCCCAGGATTTGATAGGGAACTCTTGTAAAATCCTAGGAAGTGTGTGGCCTCCAGGCATTTTAATGTAGGCATCTCTAGCCTGTCCTCCAGAAATGTCCTCAGGAACAGAGGGAGGCCAGAAGCATGGCTATTGCTCTGTTTGGACACTTTCTTCTTAGGCCTTCTAAATGTGTATTCATTCATTCATTCATTCATTCATTCATTCATTCATTCATTCATTCAGAAGGTATTCATGAGTTCTTACTCTGTGCCAGCAACTGTTCTAGGCACTGCGGTCACAGCAGGGAAACTGAAAAAATAGGGTAAAATCCCTTGCCTTGTGGAAGGTCTGTTCTAGGAGGGGAGAGAGACAATAAACAAGTTAAATGTACGAGGCCCGCTGATGCGAGGTGGGTAAAGAACACTAGAGCAGGAAAGAAGCCAAGGTGTGCTGGGTGCAGGGGGCGGGAAGCGGTCAGGGGAGGGAAGCGGTCGGGGTAGGACTGTCAGTTTAAATAGAATGATCAGGAAAGGCCTCACTTGCTTGCCCTGCACCGGCATTTGTAAGCCAGCAAGTGAGAAGTCTGGGGCCAAAGGGAAGGAGGCCAAGAGAGGTCCTGTGGGGATCTTGAGTCCTTTGTTGATCTTCTTCAACCCACTGAGATCTTCAGCTCTGGGCAGCAGGGAGCCTTAAAGTGTTCATGAGCAGAGGAATCCATGTATGGGAAGATGTCCCTCGCAGCTTTGTAGAGGATGGGATATAGGGAGCTGAGGCAGAGAGGCTGGATAGGAGGCTGAGATGCCAGGAGGAGAGGACTAGGCCTAAAAAAGTCCATTAGTTTGGCACTCCCTGCCTAGGAACGGTGGGAGCAGGAGCTGTGGGACAGGAGTGAGGGTGAGAGTGGATACTGGCAAAAGGGTGTGGGGGGATGCTGGCAGAGCTTAGGTTAGGGGGTTGACAAGCAGTGCCCCAAGTTCTTAGAACTGGGGCTTGGGAATCCATTAAACATTCTTGCTCTGACTTTTCTTTCATTATTTTAGTGTAATACCAGTGCTTAAGAATGTGGGCTCTGGGTTTGAGTCCTGGCTGAGTGATGTTAGGCAGGTTATTTAACCTCTCTGCGCCTCAAGCTCCATATCTGTAAAATGAGAGCAAATGGTACTTACCTTCTAGGCACATTTTTGAAAGGATGAAATAGATTATTGACTGTAGAATGCTTAGAACAGTACCTGGCATAAAGTAAGCTTGTATATTATCGTATATTATCTTGTTTGACCATCTGTTTCTCTGTCCCTATGTGTATGTGTGTGAGTAAAATAAATGTGTTGGACATATTTTTTCTGTTGTTCTAAAGCTACAACAAATGAAAAAATGATGCTTTTTAGGGTTAAATGAGGTAATAATGCATGTAATGGATTTAACTTACTGGGAGGTGAATACTATTTAAAAGTACTATTATTACCACCAAATATTATTGTGAAAAAATGATTTTCCAATGGAAATCTTTTGTAAAGTTGTCTGATTCAACCATAATGTATTGAGCCTATGGTCTTCCAGGTGCTGCGCTAGACATATTATCTCATTTCATCTTTGCAACAACTGCCTGAGATAAGCACTGTTAACTATGTTTTATTGAGGAAGAAGCCGAGGCTCAGAGAGGCTAAAATTTGCGTGAGGTTATACAGCAGAGTAAGTGGCAGAACTGGAATTTGCAAATTTTTTTTCCGTCTGACATGGACAATCTTTTTTTTAAACATTCTTTTATTGAGTTACAGTCATTTTACAATGTTGTCAAATTCCAGTGTAGAGCACAATTTTTCAGTTATACATGAACATACATATATTCATTGTCACATTTTTTTTCACTGTGAGCTAACCACAAGATCTTATATATATTTTCCTGTGCTATACAGTATAATCTTGTTTATCTAATCTGCATATGCCTGTCAGTATCTACAAATTTTGAACTCCCAATCTATCCCTTGCCACCCCACTGGACTATCTTTTACAATAAGAACAAATTACTTCATGAGTGATCTATTATGTAAATGTACATTGACATATAGGTTTTTACATCAACCTCCCTCAGTACGCCATGGAGCCCTGGGGAGTGCAGAGGTGTGGCCAACTTCCAGGACACACCAGGAGAAGTGTGAGTGGGGACCCTGGCCCAGGAGTCAGAGCTGCCCAGGGGCAGGAGAAGCCACGGGTGAGTTGGGGCCCTCCCTCACTGACTCATATCTGCAGGCCTTATCAGAGCCTTCAGCCACATAGAGAGTCTGAGACTCGTCTTGGTTGACCATATGCCGAAGGAGCAGACTCTGATGGGTTCAAATACCAGTTCCACCATTTACCAGCTGTGTGAGGCCATGAGAGGAGTGAATTTCTTTGTGCCTCAGTTTTGTCATCTGTGACCCATTCATAGGGTTTTTATGAGAATTATATGAGATGGGCCACGTAAATACTTAGAACAGCCTGGCCCACAGCAAGCACTCACAAAGACTTTGTGAAATAAGTCTCAATGTTTGAATCCCTGGAGACTTGTGCCTTGTCCTAGAAGGTGTTGGAAAAACTGCCAAATGGAATGGGTTCCTAGTTTATCTTTTCCCTTACAGTCGTGTGTTCTGACCTGAAGCCCCCACCTCCCAGGACTGGGGAAAATGTCTGCTATTTCTAAGGATATTTTTCAGTTTGCTAATCATGTCTGCATTCACATGTCAGTGTTCACAGTCATCCTGTGTGGTCATTGGTTATTATCTCCATGTAATAGGTCAGGAGATCAAGGGTCCATAGAGTTAAGTAATTTGCCTACAGACTCGTGGGTAAAAGGTAATGACATAGGCGCCCCTGCCCATCCCAGGCAGCTTCCATCTGGAGGCTCAGAGTGACCAGCCCACAAAGCCCCTTCATCACTTCCCCTTTGCCCTTCTCCTGAGCAGGGTGGAAGGAGGCCATGTGACCAACAGACCTTTATGCAGTTCTGTTTCATCCTCTCCTTCCTCCAGGTCCTGTTACTTCCAAAAAAGCATGTGACGGTCAAATGAGCAGAGTTGCTGAGATCTCCTCCACCTCACTTTCCCTTCTTTGTGGGGCCCGGGGCCTGGGCTGGGCTTGGTGGGGAGCTGAGACAGCGGGAGGGCGTTGTAGCTTTCAGCATTTGGAGCAGTCCCTGAGCACAGGCGTGCTCAGGGGGTACCTGTTCTGGGAGGAGGAGGAAGCCGGCATCTGGCATCCCTGGCTTCACCTAGGAGGAGGAGCAGGCACTAGGGGTGGGGCTCAGAACCGAGTTCGGGGTGCAGGGGACTGCCGGCAGGGGGCCAAAGCAGAGACTGCTGGGGGTGGGGGTGGCACTTCCTCTCCAAGAGGCAAACAGAAAAATGGTCCTTCCAGCTAAGGTGGGACTATACCCAGGGCTCCACAGTGGACTGTAATCCAGGCTTATCAAGCTCTAGGGTTGTTCCTTAAGTGAGAGAATCGTCCATTTGGTTCAGGTTATTGAGAAAGCACCTACCATGTCCCAGGAATATGAAGTCCCCTCTGCCATGAGGAGCTTATGTCCTACAGCCTCCTTTTGACCCGTGCCCTCTTCTCCCTCCTTGGAACCTTGAGTGCCAGGGTGGTGGTGGTGGTACTTACGTGCACCTGGCAGCGTTCAGATTCCTGGTGTCCTGGAGCTTGGGCTGGAGTCTGGGCCTGGCAGGTCGGCACAGCAGCACAGGTGGGAGTTGGCAAAAACAGCTGCTCGTCAGGGTTCTAAGCCTACTTAGGGGAGGTAGGGCCTTTATAGTCGTAATTCTTGATTCCCTCCATGTTGACTGTGTGACCAAAGGAGCAGCCACAGGACCATCCTTGGGGTGTGGGTGAAAAGGATCACAGGTCGAATGGCTCCCAAGATAATGGCCCAGGCGCCCATCCCTTGCTCAGAGCAGTCCCCCTTTCTCTCATTCTCTAGCCTGTCTGGTCTCTGCTGCCACTGTGCCTGCCTGCCTGGGTCACCCCAGCCTCCAGCTCTTTGCTGTGGTTTTTCTAGTTTGCAGTCCCTTCCTTTTCTCCTTGGCCTTCCTCCATCCTCACCCTCCAAGGCAGAGATTGAGCCCTAACTACTTCAGGAAGTCTTCCTAAATGCTCTCAGCCAAAACTCCCCTTCTTGTCTCCATATGCCTCCTGGGTGGAGAGCCAGCAGCCTCCAGTTCGGCATTTACATGTTATATAATGTGTTTTGAGCACCTGTCAGACAGCAGAGCAGAGCCTAGGGCTTTGGAGTCTGACTGGCCTGGGTGTGTGCTCTAGCTCTGATTCTTATGAGCTGTGTGCATTTGGGTAGGTGCTTTGATTTCTCTGAGTCTTGGTTTCCTTACCTGAATTTGAGGATGTGGTGCCTACTTTACAGGGAAGTTGTAAGGCCCTGGTGAAATAATCTACACAAAGCACTTAGCATGCAGTTCCTGGCCCATAGTAAATGACTAACATGTGGCAGCCTTTATTCTTTGATGTGCATTGTCTTATTTAGCCCACACCTCAGCTTTATAAGGTAGATACCATCTGCTATGAGCCTCAGTGCTGAAATGACTTGCCCAAGGTCTAAAAACCTGCAGGCAGTGAGGCTGACATGCAAGCCCCAGTGCGGCTGCTGGCCCTGAGGCACCACCACTCTTCCTTCTGCTGCTTTTGCTTCCCAAGCTCAGACTCCCTAGTTCCCATACTTTTTGGTATCTTCACAGCCTGAGCCAGGAAACGCAGCGCAGGTTTATTGAATAATTTTTCTTGGATGATTTAATGGGAACCAGGTTGGGGGGTGGGCAGGAAATGGGACCCCTGGAGCATTCCATCCCTTCGGATGTCTAGCTGACCCAGTGTGCCACGTGCTGCGTACCATTCCAGCAGCAGGTCGTGCCGAGCAGCATGGTACCCCACTGCACCTAGCCAAGAAGGAGGGAAACCAAGTCATGCTCTGGGGGAAGATCAGCCAGTCCCTTTTAATTAATGCATTTATTTTTAAACAGCAGAGAAAAAAGCTATGAAAAGAACAAGAACAGTCAGGGAAATAACCTACCTGGATAATCCCTCATGCCTGAGGCGGTCACAGCCTGAGCCTAGCTGCTGGAAAGTAAACAAAAGCTGTTAGCTGGCAGGCAGGCTCTGGGTGGCGTGTGGCCTGGTGGAGTGTGTGTCTTGCGTGGGTCCGTGGGTGAGGCTCCTCTGGGTTGGCTTACCGAACTTCCCCACGCCCACGGGTGCCGCCGGGGCCCTGCCGAGGATGCTCTTCCTGTCATTATTGTAGTCAGGATGGCTTTTACATCATTGCAGATCATGGTCTCCCCTTCTTCTCCAGCGAATGTTGGAAGCTGCCACTTCCTTTTCCAGCTAAGTCTCCTTTGGTACCAGCTGATGTTTGTGTCTGTATCATCCTCACCCCACTGGTTATTTAGTTTACATCTGTGCAGATCTTGGAGTCGAGCTCCCAGGGACCTGAGGAAGACGATGGCTGTGCGTATTGGTTCCTGTGTTCACCCCACAGCTTGTGCTGCAGGAGACGGGGGAGGCAACCAGTGTGTTTTGGTTCTTTGTTTTTGCTACCAGGCTGGGGTTTGGGTTTTTACTTCCGTTTCTCTAAAACTCTTTAAAACACATCTGAAGGTGGAGCTTCTTTTCCTGGACAGAATTAAGAGGGTGCTATTAGAAGGCCTGGGGGTACAGGAATAGACTCTCTTCGGGTACTGGCCCAGGAGGTGGCAAGAAAATGAGACCAAGTAAAGATTATATTATTCAGCCCAGGCTATGTGTCAGGCATTTTTGTTGTACCTGTTGAGTCAGAATTTCTTGGGAAAGGTGACTGAGAAATAAACAAAAATAAAAACCAAACAATTTCCCCCCCAAAAAAACTTCTCCATGGGATAAGGAAACATCCAAGATGCTGCCTGTTGGTACCTTAGGGCAGCCCCTTCGTCTGGGAGGCTGTCTCTGGGTGGGGTGCCCATTGTAGATGAGGGGGTTGCAGCACATCCCATCTCCCTTGGTTAGGTCTGCACACAGGTATGAGTGGCAGCAGACGTGCCTGTGTGACAAGGGGGCCTCAGGCTCAGAGATTAGAGGGTGCTGAGGAGGTAGCCTGATGGGTGGACCAGGCAGCGGGCACGAGTGGTGTGACCTTGACGAGTTAGTTACTGAGCTCTCTGAGCCTCAGTCTCCTCACCTGGAAAATGGGTTGGATGAGCATCCAGCTTCTAGGGCTATACTGAAGGTTAGATGTGATCGTACCAGTGAGAGAGTGATTTAAGAGCTCATGCAAGCTAATTTCTCTTCCCTCAACCACCCTTCCTCCTCCAAAAAGAATCGTTTCAAGCAGCTACCTGGATGTTTTCCTGCACCACGTGAAGCCAGTTGAAATCAGCTCAGTCTCCTGCTTCCTCTTTTTCCTCTTCCTAATGCTCAGGACAAGGGGACCCACGTCTGAGGCTGGGTTTCCAGCCCAGGCCCTCAGGAATGGGCTATTCACTTTTTTGGTTCCAGTACCCTCCTCTTCCAGGAGGGGCATTTGTCCAGAGGCTGCAGCGGCTCCTCTCACCTCAGTTTGTAGAGATGAATTGTTGCCCGTGTTTGCTTTCCCCTGGTCGCCTGGGTCTCACTGAGAGGGTGCAGCTGGCTTTTCTTTATGGGCAGGATTTAGTAATAATAGAGCAGCTGATTGCTGAGTGCTGCTGTTAGTTGGGGGTCTTTGGGTTTCAAGTGACAGGAACCCAACTTGAATGAGCTTAAGTAAAAATAAGATACCTTGGAAGGTTCTAAGGGAAATGCAGAGACTCAAAGTAGCTGCTGCAGAATCCAGCCCCAGAAAGAGAACAGGTGACTTCTAGCATCCCGGACTTAGTCCATGGCTGCAGGCAGCTCCCAGCTGACCCACATGGCCCTGCAATGACCCAAGAGTACCAGGTCTTCCCCAGGATTTTTTAGATTGGAACTTGGCCCAGCTTGGAGCATGGGCACACCCTTTGTACCTAAGAATGTGGCCAAGAAGGAAAGATACTTTGATGTACCTATCTTGAATCCCATGCCCACCTTTTTGGCTGGTGAGTGAGGGATGGGGTGGCATCTGTTATTGGAACAAAGGGAAAAGGATGCTAGTGGTATTAATAATTATGTGTAAGACGAACTCACTTTTATCACGTGCTTACTTTGTGCCAGAAATTATTCTAAGCTCTTTACCTACAGAACTCATTTAATCTTCACAATCAATCCTATTTTATATACCAGGAAGCTGAGGCATAGAGAGTTGAAGCAATCTGCCCTCGGTCACAGAGCTAGCTGGTAGGAGAGCTGGGACTGAACCCAAGCAGAGGACTCCAGGTGTGCTCTTAACCACCGACTCTGATGCAGACAATTCAGCAGATGCCATCACCAAGCACTTAGAACTAAACACTGGGCTGTGTCCTTTACAGCATTATCTCATTTCATCTTCAGAACAGCTCTGTGGAGTAGGCACTAGCATCATTCCCATTTTTAGATAAGAAACTGAGGCTCACAGAGAGTATGTGACTTGCCTGGGGCCACCTGACTAATTTAAAGTGACAGAGCCAGGCTAGGAATCCCATGGCCTGAGCTCTTGACCACTTTGCTGGGTAGCCTTTGTATTCAGACATACCTCCTGCTCTGTCAGTTGCTCCCCTGGCGATTGGGATAAAGAGCAGACCTGGCTCAGCATCTAAGCCTTCGTCCTCCGTCCTGGCCTGGAGTGTGGAGAACTATGCCTGGCACACACTGCTGGGGGGCTGGCGTTGTGATTCTATGCTGGTTTTGGTGTGTCTCACACTAACTCACTCCGGAGGGTTCTTGAACAAGCCCTCAGTGCACCCAAGCTCTGAATTTCTTTGTTCCTCTGTTCAACAGATATTGATGGTGGGGGCCTAGTGGGTGCCAGCCCCTGTTCCAAGTGCTTGGGGTCCCTCAGTGAAGACTCTGACTCTATGGAGCTAAGCTTGGAAAACAGCAGAGAGGAAGGTCCCCTGAGCTCCTCTCATGTCCCTCAGTATCACTGAGGTGACTCAAGCTCACAGGAAATCTTTCCTGCATCACCCAAGTCAGGCCCATAGGGGCCTGGAGAACTTGTGCCTCTTTTCTTGGGATGGGATGGTGGCCAGTCTGAGAGGAGACGTTGTTTCCTCATTCTGATGGATTACCGAGGGAGCTAGCATGGTCCTGGGCTCCAGCTGGCTCCACTGTGACTCCCAGGCAGCCATGGTCAGTGGTGACAGTCTCCAGGTGAGGACTGGGGCTGGGCCATACCTCAATTCTGCCCTCTGTGATGCGGCTGTCCTGCCTGCCTCACTGGGTTGCTGGGAGGATCATCTGAGATAGCACGTGCTAACCGTGCTAACCGCCTGTCATAATGCCTGTGTGTGAGTTAATCCCTCTCCCTCCTTTTAATAACTGACTAGCTTTGTAGGGGGTCTTTAAAAGTCAAAGCATGTGGATGGGGCAGCTGGAAGGGGTCCTTGGTGAGGTCATGCTCCTCATTTTGCAAATGACAAAGCTGAGGCCCCTGGAGGGGAGGGAAGATGCTGGGCCTTAGGGCCTTCTGGTTTAGTGGAGTTAAGGGGAGCTTGCATTGCTTTTGGGTGTTGATCAGGCAGAGGGTAGGAGTTGGCCTTCGGAATGGCTGGATCACAGAGTGTGCCCAGCCACACTGTGGGACTGGTGCTCAGCTCTTAGAGATGGGTCCTGAAATGCCCACGTCCATCCAGTCATGCAGACAGCCCAGGCAGAACCTCTGTTTCCCTGCTGTTAGTCTCAGCAACGTCCCAGGGTGGGTAGGGCCTTCTGTCCCTGAGATCTAGGGAGCAGGGGGAGGTCCCTGGTTCTCAGACCTGGTTAGATTGACAGTGGAATTCTGCACCAGGATGTCCAGCTTCCCCACCCACTGTACCCAGAAGCTTCCCTGGAGAAGCAGAGGGCAGAGGAGTGGAGGCCTCATGCCTCTCTGACTTCTGGCTCGAGGCAGCAGCAAGGACTGATGAGAATGTGGCGGAGGCAGGCCAGCCTGTTTGTCAGCTGCCACGGGCTGGAGCGGTGTGGCCTGATAATGATGGTGATGATGACGGGGATGATTGCGATTGCAGCTTCTGCTCAGGTGGCTGCTTGTGGGGCGTGCGGGCCCGTCGCTGCTGTGCTGGGACTCCTCTCACCTCAGCGTGATGGGAAAGGCCGTGAGTGCTGGCTCAGCCAGGCCTGGGCTGAGTCCTGTCATCGCAAGAGCCTTCTGCTCTCCGAGCCTCTGTTCCTGTCTGTGAGGAGCCAGTGAGACAAAGCATGTCTGGTCTCTAATGGCGCTTGTTACATGCATGGCCAGTGCTCAGGAAGTTGTGGCTTTTCTCTCATCAATAGTCTGAGAATTCCAAACAGTGAGTCCCAGGCTCTAAACGCAACCCTTTGTGTACTAGACAGAATTTGTGTGTCTATCTTTGGGCACGTAGGCCTCCTACCTCACTGAACAGAGTGCACTTATGTCCACAGAGGAGGGGCATTGCTTCTTGTAGCTCTCAAGTTTTACATCCGTGTTAATTTTTGTCCTTTTGAGGCTACTTCTTAGAAACTTGGAATTGTGGTAGTAAATCTTTAGAAATGTTTTGTAACTCTAGGCTTTATTTTCCAAACAGGTGTAGAAGCATTTTCTGCAGACGAGGGAGGATGTAATCAAATCACTGGTGTGGTCATTGGAAGCCAAAATCGTAATTTGTTTAGGAAACTCACCCACGATCAGATGGTCAACTTTTGCGACTTCTGAGTTTATTCAGCCTTTTGGACCTTTCCACCTTAGGAAATATGACAAGTTTTACATTGGTGACTTGTTACCAAGTTTTTACACCAACTTGATTTACTTTCATCATGTCCTAAGTGTAGAAATTCTGGCATTTTCTGTTTTTACTGAAGCGACTAGTGAAGCATTCTTTCCCAGGTCCATCTTATACTTTCCCTGCAAGCCTTTGCGTAGAGGTGCGATGAGCCTTAGGGTACCCAGACAGTGGCAGACAGTAGAATATGTCTAACCATCTCATAATTCCTTTCTTCACATGCAGAACCTGTAGCAGAGACATTCTCTGTCCATTTCCTCTTGTCAGATAAAGTGTTACTACAGGGCAAAGTGCATGGCATGTGGGGCCTCCTGATGGGGAGGCAGTAGGAGGCTGTAATGTAAGATACTGTACTTGACATTCATTTGGGCTCTTGTTTTTAAAGGAACATGGCAACCTGTGCATGGCTTACCCTGAAAGGAGCTGACATTTGTCATCGTGATGCATAAGAATCAAGTGAGTAAGTCACAGTGGTGGATCTCTTTTCTGCCATCGAGTCACTCTTGTGGGGCTGGCTTCAGGCTTTGGAAAGGGTAAGTGTGCTTGCATTCTTCCTTCAAGCCCAGGTGAATGTGACCCCATAGAAAGAAACAATGGCTGGTGAAGCGCCTTTGTCTTTGCCTACAACCTCCAAGGCCGCACAGCCCTCCCAGGCTGTCAGAGAAGGGAGGGTGGCAGGAATTGAGACTTAGATATGTTTGGGGACATGAAAGACCTGTGTAACTCATGGTCTTTGGGGGGATGGAATCTTTCCCCCTCTGCCCCTAAGTAAGACCAGCAGTTTAGCTGTCCTGACTCCAGTCAGGAGTCAGGCGCTGACATCAGTCCAGCTCTGATGCTGTTGCAGTCTCCTGCTGGCCCAGATCTGTGCCACAACAAGAATCTGGCCAGGCAGCTTCTGCAGGGAGTGACTTCAGAGCATGGCAGACCGTTTGTCCAAGAGTTGAAAATGTGATCACAGCATCTTCCTCTGCTTGGGTTCCATTCTAAGGACAGCAAACCTCTTCACATCTTTCTGTAGACTGAGCAGGTCCGTGGAGATTTAGGGTCTAGAAGGCTTGGTGCAGGTGAAAGTCAGTAATGACTTATTTGGCATAGTCACCCTCATGAACTATGTTAAGAGTCTTCCCACCGCTCTCTTGGCCCTGCTCTCTGTCCCCCTGCTCTGTCCTCCTACAATGCTGCCAGAGACCTTCCTCTGAGACACATCTGCCTGTCAGTCACTCTCCTGTTGGCCTTCAAGGCCCCCTCCAGTCAAACCTCAGTCTCACTTTCCAGACTTGTCTGCCTCTTCTCTACCCGGCTCCAGTCCCACAACTTCTGAAACGGATGTCCACAACCAGGACACGCCATTCCCTCTGAGACACTTCCCTCACCCTCCCAGCAAAGCTGGGTTCTCCTACTCCTCTCCACTCCTGTAGTGCTTTGTTCAGACCTCAGGTGCATCCCTGGCTGAGCTGAGTTTTGTTCTCTCGTCCCGTCTCCCCAGCCAGCTGTGGGAGACTTGAGGACAAGGACCTGTCCTCCAGCCTTCCCATTGGAGCCAGGCAGTGTCATCCCCTCAGCAGGACTGGACACGTGGCAGTGGGTGACCAGTGTCTGTTGACTCAAGGAGTTCAGGCCCTGAGGCTTCTCCAGAGCTTTATGGCTCACGAGGTCCTGCCTTCTGTCTTGTAGGGGCTGCATACCTTAGGAGGGGTAGTCAGATCATCATCATTTATTTTATAGACGTGGAGACTGAGGTCTGAGCAGCCAGACTGTAAGCTGTTAAGGACCAGGACCCGCATCTCTTGTGAACCAGGCTAGTCTGGTTTCTATCACCAAGTTTTATAATTAGAGAGAACCCAAGACGTCTTTTAAAGCAAACCCCTTATTACCTAAGAGAGAAACCGAGACCTGGCCTGAGGATACTTCCTTAAAGTTACATAACCAACTGCTGTCCAGTGGAGGACTGGCGTGCAGGCCCTGGACTTCTGGTCTAGCTTTCTTTTTTTTAAAAAAGTATTGAAATGTAGTTGATGTACAATATTGTGTAAGTTACAGGTGTACAATGTAGTGAATCACAGGTTTTAAAGTTTGCACTCCATTTATAGCTATTATAACGTACTGGCTACATTGACTGTGCCGTATGTAGTCTAGCGCTCTCTCCCTGGCTCCTCCCTCCTCCGCTGCCTCCCTTCTGTGTACAGCCTTCCGAGAACGTTTTGGGACCATCAGTCTACATTTACAGGAGGGTGAAGAACCTAAAGAATGCCCTGAGTTAGAGGAACGGGAGACATGAATAAAACTGGCTCTCCCTCCAAGAGCTTTTCTGGAGGTGTGATACCGGGGCCAGAGCCCGGCGGAGGGAGGAAGGGGGTGGGGGGCGATGAGGGGAGAGCATTAGTGTCCAACTTGGAGCAGGGTGGAGGGCCCAGAAGAGGGGCAGCTGGCAGGTATGGCTGGGGATTCAGAGGCTGGCCTGGTGGGCACCAAGGATCCATGGGAGCGAGGAGTCCATGTTGAGGTCCTGAGCAGTAGGATGAGAAGGGATTGGCTGGACAAAGGGGAAAGCCGCTCCAATAATTCTGGTCCTTAATGTCTGGTCAAAAAGGTCCTGATCAGCCAGCCTGCTGTGGCCTAAGAACCCCTCCCCCTTCCTGGAGAAACACAGAAAGTAGAGCGTGTCTGCAGAGGAGGATCGGACCATGCACAGAGAATTCCATCATTGTCTGAAATGTGTGTGGGGAGGGAAGTGTGTGCATTTCTGGCCAGCTCACTCCTTTCGTTTTGTTTTATTTCTCATTGACCTCACTTCCAGTTGGTCTTTCCCCGCCTCCCAACCTTAGGGCTCTCCTGGAACATTCATTCGGTCCAGGCGTGATACAGGGCCAGGTAGGCCCTGGCTGCTCTTTCCAGTTTTACCCACCCCTTCTTGCAACTTCTGGGGCACCCAGACTGGGAGCCTGGGGCTGACTGGAGGCTCTGTCTCCACTGGCAGGTTGAAACATACACTTTGCCCAAATTACAGAGAATGTGAGGTTTGCCAAATGGGTACCTTGGGTTATTTTCCAAAACACGACCAGGTTATAAACTTCTGTAGGGAAGGTTTACACCTTAGGTTTACCTTATACTCTACATTCCATCAAGATCATTTCATCTTCATAATAAAGCAGGTGGATTTACTCCCATTTTACAGATGAGAAATTTGACTCAGACAGGTCAAATTTTAACCTGCCCACAGTTAATGTTGCTGCCTACGGGCTGAGCTGGGCCACAGCCCAGGCCTCCTGTTTATAAATTCCCTCATCTTTCTACTCTACTAAGCTCCAACCATATGCAAATGTCTGGAGGGCCAAGGCCATAAGAGGAATTCAATAAATATTTGTTGAATGAGTGAACTTTGGCTATTTTTTTCCTTTTTTTTTTTTTTTTTTTTTTGTCACTCTTAACCATAAATGGATCTTCTTTGGCAGCAAAAGGAACACTACCCTGTGAAGTATTTGAATTTCTTGCCACGATAAGGAACTGGTGCGTTCTCTTCTCACCCAGCCTCACCTCCGGGAACTGGGTCATGCACACTGAATAATTAATTCCTTGAGTCTTTGACTCTGAGCTTCCTTCTCCTGATGCTTAGATGATCTGACCAACATTGATCTTGAAAGGTCTTATTGTTTGTCATCATAAACCTTCAGATGATCCATTGAATTGCTCGCGGGGAATACTCTTGGCCTAATCAGGTCAGACTTCTAGTGGGTTAATTCTATTTCTTTCTGCCACTCTTCCCTGCTAATCTTGCTAGACTGAGGGAGAGGCATCACTGTGAGTTATCTTAGGTGTTTGGGGTTCTATAGGGAGAGGAAGGCCCACCTCTTCTCTCTCACTCTCCCTCTGAACCCCCCAAGATTTTGTGGCGAGGCCTGGAGAATGAACAGCAGACCATGTCAGTTTGGGAAGGAGTGCGTGGGGTGGGGGAGGCGGTTATCGGAATATCTGCTGGGCCTGCTCTTTCCCTGAGTGACACTTGGGTCATGTTGCTTAGAGTCTGCAGAGGATCCAGCTGGCTTCATTAGAGCAACCTAATTAGATCTTGAGGTCAACGGAGTAGAGTGGAAAAAAAGGTGGGCTGAGGCCAAAAGAC
This sequence comes from Camelus ferus, assembly GCF_009834535.1. Taxonomy (NCBI): domain Eukaryota; kingdom Metazoa; phylum Chordata; class Mammalia; order Artiodactyla; family Camelidae; genus Camelus; species Camelus ferus. The sequence continues at coordinate 50,644,786 of NC_045705.1, read as the reverse complement.
CCACAATCTAGTGCTAGTTGTTCACAGCTTAGCTGCATGGCCATGGGCCAGTTGCAGAACTGTACCTGCCCTCAGATTTCTTACTAAGGAAGTAAGGGAGGCTCAGAGGGTTGTGGCATCTTAAAGGAGCCTCCTGGACTCCTGTGGTTCCAGTGCCCACTCTGCCTGTCCTTGTGATCAGCACCATCTTCTCCAGGTCGGCCGCCTCCTCTGCTTGCTTCTGTAGGCACTTTTTCCTGGACTTTGTAGCTCTGCCACCTCCCTCCGCTTCACCCCGTGATACGCCAGAGTGCAGATAAGAACTGCCTGTTGCTGCCCCGTGTCCTGCCAAGCAGCCTAGAAAAAAGTCTAATGTTTTGAAAGTGCGTTGGTGACCTGAGGGTACAGGTCAGTATAGGAGGAGAGTGGGAAAAACCCGTGAGTGAGAAGACGCCAACACAGATGGCTCGGGGTTGTTGGGATAGCCCAGATCTTGATGCCCTAAGGTGCCTGTGTTCTGTTCAGTTGTTTGACCAGAGGGCGGTAGATATGTTCTCAAAAATATGACTCCAAGTTTATCTTCTTCCCTGGCCAGGCTCTGTGGTCAGGGGTGACCAGACACTATGGAGCAGTAAAGGTCATGATGTTGGTGGAAGGCTGCTCGAGAGAGCTAAGAGATGTCATAGGGCAGACAACTAACACACACAGGGGAAGGGCTGAGGAAGGTGGATCTTCTCTAAGACTGATGCTCTTTGGGCATTAAAGCTGGAAAGAACCTATAGATCATCTGATCTATTTCTCCAATTTTATGGGTAAGGGAACCAAGGCCCAGAGACATGGCTTAGCCAGACCCATAAAGCAAGCTCGTGGTGGAACCCAGATGGAAGCCAAGTCTCCTGACTCCCAGCCTTGGAATCAGAAACATGATTCAAAGTGACTTTTTCCCAGGTACTATGTTGTCTCTTCTTCTGGATTCAGCCACCACACTTTCCACTCCTCTCTTTGACCCTGAGCTTGATTGCCTAAGGTGTTAGCAGGGCCCCACTGCTCCCAGCTCCTTGTTTATCGAGGCCTAATAAAATCTGGGTGCAGCATCACGGCGAGGTGGAGGCTTCTCCTATGTGTGGGCAGTTTGACCTGTACTCAGGGACCAAACACTGTTGCATCAGCAGTATTCTGTTTTATGGTGTGGCTTGGGTGAAAAATTAATTCAAGACAGGAAATGAAGGATTGGATGGCCCAGCCTCAGCAATAGTGGACTCTCATGGGTTTATCATTCAGCTAGAAATCAGCTTTGTTGCTAAGCAGACATCGTTCTGAGACTCTCTAGCTAAGGGCACGGATCCGGGGCAGCCCACACTGTCCCCTGCTCCAAGAGAGGGCGCTTTGGGTTAGAGGCTGTCTGCCCCATTGCTGTGTTGATGGCATGTGAACCAGAATGAAAGCCATTCACTTTTTTCTAGAGGACACCATTTGGCTCAGCACTTCCTACTGAGCTCAGGGAAATGAGCAGGCACTGGATTTACATATTCTGCCTCGTTTTCTCTTCACAGTGGCCCTCTGAGAGATGGGCATGGCTATTTGTTGTACTGGGGAGAAAACAGGCAGATACAGGTTAAATAACTTGCCCATGTCCCATGAGGGCCAGTGCTAAGATGCAGGGTGTCTGATTTTAAAGCCTTTTCTTGCTCTGCATTTCACGTGGCTTCTCTTTGCATGGAGAAGAGAGGGCTGGGGCTAAGTGGGCTGGGCATTGATTGAGGCATCAAGCATTTATGATGGGACTTCTGAGTGCCAGGCTTTGGGCTTAATTGTGGGGATGCAAAGGTGAGTAAGACCCAGTCCCTTTACTCCCAGGAGCTCACAGCCTGACCTGGTGGCAGGACAGGTGTGTACAGAATCACAGCTATAGTTCTAAGCATTGTCTAAATGAATCACACACCAAATGCTCTAGAAGCCCTGAGGAGAGAGTGTCACACAGAGAACATGGAACCAAGCAGGTGCTCTGGGACTGGGTATTGAGGGATGAATAGGAGATTGCCAGGCAGAGAAGGAGGCAAAGAGTTTTCCAAGTGTGGAGATATGAAAGGGCTTGATTAGGTACGTGAAAGTGAAGAGGAGTCATGGGCATGTTTTCTTCCCAGCTGATGGTAGAAGGGGTGGAATTTACAGTTGGGAGATAAGCTGAGGGAGGAGGAAGAGTTTGGAACCAGACCGTTAAGAGCTTTGTAAAGCGCTTGCTAACTATGTGAGAATTGTTGAAACATCAGTCTGAACCAGCAAGGATTCTCCAGCTATGAATTCTCCAGGCATCTGAAATACCTTTCCCTGCAGAAATGTGTGTGTGGCTCATTTTCAGACAGTGTGTGTTTATTTTCTAAATTTTGTGTCTCACACATCAGTGGAGGTGTTTATTGATGGGGCTAAGGCATCAGGGCGGGACAGACCATGCTGACAGTTCATATTTAAAATGTCTCAGAATTCTCTTGCCAAATAAGCTGATAGCAAACACCCTTGTGAGTTCATGTGCAGACTGTCTCTCCAGGGACTGTTTTGCATTCCAGACAAAGCCACACAATAATTCTGTAGGAGCTGGGAATGTTGGGTAAGAAGGCTACAAAATATATATGGCTGTTTTTAAGGACAAGATTTACAGCGCAAAAGTTATCGGAATGGATCATTTGCTATGAGGGTGGGCCAGAATCTTTCAAAAGCTCACCCCTTCAGAGTGGGAAGGGGAGTTGGGGAGAGAGCCCTCCAGGAACTCTGGCCTCTCCTCTCTAATGAACTCCTTGCTGAGGTCTGCCCAGGAAATCCATTCTGGAAATGGAACTTTGAGCCTGACTTACCCTTCAGGGAGACGAGGGGAGCAAAAACCCAGAGAGTGACCTTGGAGTCCAAGGCTTCTTGGTCTCGCATCACAGTCCATCTTTTGTGGCCCCTGGGTTTCATTTATTTATAAGGAAAGAGAAAATCCTTTCTGGGACAGTTGCTGTTTACTTTAGTGAATGTGTTTTTCAGAACATAACCCCAAAAGCTGAGAGAAGAGCCCAGCCTCTTCAATTCAGCCACCGCAAATGTATTACAGTGGGATGGCAGGAGACTGTCTCCCAAACCTTGATAGAAAATCCACCAGCTTGGTCACACCTTCTGTGTGGTCCTCTGTGGGGCTGCTGTCTGTTGGGGTGTGGGTCAGTGAGGGGCGTTTTGACCCACTGAATGGGGAGTGGTCAAGGCAGTCACTGGTCCTGGGATGCTTGTCCCAGCATCTCTGAGCCCACAGAAACGTGGCCTTTGAGTGTCACCTGGAGAGCCAGGCGTCCTTACCCTCAGAGCTCAGCGGCCTGCTCACACAGGCCCACACTGCCCTCAGTGTCAGCCTCACAGCCATTACCAACAGTGAAGTTCAGGTCTGCCAAGCTAATAATCTGTTCAGAAGTGGGTTCAGCATTTGAGTGTATTTTAGGGACTGGTTCTGTCCCTGTCTTATCATAGAGGCCTTGCTGTATTTACTGTCTGAAACCTTCAATGGTTTTATAGAGCTTTTGTGAAAATAGTTCATGGAGACTTCAGTTCCTCTGCACAATAAGGAAGTGGCCCAAACTGTCTTTGTCCCTCCCTTCTGCTCAGATGTCTGGACCGCCCCCCTCGTAACAGCATATTTGACATGGGCTGAGCGTCCTTTGTGTGGGTCCTGGTGAAGTGAAGAGAGCATTGCTCAGTGCTGTCTCACCCTGTCAGTCTCTGGCCTACTCACTCCCTGGAGGCTGCATCTGAAAACTGTTAAGCTGTGTTCATTTTGCACATTGCCTGGCACAAGGTGACTGGTGTCTATGGGATGAATATAGGAATGAGTAAATTACCAGCAAGTAAACCCTCCCATTTTCTAGCAGAAGCAAAAGGGAGTGAAGGGCTCTCAGGCAGAGTTGCCTGGGTGTTGTCCACGATCCAGCATCCACTCCAGGGAAGATCTCTTTGGTCCTGGGCATGAAGGGAATTAGAATTCCCATCTCCTGGCTGGGCCTGGAGGAAGGGCCGAAAGATCTTTGATCCATACCCCAAAATTCCCCCTCTCAAGACTATGAGCCCTGTTTTCAGGGCTTAAAACAAACATACACACAAACAAAGAACAATACCAGCAACAAAGCATGGGAACGCCAGCCCCAGCGGAAGCAGGGGAGAGCCCACCCCGCTGGCCACCCCAGCTTGCCCAGCCCACCCCTGCTTGGCTGAATGTCCCATCCTTGGACACGTCTCCCAGCAGCCTCCAGATGTGTGTCCTGGTTTTGTCAGGCTGCTTCTCTGCAGCACAGGGTTTTTCACGTTTAAATCACAGATCCTGGCTTCCCAAGTGTGTTGACATGTCAGTAGGTTTTGAACAGCCCATTAGGCTTTTCTGACTCAGGCGGGGCTCACCCGCCCATGCAGGTGCACACACCTGCTCCTAAAGGCTGAATGCAGTTTACAGGCCCTTGTGTGGAGACTGGGGAAATGGGCGTGGCCAGCTGAACTGCCAGCTGGGTGAGCACCTTAATGGAAGAAACAGGCAAGCATCTCTCCTTCCCCTGCCCTGGGCACACCTGCACAGAGGCCAGCTGACTGCCCAGATCCAGGGAGGTATTATTTACATTGCTAATAACATTAATGACAATGTAAACAACAAAGCATATGTAATTGCGTCTCAGGAAATCAATCCTGAAGTTAAAGGCCTATAATTCAAATGAAAAATTTTGGCAGTCTTATAAGTGAACTCGAAAGGGGGTACAATGTAAGCTGTTCCATTCCTCCTGAAATAAATTCTTACCACTAAATGTTCATTCATTCAGCAAACATGTACTACCTACTAGGAGCAGACACCACACTGGCACCAAAATTACAAAGATAAAAATCAGTTGACAATTCGTTAATGGGTGAATTAGTCCAAAAGGGACATAATACAAAAAGTTGAATTATTGGAATCTAAAATATTGATTGAATGCCATCTGCATAATTGGAACTGAGCTGAGTACTGTGGGAAATAGAACAGAAACAAAAGACACTGACCTTTTCCTTAAGAAGTTTATACACTAATTGTCCAGACAAGATTAGTGCACAAAACTATGTTGGGTTCAAGGCTAAATGAGCTGCTTAATGGCTGGCTCTGTGCCCCATAAGACCCTTGTGTTATAACTGTCTCCCCACTAGATGGGAATTTCCCAGATACTGGGGAGACAGATTTAGTTCCCCTGGTATCCAGAGTGCCTAGCAAGGCCCTGTACAGGGTAGGTTCTCAGTAAATGGCATGAGTGGAATTGAATGAGTTAGTGATTCTGGAACCTGGCTGGGCTGCAGAATTCCCTGAGGACTTAAAAACAGTTTTCCCCTTGGATCTTAGATTCTGTTTGGGAGAGGGCCCAGGAAGCTGTATTTTTGGATACTTCCTAGTGAATCTTTTGGTGTAGAATCAGGTTTAGTGACCTTTGGCATAGACTCTGGGAGTTTGAAGAAGGCATGGGAAAGAAAGGTCAGTGCTGGTTGGGGAAGTTTTTATGCCTAAAAACTCCAGCTCATCCCTTAAGGTCCAGCTCTGGTGCCACTTCTTCTGTGAACTTCCCTCCAGGCTGTCAGTCCTTCCATCTCCCATCTCTGTGTCCACATGTCTTGGTACCCACCTCTTACCAATAATTGTTATTTAAAATTGATTCTCTGAGTAGACTGTGATGATAGCACATAGTAGGTTTTCAGTTAGTACTATGGGTCCTGACATAGCTTCAGAGGATGGGTAAGATTTGAGCAGGGGTGGGAGGAGGAAGGCAGAGGCTGGACATGGAGCATTCAAGGGGCCAGTCTGATGTGGCTACAGGGGAGCCCTGATGCCTTTGGGAACTGAGCCTAACCAGGAAGAGGAGGCTGCCTGAAGGAGGCTGATGAACCCATCAGGGGAGTTTGGGCTTATACAGTGGGGTGCTGGGAGCCCTGAGGGCTTTAGGAAGAGGGTGGGCTGGTGCCGGCCAGCAAGGTGGGAAGAGGAAGATGGGAAGTGGAGACTAGTTAGGAGGCTCCTGTGGTAATTCTGGTGGTGGTTAGAGATACAGGGCTGTCACAGTTCAAGTCACCACATAGCCTAAATTTTGTGGTTGCTCTTGATTGGATTCTACCGACAAGCAGCGGTTACTGAGCATCTACCATTGCCAGAGGCACAGGTGCCAGGCCCTGGATGCGCACCCCCTAGCATCAGAGAGCTTGCAGCCCGGGGAGGCAGGCAGACCTGCAGGTAGTTCAATGTGCTGGTCTGTGTGTGCCCATCACTGGCACCTCCACGAGTACAGTGTGGGAAAAGGGGTGTGGCGAGGCCAAGGTAAGACTTCAAAGTACAGTGCAGCCAAAGAAACTCTCTAGTTGGCGTCACTGAGCTTCATCCTCATGGAACCCAGTGCGGCCAGGACTGTTATTATCTCCATTTTATGGACAAAGAGACTGAGGTTCAAAGAGGTTAGGTAACTCACTCAGGCTCACACACCTCGTAGGTGGTGGCTCAGGTTTGTAACACGTCTGCCTGACTCCAGAGTCCACACTGGGACCTCTGACACTCTGTTGCCTCTGATGTTTCAGCCCTAAAGCTGACTGGGTTTTCACCAAGTAAACAGCATCTCGACAGGCTTTCTACATGGAGGGACCAGCATAAGCAAAGGCACAGGGAGGGAAGCCAGGAAGAGTTGGCTTTGTCAGGGAACTGCAGAGGGCTCAGTAAGTCTAGAGTCTTGGGGAAGGGGTGAGGGGCAGGCTGGAGAGCAGGCAAGGGGCAAATCATGAAGGTGGTTTTTGTTTTGCTCTGCTAAGATGTTTGGATCTCGTCCTGAAGATGGTCAGGGAGCTGCTGAAGGATTTGAAATAGAACAAAACCTGACCAGGTGTGCACTTCTGGTGGAAATATCTCTCTGGCAGCAGCTGGAGAGAAAGGCTGGTGTATTGGAGGGAGGACACAGGAAAGGCATTTAGGAGGAGAATTCGAGAGTTGATGTGAGAGCAGGGAGGATGGACGGGAGGCAGTGGTTAAGGCTATTGAGGACCTAGTGCTTGGTGACTGGCTGGCTCCTCCAGATGAGGGAAAGAGGGCAGAGAAGGTGACTCCAAGGGTTTGGCGTGTCTGGCCATAGATGGTGCTGGTCACTGAGGTTAGGGAGGCAGGGGACGTGAGGGCAGGAGGTAAACTGCCTACACATGAGGTCTCTGTAAGAGAGTTGGGGAAAGCATGTAATTGGCAGTTGAATACAGGCCTGGAATGGAATGCAGCAGGGAGGTTCAAGACAGGGGGATAAGCCTGATGGGTCATCGGGACATAGATATTGGTTGAACTATGGGAGAGTTGAGGTCCTTGAGAATGAGACGAGGGTGAAGATCAGAACCTTGGAAAATTTCAGGGGAATTCAGAGAGAGGTATTTGCACGGACTGAAAATAGGAAAGACCATGAGAAAGATAAGCTCTGATAAGTGACAGCTGGTTTTAGCAACAGAGTTGGTGGTGACCTTGGGCATAGTGCCTGGGGTGGGCTAGGTGTGTGGGTGGGAACAAGACTGTGGTGGATTGGAGACTGAGTGGAGGTTGGAGGTGAAGAAGTGGACATTGCCAGGCTGGACTCTTCTATTGGGCATCTAGACTGTGGAGGAAAGGAGGGAGGGTACCATTTTATTTTGTCCACTAAGAACAAATATAATTCTAACTGTGGTTGCATTTGTGCACATTTTTGAGACTGACTTCACAATGATAAATTCACACATCAGAAAAAGAAAAACTTTCGTTGGGCAATGAAGTCTTCTTTTTTAGCTTGAAAAACGCAGTCACTTGGCACAATTCTTCAGAATTGGGGGGGGTGCTTTGGAAGGCAGACTTCATGAGACATGACTGGGCTGTGAGCCTCTGGGGCAGGGACTGCTCTGCAGTCATCCTGGGCTCCTGGGTACAGTGTGTGTGTGAGACTTCATAGATGCTCATTAAATGTCAACGATTATTATGTTCTCAGGGATTGAACCCTCATTCATTCATTTAGCACATACTGTACAGAGAGAGCCTTGTGCTAGGAACTGGGAATAGGGAAGTAAAAAATTAATTTCAGCATGGAAGAACTTACTATAACTGAGATGAGGGCAGGATACCCTGGGAAGGAGCCAACCCATTTTGGAAAGGGGTCAGGGTTAGGGAGGTGGAGAGTGTCTAGAAAGGAGCCTGGAAGGAAGACTGGGAGTTAGTGGAGGGAGGATTTGTTCACATGCACGTGCTTTTCCTAAGAACAGTAACTATGGTATATGTGTGAGGCTTACTGTTTCTGCAAGTGGGGAAGCTTCTTTGCCTTGCAACAGGGGTCTCCCAGCATCAAAAGGATTCATACCCAGTGTCTCTGAAATTGATGTTAGTCAATGAAAAATATGCCAAGCTCCGACTTTGAGGGGCAGAAGTCTCATCTAATTACACGGCCAGTGTTTCCCCTCATTTGAGCCTGATGCCATGTCCAACAGCCCTGGGCTGATCGGGACCTGCCCTCAGGGAGCTTTTAGGAAATCTGTGCACTGCAGGGAAGAATGCTCCCTGCTTTCAAGGAACTGCAGTCTGCTGGCTGCACTGTACAGGCACCGTCAGAATACAGGAGTGTTCTCCCCAGGCAGTGGATGGTAGGCCCTGGGAGCTAAGACCAGGGAGCCTATACCTAACCTTCCCTGCCATGTTGAAGCAGTTTTTACAGGTGCCAGGTAGGGGAGGAACAGCCTTGGTGGGGTTGCCTGGAGAAAGCAGAACAAGAAATGTAAATTTGGAATTTGTCAGGGTGGAGCTTCTAAGGCTTCCTGGAGTCAAATGAGATTTGGAAGGAAGACTGAGAGAAGCCTAGATGACTTACAGAAAAAAAATAAGAAATTAGGCCATTGAGCCAAATAAAAAAAACAGCAAGATTCTTTCACTATTTATTTTGCTTATTACATTTTAATTCGACAGCATTTTAGAAAATTAGCTTCATTGTTAATTAGGCCACAAACTCTATAGCCTGGCCTTGGATAGCTCCCACTATATAGGATGGGGATAGTTGTGTTTTGAATGTATTTATTTATTTTTTATTGTGAAAAAATATACATGACAAAATTTACCAATTTAACCATTTTTAAATGTTAGAATTCAGTGGCATTCAGTACATTTCACGTTGTTGTGCAACCATCACCACCATCCATCTCCAGAACTTTTTCATCACCCCAAAATGAAACTCTGTCCCCATTAAACATGTCCTCCCTCAGCTCCAGGTAACCAGCCTTCTACTATTTGTCTCTATGAATTTGCTTATTCTAAGTACCTCCCACCAGTTGGTTGTGAGATAGGCGGGCCTCCTAGAAACTGAAGTTTAGAATTCGCGGTCCTGCCTGGCACCCACTGTGTGATGAAAGTGGTCCGGGGTGTGTAAAGAATAGGCTGCTGAGTTTTTGTTGGTAACATGTGCTTGGTGTGTGTGCTGAGATGTATATTATTTTGGGAACTCCTGCCCTTTAACCAGGTACGCAGAATTCTTTCTTGTGGGGTTGACTGGCAAGGGGACTGGGGCACAGCTGAGTTTGGATCAGAAGCTCTTCTGGTCTTCCCCATTCCCCGGCACAGCTCTCTGGAAAGGGAACTGCCTCACTGGACTTGAAGGTCCCTGGTCCAGAGAGCAGAGGTATGGGAGGAATGCAGCCTTTGGGGGGCATCTTGTCCCTCACCTGTTGGAATGTAAGCCATTAAATTAGCAGCATCAAGGCTTCTTACAGAATGGCCCTTTCTTTTCTGGAGAAAAAAGGCACTGCTGGTGTGGCTGGAGCGGTGCAGGCTGAGGAAGAGAGGAAACACGAGACCAAGCTAGTCTCGTCAGGGCGGGAAGACTCCACGCATGGAGTGCGTACATAGGAGGGAGTTATAAAATCATGTGCGCTTCCAGTAGAAAATCTGGGAAATATAGAAAAGTATTAAGCTACAAATAAATCATCTGAAATAGGACACACACACAAACACACGACCACTGTTCACGTTTGGCTTGTTTCCTTTCTCTTCTAGGTATTAGTCTAAGGAATAGGGGTCATACTGAGTACCTGAATTTGTAGCCTGCTCTTTTCACTCTGATTTAGGGCAGAAGCCTTTTCCAAGGATTAAATGTCCTGATAAATATTATTTTAAAAGGACTGCCTAATACTTTATTGTTTGGTTGTACCATGACTTTTGAAGCCACACCCTGTAGTTGACATCTGTATGCTCTCGGAGCCTGAAAGAACTTCAGAGACAACAGAGTATAACCCACTTAGTTTACACAGTGGCTTCAGAAAAGGCAGGGGATATTATTTCCACCTACATGGCTCATATTAGTCTGTGGCTAAGAGTGTGGGTTTTGAAGTGAGATGAAACTGGGCTCATTTCACAGCATGGCTGCTCAATAACCTTGGCATAGGGAAGGGGTTACCAGCCTCCTGTGAATCTGCCTCCTCGTCTGTCAGACAAGGATGGTTAAGTGAGACCATGGATGTAAAGGGTCTGGGACAGGGGCTGCTACCCTGTGAGCAGCTGAACAGTGCGGTTAGTGCTTTTCTGATGAGGCTCAGTTTCCTCGTGCCCAGGCCAGAGTTCTGACACACTCAAAGGCTTTACTTCTCCTAGAAGGTTCTTAGAGGTGGGCTTAGCAGTACAGAGATGAGGGCCACTGGCCAGAAATCATTATGGAAAAAATTTTAAATTTGTATGTGTTTGTGTCTGTACATGCAAACACTCATGCATGTGTATATATACACACACACACGCATATATGCAGCACATATACACCCAGGCATATATACATACATTTATATACATACACACATATACATGCCTACATGAACATAAACACATACACATAGCAACCACATGTGGCAAATTTATACTTGCATTACAGAAAAGTGAGATGAGCAAGTTCTGGAATTGCTCCTCCCACCCCAAAGTCCTTGCTTATTACAGAGTAGGAACAGAAAGAGAAGGAATCACTGTACCCCATAGACTTGTTGTGAGGACTTCTCAGGGTAATGTAGGTGAACGAGCCGAGCCTGCAGTGGGCATCTGATGACGTTGGCCTCCTTCCTGGCACTGTGACTGGTCAGCATACAGGTCTCTGACTCATGGGGTGAGGGTGGGGGGAGGGCAACCTCAGGTCGTCCTGGGATCTGTTACTGTGAGTGATTCCACAAGAAAATGGATGGAGGTAAGGATGTGGGAATGTGTGAGGTCATTTCAAGCCAGGGCAGTGGAGTCAACTTGCTATTGAAATAGAGTGAGAAGAGAGCTGGGGATGGAAGGGCAAGACCACAGGACCTTGGACTCTCCAAGGAGGAGCCACATGGAAGGCCAGGGACTGCAGTGGACTTCGAGCCTCTTTCCTGAGCTTCATGCCTTGGGGCATCAGAGGCAAAGGGCAGTGTCCAGGCCCTGCTGTGGGCTGGGAACTTGGTTGGGCTTTTACAGCACGCCTCTTGAATGTTTTTGTTAGCCTTTCCAGGGAGGGCTCCGGATGGTGTGTGGAAGAAGGCTGCGTGTATGGGTTCAGCCTGCATGGAAGGGACTTTGACTTCCTGTGGGTGATCTCAAGGCCTAAAATCTGGAGCTGGGAGAACCCTTTGGAGAGATAGCATTGATCTCCCTGGAGAATGACTAACAGGAGTCATCTCATGGAGGCTCTGTTCCAGTCAGTGGAGGCAGGGATGTGACAGGCTGCCCTAGGAGGTGGTGCGTGCTCCACTCTGGAAGGTGACCGAGGGGAGGCTGGGGACCCCAGGCTGGAAGGAGATTACAGGGAGGACAAGGGGGCCCTTCCAGCCCCGTCCCAACCCTGGGAGTTGCTCCTTTAGGTTCAGTTGGGTACCACGTGCCAACCTGATGGAAAGCCAGGCCTTCCTGGGCCAGGTAAGAAGATGATGTCTGCACACATCACCTGAGAACTAGGTGTTCTGCCCGTGCTGGGCTCTGCATTTCCCACTGCCTTGGACCTGGCTGGCTCCTGCCACAACTCAGGTGTTGGATCCAAATAGCCACGACTGAGATTCTTCTGTGTGCAAGGTGCAGAGCTATGGGGTTTAGCCTTTCCAACACCCTGTGAGTGCATAGGGGTGAAGACCCCCATCTCACTGCCAAGGAAACTGAGTCCTGCCCCATGGTCCCTTGGGGAGGTAAGCCTGAGAGATGGTAAGTTTGAATGGGGGGCTTGGCAGTGGAAATGGTGAGAGGGTTTGATTTGTTGATTGTGTTTATCTTGAAACACGTCCTGTCTGTGAGCCTTGAGGGTGGGGTTGAGGGCTGTGCTTTCCTCAGGCAGCTTGGAGGGAAGGTTCTGCCCAGGGTCCTTCCCAGCCCTCCTTAAGTTTTTATAGAACTCCGTCTTTTATCCACTGCCCTGTCACACTGTTTGATGCCATTTAGCAGGTGACAAGGCCCAGGGAAGGCAAAGGTGTGGGAGTCCCAAATGTGAGGGCATCAGAAACTCTTGGGTCAGGAGGCTCACCTGTCATTTTGAGAGCTACTCAGGACTCTGCATGAACCTTGAACTTGTCTCCCAGATGTCATAGGCCGAGTCCATTACCAAAGCTGACAATCTGAGGCCCTGAGTTAATTTGTAGCAGCCAGAGGCAGGGAAAGGGAATTGCTTTGTGACTCATAAAGTCCCATAGGCAGAACCACAAATAAGGGACTCCAGTTGGCAAAAACCACATTGCTTCAAGGCTATTCTTGGAAATGAAAGCATCACATCTTGTTTCTTCCCAGAAAATGCAGAAACCTTTCATATTTCTGGGTAGTTGGTTTTATTTATATTTCATATCAAACTCTAAAAAGGGAACAGCCGGGTGATGGTTGACAAGGAAGACTAACAAGAGCTGTTACCCAGGATCCTCTGGTTTAACTAACCTTTGACCTTCTTTTGGGGAAAGAGAGGGGTATCTAGCAAAATATTACATTCCAGTTCCTGGAAGCCCAGACTCAGACTCATGGCGTCCTTCTCAGTCAGCCTTTCTAGTTCATTCACAAAACTACCTTGTACCACAGATGTTTTCAGTTTATTACCCAGACTTCCTCGAATGAGGTTCCTCACGTTATATATGGGGAGCTTAAACTCAGAAGTTGAGCAAGTTGTCCACGGCTACACAGCTAGGAAGTGGTTTTGAACATAGATCTTCCAAATTGAAAGCCCACGGCCTCTAATTTTAAAGCATACATAATTCCTTGACCTGGGAAGCTAGTTCCAGTGGTCATCAATTGTGTTCCTTTTTCTCTTCCTTTTGGTCTAATGATGCTTGAGCCATTTGATGAATAGTAGTGAGTGCTGATTATCACGTAGTCTCCATGTGCTAAATACATCACACACGTGACTGAATATATTCCTTTCCAACCTAGGAAGTGAGTACTTGTATCCCCAATTAACAGATGAGAAAACAGACTGAGATAGACTAGATAACGTGCCTAGCATCACACAGCCAGCAAGGCCTTGAGACCAGATTCACACCCGAGTTGGCCAGGCTCTAAATATTCGAATGCTCTTCTGTGAGGAAACCTAACTCAGCGTGGGTGTTAGAGTCATCTCTAAGGTCTTCGGCTTAAATTGGAAAGCAGTTTTAAAGGTTGAAACTAGACCCCTTAGGTGCAGGGAGGCAGGGCTGAGCCTGGTACGGGCTGCTGGGGCACGGGCCCAGTCAGAGCTTATCTTCTCCTGTCCGGCCATCTCCCTCCACCTCCCCTCCTCTCACTCCAGATAAGAGCTAGCTCCTGGATCTCCCACGCCCACCCAGTGCCCTCAGCACCACTTTGGCTCTTTTCCCTGGAGTCCTAAAATTAAGTTGTTCATTTTTCATTTGGAGGAGGATGGGAGGCAGCTGGGGTTGAGAGGAGACAGGTTCTTCTGGTTTGTAAATTATTCTCTGAGAGTCAGGTCTGGCTTGATACCCCTGAACAGTTCACCATTTTATACAGGGAGGAGTTGGTGACTTAAAGAATTGATTTATGAAACTCTTTTTCAAACTGGTGCATTCCCCAGATTCAGATCCGCCCCAGGTGATGGCTTCAGCATGCATTTCCACGTCTGCTCAGTGCTTCGTAGGGCCAGGCTCTGCCATCACTTGTGTGTCTTTCCTTCCACAGCAACTCTGCAAGGTGCGGACTATTGTCCGTCCCTTACAAAAGGAGAAACTTGAGACTAGGGCTTCCGTGGCCTGTGTGAGGCCACACGGGCAGGGAGGCGTCAAGCTGAGCTCTGGACGCAGGCTTCAAGAGCCGTCAGCGCCTGTGGCTTTCTCTGCACTACCTGCCCATCCCTGGAAAGGCCTGCAGGGTGCCAGTGGGACTCAAGTAGCTTTGTAGTCATCCATCAGCCCCTGCATCCCTTGCTCAATCCCAGGCACAGAAATGGTTCCAAAGCTAGATAAAGGTTGAGGATGTTAATACACCCTGAAAAGCAAACTCCTCTTGTTCTATGTTTATGCTCCCTGGGTGGTGAGCCCCACACATGGGGAACATGGAGACACAGTAGGAGGCAGTGTTTACGTGAGCGATGCCAAAGTGAGCACTGCAGACGTTAAAGGCGCCAAGAGAGCATGTGTGAGCGAATCCGTGTCTTATCAGTGCCAGGCAAGGCACAGAGCCAGCTCTGAACCTGTTGAGTTGAGGGACCAGTGCAGCCAGGTAAGTTCTCATGGAGGATGGAGGCCTGGCCGCAGTGTGGAGCTTGGCTGGGCCTGGACCAGGGAACGTGCTATTTCTCCTTCAACTGAGCCAGGCCCACTGGAAGCTCTTGGGGAAAGACGGATGGGAGGGAGGGTCCTATACTGTAGGCCGTGCCACCTCATCCCTCGGTTTCTGGGCGTCTGGTGTCTGGACAGCTTGTCTGCCCCGAGCATGCCGCCCCTCACAGGTGGTGCCCAGGCAGCGGCTGTATAACATACACGTGTGTGCTTTTCTCTTTCCCTGCCCTCCCAGCTTCTTTCCTCATTGCTGCCTCCTTCCCCAGTCTATCTCTGCCCACTTGTCTTCCCAAAGCTTTGTCTCACCCTGCTGCTCTGTCTCCTGCTCCCCACGGCCCACTAGAGAAGCCAGACCCCCTCTGCAGTCTGCCCTGGATGCCCCACCACACCTTGTCACGAGTCCTAAACTCCTGACACCTTGACCTTGCTGTCCTTTTGCAGCTCTACTGGCTCTTTCCAGACTTATACCTTCATATGGTCTCTTCCCCCATCTTCTAGTAAAATCTACTTTGTTCCTAAAATTGTAGCATTTTGGCATTTCCCTCTTGTGGCTCCTCTGGACTCGTCCAGGCTCTGTTAAACACCTCCTTCTCTAGGCTTCTATGTGCTGTGTTCATTTTTATATGTGCTTGCCTGTTGTCTTGTAATCAGCTCTTTATGGGCCTGACTTCCTCGCTAGGCCCCATCTCTGTATCCCCAGCATCTGGGGTAATGCGTGGCCCTTGCTAAGGCACCAGCAGTTGTTGCTGAATGAATGAGTAAAGGATTAAGGAAGAAGATAAACACAATTTTCTGTTTTTAGTCTTATAAGGCCAGCCTTGCAATCCCCAAATGCGCCCGTAATAACATTTCTGTCTGGAGAGTCAGAAGCTGCCTAGCCCGAGGGCCTGGTCTCTGTGTGCTGACCTCCTCCTGCCAGGCTGCCGTCTGGGAGAACTTGGTATGCCATATCCTCTTGTTTACAGACCCCCCCCCCCCAAGCCCTCTGGCAGCTGGGCCAGCCCCAGCTCCTCCATGCTTGTCTTCTTGCACTTGCTTTGGAGTCTGGAAAAATAACTAGTGCTTTGGAAAATCAACTCTAATTTATTTTTGTTCCTTTGAAACTTAAATGACTTTCCTAAGAAAATGCCTGAGGTTAGAGTGGTGCAGAGAGAAAGGACGATGGCCAGAACCCAGGGGAGCTATTTTTGTGATGTGAATGAACCTCCATCGCATTTTTCCTTCCTTTGACCTAAGCACTTGTTTCCAAATAGCTCTCAGCTTGCAGGACCTCATGGCGCAATGGTAGCGCGTCTGACTCCGAATAGCTCCCAGCTTGGCCTTACAAAGCACAGAGACGTTCTGTGCATCAGGAGGAGACCCATGTGTCTGCCTGTCCTTCTTTATGTCTGACTGAGGTGGGTGCTGTGCTTCTGGCAGATACGAGGAATAGAGAGACATTTTGAGAACTTGCCGTTTGTGGTCTGTATAAGGGAAAGACTCGCCTTCTGGTAACTGACAAAGGAAGACTTAAAAGTGTGACATCTTAGGATGGGTGGGATGATGGTCATGAAATCTAGGGAGGCGTGTGCTTTGATTCTGGGGGCTGTGCACCCCTGTTATGTGGTTAGGTTATATTAATATTAGTCAACCAATTTGTGGCACACAAAATTATAGGTTTTCAGTGGTACCGAGTTGAGTGTGCCTTTCTGTGTTTTGTTTGTTTTCCTTTTGCTGGTTACTGCTTCCAGAACCATCTGGCTCATAGCAAGATTGACCAGGGTATATCTTTGACAATCTGTAGTTCTTTTCAGCCAGCCAAGTGAGTGGAGTGTTGCGGAGAGAGAGATTGCCAGCAAGGCAGCCAGGTTAGAAGGTATGACTGACTGTACATTTTCTATATATTAAGTATGTTTAGTAGTCAGTGTTATGTTTCCTATGTTAATATCTTAAAGGAGTTGCCTTTTTACCTCTCTGTACCCTCTCTGCCTCCCTGGAGCTCACCTCTGCCTCCGCCTACCTTTGCAGGTGTGACGCTTCTCCGGTACTTCATGGTGTTCTCCTCCATCCTCTCCACACCACTGCTCTACGAGGCTCCTGAGACATGGGGGAAAATGAGGATGAGAAGCAGACCCAGGCCGGGCAGGTTTTCGAGAACTTTGTCCAGGCTTCCACATGCAAAGGCACCCTCCAGGCCTTCAACATCCTCACACGGCACCTGGACCTAGATCCCCTGGACCACAGAAACTTTTATTCCAAGCTCAAGTCCAAGGTGACCACCTGGAAGGCCAAGGCCCTGTGGTACAAACTGGACAAGCGCGGGTCCCACAAGGAGTATAAGCGAGGGAAGTCTTGCATGAACACCAAGGTAAGGGAAACTCCTGCTGGACGCTTCGTACCCAAGTGGGGCAGGGGGGTTGGCTTGTTGGGAGGTTAGAAAGCTGTTGCCATTTTGCTGTTCTGAGATTCTTGGTAGGTGTGTGTGTGTTTTATTGTTGGATTCAGCTGAAGGTCTCCTTTGTGTCTATGTGCCCAGCTTATCCTGGCTGGGGGCTTCCACCTTATCCTGGTGGCCTCAACAACTCTTCTTGTGTCCTCTCCAAGGCAGAGAGAATGAAGGCATGCTTGATGTTATCCTGTTTCTCCTATTACTCCTACCACTGCTTCTTCTGGTAGCTACTATTTTTTGAGCAACATTTATGGGGTAGGCACGTTCTGTACATGGTCTCCTTGAACAGCACAGTAGTCCTTTGGGTCATTTAAGAGATACGGAACCTGAGAAGTCAGTTATCTTGGCCAACGTTACACACAAGAAGGCAACCTTGATGTCTCTCATTCTAGGGCTTATGCCCTAAATTCCTTGGAGAGACCCAATTAGAGTTGTGTTTCCCTAGGAGCAAACATTTTAGAAAGATCCCTTGACTTTAATTGGCTACAATGGTCTTTGGTTTTTACTGCCTTTTCCTCCCTCTTTCTCTTCCTCTCCACACCTCAGCATTCTCCGCCTCCCCATCCCTTCCTCTGCACACTTGGGGTTCACCCTCCACAAGCCAATCACTTCCCCCTCTGTGTGGCCATAGGCAACATTGGTGAGTGTGGGGCTGCCCAGAGCATCACATCTCTGACATCTCTGCAGTTACCCCTTGCCGAATGGGTGGCCGGAAGTCCAGACTTCCCTGTGAGCCCTGGGCACGGGTCCAGGCTGTGTGTTTAGGTTAGAAGCTAGCATGCTGCATTTAGACCTCACAGGAGCCAGCTCAGCCAGAGCCCGTGGAATTCTAGTTGGGGCCAATCCTAGACAAGAGGATTGAACTCTCCATAGCAATCAGGACTGTTGTGTTTTTGTTTTGGAGATGTGGAGCCTTCGAGGCCACCGTGGGATAAGGCTGCTTCCCTTGCCTTGGGGGAGACAGCTGCCAAGCTCCTCTGAGCCTGGGGTGCACATGCTCTCCAGGGCATGGGAGAGCATTCTGTCAGCCTGAAACAGCCCAATCGCTTTAGCCCAGAGCATACTAGCCATCCAGGAAGGGTCTGCCCGTAATCAGCCAAGCTTCAGCCTTATGCAGAAGAGATGAAAGCATTAAAGAAAAAACAGGGGAGAGAGGGGCAGGGCCGGTATCCTAGGTGCCACCCCTGTCCATCACCTCATTTCCGAGTTATTCTAACTTCATGGTTCATGGTTCACTGGACAGCTCTTCAGAATTCCAGGAGGGGGAAGCTTTTAACTTTCAAAGCTTCACCCTTCTCAGTAATTGTCTATGGTGGCTTTCTTTTAAAAAGGTTTCATAGAAGTCAGGTGGCTGGGTTGCAAAATGTTTTCTCAAGGAAGATTTTCAGAGCTCTTATTTCATCAGGAAATGCATTGCCCCATATACCCAACAGTGTCTAGCAGTTGAGAGACTGACTTTCTTGGTGATCTGAAGACAGACCTTTGGAGGGCGTCAGCCAGCAGAGGGAGGGCATTGGAGGGTTGACCACCATAAAGATGTCCTT
Organism: Camelus ferus; assembly: GCF_009834535.1. NCBI lineage: Eukaryota > Metazoa > Chordata > Mammalia > Artiodactyla > Camelidae > Camelus > Camelus ferus. The sequence continues at coordinate 50,626,102 of NC_045705.1, read as the reverse complement.
TCACAAATCCCTAGCTCGTTGCCTAGCCTGTCTGGCCAGCCCCTAGTTTACAAGCTTTGATGACTTGAAGTGGAAAAGTCCTTACATCCTGTGGTTGGTAGGTCATCATTGATGCCTAAGATACAAAGGGAAAGAACTAATGTCTTTAGTTAGTGATGCTGAGAAAGAGTGGTTCTTGCCCAGGAATTTTTACACCTTTTTTAGGAGGAGGAACAAAGACATTTCAAATAGGTGGTAGCTCATCTCATAAAAACTACTGAGACCCTGAAGAAAAAACACATTTGAAAATACCCTTTTTGTACGGTTGTGACTGCGTTAGGCTACTTTAGCTGTGCATTTCAGAAACTCAACTCAAACTAACCTAGATAAAACAGGGGAATGATTAAATTGTATAAACAGGAAGCTCTAGACACTCAAAGTCTTTCCTATTCTTTCTCCTTCCATCTATCTCTTGGATGGTTTGCTCTGCCTTGGCTCCGTTCTTCCCTCCTGCAAACCGTTTCTCCATGTTGTTAGCCTCTAGCTGATATCTTTATAGCTCTGTGACCCAAAAGACTAGAATCTTTCTCTTCCTGCTCAATTTGGGGAAGAATCTCAGGGAAGGATCTCTACCGGCTCACCTCTGGGCCAGATATTGTGGCAAAGCCAGGGGCGCTGGCTGCTGTCTTTGGCAGCCCTTTTAAGCATCACCTGATTGACATGAGAGAGGAACAGGTCCCCAGGGACGTGGAGGTGGGAGATGGACAAACAGCAAGTGTCCTCTACACAACAGGTGATTGCTTGTTTGCATACTGGTTATGATACAGTCCTCTCCATTTTGGACTCACATAGATGGTTAATACTCGCTCTAAAAGCCTGGTGCTTGTACTGCTTGTTGTGAGTCAAGCAAAACAGAGAACATGGTCCTCCCTCTCTTTCGACATGAACAGACGCTGTCTTGCTCACACACCTCACTTAGGTATCCTTTGGTGGTGTAGTTTAGGCTGAGCATTAGCCGAACAAGAAATGCCAGGCATTAGTGTGCACGCGGTTGATCATTAATGCTAAGCCGTGTAAAACACAGGCGTGTCAGGTTCCAGGCACCTAGCCAGGCTCCTGGTTAGCCCCAGGTACAGGGGGAATGAACGATGTTCAGCCAGAACTACCACCTTTGTGCAGATGTGGACGCATCTCGGCACCATTGAGAGTGGGTCTGGGCCTCAGCATTTCACAAGCCTTTATCAGCTCCCATGGGGGCTAAGCACTGTACTGTTCCCTCCACGCCAACAGTGAGTGAGTGTGTGTGTGTGTGTGTGTGTGTGTGTGTGTGTGAATGGTGATGGTAGGCAGAGATTGTGACCAGAATCTGTTTGGAGAAGAAGGCCTCTGGTACAGGTAGCAGGGGACAGGGCGGGGGACTGCAGGGTCCCTAGACCAGTGGCGTAGGTGCCAGTTGCATAACCTAACTTGGGATCATTGTTAATTATTGATTATTATTTATGAGAGTTTTGCCAGGCACTTAATAATTCTTTCCCTGGGTGTGACCTCTTTGAACAAGGAAGGAGTGAACCCCGAGCGAGACAAAGATACTTTTTCGGGACTGATGTTGGCCCTGAATTAGGGTAGTGCTGGATCACATGCCACATCCAGTTGTGTAATGTTTCCGGGGAGAACAGCTCCGGGGAAAATGCAGTACATAATCTGGCGTGGGAATTACCATCATCACTAGGTCATGGAGCCGGCCGTTTATTTTTTTCGTACCTGTAAGGCTAGAAGGAACTTGACAGAATGTTGTGTATTTGACATTTGACAGGTGACAAACAGGGGCCCAGGAAGCTGAAACTATTCGGTAGAAGCTAGTGGGTGGCATTGCTGGGATTTGGAGTCTCTTTCCTGGTTTGCTCATGCAGTCTTTGGTTCGTTCACTCATTAGGTATTTCCAATACCCAGGGTTGGCAGGGGAGATAGTTTGAAAGACTAATAATAAGTGGTTCTCATTTGAGCTTTCTATGGAGGAGACAGAAGTGTCGTAATTTCTGTATTCACTTATTTAATCATTTATGAGGTAAATGATTATCGAGCAGCTACTTTGCGTCAGGCACCTGTCTAGGCACCAATCAGTCACTTAATAGCAGTGTGGCCTTGGGCAAGTTACTGAAATCTCTGATCCTCAGTAGCAGTCTCTGTAAAATGAGGATAATAAGAGTACTTCCTTCATGGAATTACTATGAGGATTAAATAAGGTCATCTTTGTACAGTGCTTAGAATGCTGCCCAGTACATGATAAGTGATCAGTAAATGTTTAGTCATTACTATCATTAATATCCTCAGTGCTATGAGAGAGCTGTGTGCACTGTCCTGCAGGAGTATAGAAGAGCGAGGCATGACTTGGTGTAATCTGGGAATGCTTCCCGGAAGAGGAGATATGATTTGGGGCTTGGCAGACAAGTAGAAGTTTGCCTTGCATCACTGAAGGAAGAGCTGGAGGGACTGTAAGTCAGAGAAACATATTCTGGGAAGAGCGTGTTGCTCATGTAATGGGCATGAAGCTGTGTGTGGGGAGAGCTTGAGAGCCTGAAAGAGCAGAATGGACACATGGCAGAGGAGACCAGGCAGGCCTCCTGGGGCCAGGCTGTGGAGGGAGGGTCTCCTCCGGGAGGGTCACTCCCTCAAACCAAGGACCTGGAGGATCATTGAGGATGAGCCTTGATTCCCAATCCAGGGTTCCTCCTCCCCCTACCCTCCAAGGGATGGCTCAGTCATCACAGGTAACCAGTTCAGACCAGAAGGCATTTGTACATCATTGCCATAAAAACACACTAGCAGGAAATGACTCATGGACTCCAGTCACCAGCAGTAGTGGAGCCAGCCGATATAATGAAAACTCTCGGGTTATCTTGTGAGAAGGAAATGTCTGGATTTTGTGAACATCCAGCATGGCCACCCCACACTTTTTGCTCCTGACTGTGACCTTCACCTGTCTTTGGCTCCCCAGTGGTGGGTAGCCCAGGCCTGGGGAGTGCTTGTGGCCCAACTCATTACGTGGTTCCTGAGCTTCAAAGCAGAGCACAGCTGGAGTAGGGACGTAGGGTGGGAGGGGTGAAACTGGGAGGGAAGGCCGCTATCTCCAGGCCTAGATAAGCCTATCTGACATTCCCCACCTCTGAAATCACCCATCATGGCCCTTGAAGCCAGGCTCTGTTGTGCTGGCTGGGAAATGTCTAGCATCGCCTTGCCTGATACGAACAGTTGCAGACTTAACCAACAGAGCAGAGGATGGTCCCTGCGGTGCGAAATTCTGTACTGGTGGAACGAAAATCTTCCATGAACTCTGGATCTGTCTACTTACCTGACAGTGGATTTGGGCACTGCTACACTAGACACGTTTTCAAGCCCAGATTACCAATCAGAGAGTATGAATTACTACACTTGCCACTGCAGCTCTACATGGAGCATGTGGGGTTTGAGTGAATGCGTGTGTTGAACGTGATATGTAAGCTTGAGGAAATTCAATTCCCGACAATATTAAACTGAGCTGGAAAAAACTCTTTTTTGGCTGTCTTCATAGGAAGTGGTTAATCCGGGTTCACTGTGGTTCATTTTACAAATACATGTATAAATAAAGGCTTCTTTGTCTTTTTAAGAAAAAACTAATTCGTTTTCCTTAATTAAAAAAGAAATGCATGCTCACGATTTAAAAATTAATTCAAGCGGGGTGAGAAAGTATTCGGTGAAAACAAGTATCTTTTTTCTGGGAGGAGGCCCCCAAGTCTCCACCCTGAGGCAACCACTGTACCACTTCCCAGGTGCCCTTCCTGAAAGTCTCTACGTGTGTGAGCATGTGCGTGTGTACGAGCGTGTGCACATGTGCATCCTTCTTCCTTTTATTAAATGGAAAATATTTTTACACATTTGTTGTGAACTTTTTTCCACTTAAAAATATATCTTGGAGATTGTTTTGTATCAGTATGTGAGGATCTAATCATTTATTATTTGCATGGCTTTTTATGGCTTCCCATTTTATGGCTCCATCACAATTTATTTAACTGCTTAGGTTGTTTCCAGTCTGTTGCTGTTTAAAATAGTGCCGCAGTACACTTCCTCATATGTACTTTGTATGCACGTGAAAGCACGTCTATAGGATAGATTGTGAGAACTTCGGGGTCCAAGGGTGTGTGCATTGCATTGACAGTGTTACAGGCATTGTCAAGATCCTGTCCATGGAGGTCCTTGCAGGGGACACTCCCACCAGTAGTGCAGGAGAGTGACAAGAAGAGTCCTGCTTGAGAAGGGAGCTACCATGGTGGGCTGTTGCCCACTTGGATTTCCTTGGCTTGGCTGAGTGGGCATTGGGATGGACATCCTTTGAATCCTGGAGTCTGGGCTGGGTGGCTTTGAATGGGGCCACTGAGTGAAGAGCAGTCCGGTAGCAATATGGAAGAGATTGTCACCACCCCCATAACGATCATAATCACAATTTAATTACTGTTACCACGCAACAAATGCCTAGTGCTTTATAGTTTCACATACATGATCTCATTAATACAATTGCTTTATCTGTAAAAGGTGAATGCTTTTTAAAAGAAGAACAAATACAAGTGTATGCTGTCTTCAGAATTTCATAATGGTGGGAGCTTTTAGAGCTCTGGCCATGGAAGATCTATATTCTTTGTGCTGAACTGGGACCCCTTCCTGGCCTAGCTACTTTGTTCTCTTTATGATTCAGTTTAAATTAGTGTCACCTCCTCCAGGCAGCCTGCCATGATCTCTTTTCTACTTCCCCTTCTTTTATTTCATCCCCCTTTGGATTTGGTGCCCCCAGGGGATCCCATCCCAGGCTCTGGTCCTATCACTATCCTGCTGATCGGTGCCCCTCATTGACTGCTTTTTGGTCCCCTTCCACTCACCTTGAGCTCCATAAGGAGAGGAACCGCACGTATCTGGCTCATCCTTGGGTCTGAAGCACCCAGCACAGTACTTGGCACAGGGAAGGTGCTCAGGAACTAAATGAATGAACTATGTAGCTGAGGAGGCTTCTTTCTGAAGCTGTACTGGTGAGTCCTGGTATTGCCAAGCCTCGATAGTGGGTTTACAGAAGCTGGGACCAGCCAATCCCTTATTTCCTTATTCAAGCGTCTGTCCAGATTTGCATCTGAGTATTGCTCCCTGAGCATCCTCTCCCTGTGATGCAAGATGATGGTCACAGGCTTGTCTGCGCCTTGACTAACATCTGGCTGTTCATGGAGCTTTCAAGAGGGACAGGGAAATTGGCCAGTAGGCCTGTGAGGCTGAAGGGCTGCTGGGCCTCCTTTTTCTTGGCAGAAAAAAAGAAAAACCTCTGGCAGTTCCTGGCCCACCCAGGGTTGCATAAGGCCTTAGGGAATCTCTGGCCAGGATTATCCAAATTAATGTGTACCACTGGGCAGGGCAAGAGGAAATCATGAAGCAGTTTCATGCTCTGCTTCCCAGACTGGAAGGTGTCCCCTGGCTTCCCTCGTTCCTGCTCATTGGAGAAGCTCTTGCTCTGCTTTGCTTTTTTTCACAATAAAAAATGTCTTGGAGATCAGTATAGTCCATGGCAGGGGATTTTTCCACTTAGTGTGAATATATCTGTCTACCTCTTATCAGCTGGGTGGGGTACCAGGCTGAGTTCAGCCTTCCTGCCATAGGGCAGGTCCTACCCGCTTCACCGGGCCCTGCATTCAGGTTGTTCTCCCCTCTGAGTCAGAAAGGATTGCCCTTAGCTGCAGGTAACAGAGACATAAACAAATAAGGGCTTATTTTTTAACCAGATGTCAAGAGAACGATGGTGACTAGAAATTCAGTAGCTATATTCTCTGTGACTCTCTGAGCCAGTGCTGTCCAATAGAAATGTAATGTGAACTACCTATGTGACTTAAACATTTCTAGCAGCCACATTTTTAAAAGTGGTGAAAAGAAATGGTGAAATTGATTTTAATAATGTATTTCATGTAACATGATATATCCACAATATTATCATTTCAGCACGTAGTCAATATAAAAAATTATTACTGAGATATTTTACATTCTTTGTGTGTGTGTGTGTTAAGTCTCTGAAATTCTGTGTCTTTTACAGCTCCACTCAATTCAGACTAGCCACATTTGAAATGCTCAATAGCCACATGTGACTAATGGCTGTTGAATTGGATAATGCAGCTCTAGGCTTTTCCTCATACTTGTCACTTTGTAGTCACAAGGTGGTTGCTGCAGCTCCAGCCATCATGTCTGGTTTTGAGGCAGAAAGAAGGTAGAAGGGGCTGCTCTAGCTACATATATTGCTTTATCACATAGACAGAAGTATTTCCAGAAACCCCATTAAAATATAAATAAGCTCCATGAGGCAGGAGTTTTTATCTATATAGGTTTTGCTGATATTCCAGCACTTAGAATAATGCCTAATGAACAGTAGGTATTTATTGTGGGTTTTCTTCAAAAGCAGATTCTCAGAAGGTGAAGTGCAAGATGTTTATTAGTAATTAACACCTGTGAAAGCAGAGACCTGAAGGAGTGAGGCATGAGCTTGTGGCTCTGTGAGGAAAGAGGATTCTGGACAAAGGGAACAGCCGCAGGTGCAGAGCTGCTGACAAGCGAATGTGCTCGGTATATCATCAAAACAGCAGGGAGACCAATGTGGCTGGAAAGAGCCAGGCCCGTGTGGTAAGATCTAGGTCCAGAAAGCACCACAGGAGGGACTTTGTCTTTTACTCTGAATGAGATGTAAGGCCCTGGAGGTGGCTGAGCAGAATCACATGACCTGACTTCCTCACAGGAGGACTTGTTTACCCTTGGCGATGAAGGAGGGAAAGGTAGACTGGGGTCTCTCCCTTCTGTGAACAACAGCTGTCTCAGGCCTCAAGAATTTATTGCATCCTGTGCTCGTCATGCCTTAGAAGAGCTGCTTGCTCTCTCACCACAGACCAACAGATTAGGGACAGGCCGAGACCAGCCTTGCTGCCCAGGTTAGGGCAGACCTGGCTGTTTCGGTTGAAAGTCTTCCTGGAAGGAAAAAGTCCTCCCAGTTAGCCACAGCACCTAACACCACCGGAGAAGGAGTTGGTTTATTAAGTTACCCTTTACTCTCTCACTGAGGGACTGCTATCTAAGTGTCAGGCCTCTGGGCACCAGAGAGGAGGAGGAAGGCGGCAGAGAAGGCCCCATGGAGGTTTCTGTCTCATCTGGGGAGAACAGAAACACAAAGATAATTTTGTTGCATCATCCCGAGAAGGACATAAGTAGGGTATTGTGGCAGAGAGGATGGAATGGGGAGAGGGGTTGATTTTAACCAGGGTGCCTGGGAGGTGACCTTTAAGCTGAGATCTCCAGATGAGAAGCAGCCAGCTGGCAGAGAGCTGGTTATTCAGAGAGGACAGCAAGTGCAAAGGCCCTGAGGTAAGAAAGCTTTCTGCCAGCTGGAAGAGACAGCAAGGCAGCCAAGAGAGGGCTGGAGGGAAGTGAGCAGTGGGGGGTGTGGTAGGAGATGGGGGTCGGGGGAGACAGGAGGCACATCACTGAAGGGCCTTTCATGTAGTCCATTTTAACAAGTTTAGGTTTTATTCCAAGAACTCTCTTTGGGTACCAGCTCCACTGCTTAATAATTGGTGTGTCCTTGCCTCTTGGAGCCTCTGTTTTTTCATCTGTGAAATGGGAATAATAATAGTTATGTCTTAGGGCTCAGGTGCCAAATGAACGTAAAATACATTTCAAGTGCCTGGTAGTTGTTAATTACCTCCTCTCCTTCTTAAAACTATCTTGTTGCATTTGTGACACAACTTTTTCGACCCATTTTTTTTAAAGTCATCTTCATGTACTTTCTCCTTTTCTGTAGTGCATACTCGGTGTCCTCCAAGGACTCATCTCTGACTCCTTTTGCTTCTGCTGGGTGTGCTTTCCCAGGGAAATCTCAGCTACACTCAGCTATCACCCCCACCCCTCCATGAAGATGACTCTACTTTTGTATCCCTGGCCCTTATCTCCCTCTTAAGCCCCTGACCCCACTTAAGTGCCCTATGGACAACTTCAGGAGGCCCCTTGGGCACCTTTAAATCACATTCACTGTCTTCTTTCTGAAACCTGCTTCTCTTCCTCTGTTCCTCTAAATACTGAAGGCTCAAAACCCTGCCATCCTCTTGGACTGGCATCTGCTTTCCGCCTCCAGTTGTCAGATCCTGCTGCACCTTCCTTCGCAGTTTTATTCATATCCTTTCCCTCTCTTCATTTCCACTGCCCGCACTTCGGTGGAGTGCAATCTCTTATCTAAGTGATGGCAGTCGCATCTCTGAACTCTCTTGCCTTTTCCTCCCATCCAGCCCAGCTACCGACCCCCATGCAGTTGTCTGTCCGAAGCACAGATCTGATTGCGGCTCTTTGCTCACGTTCGTGGCTCCCCAGGGCCTATGCATTGAAGGTTCTCCCCCAGCCTGGCCCAGTGCCTGTCTGATCAGCCTGTCTCCTGCTCGCCCACCTTGTGTTCCAGAACTCCCTTCTCACATGCCCCATGCTGGCAACACTCCCTCTTCACTCTCAGTCTCGTCACCACCCTGCCCTTGGCGAGTGTTCTAGCATTCAGTCCAACCTGTAGAGCACCCCCTCCTCGGAGGCCCTCGCCTCTGTGGCTCCGGCAGCTCCAACCTCCCACCTTTAATCAGCGACCCCATCCCCAGGGCCACACCTCGGAGTTGGCCACCACCCGGAGCTGCTCCACCTCAGCTCTCCTTTGAAGTAGTCCTCTCTAACCACAGTTCTGAGCTGCTGCTTCTCTCTCACTGCGTCACTCACAAAACCTTCTGCCAAACCCGATTTCCATCCTCAGCCAACACCTCCATTTTTTGCCCATCCTGGAGGCGGTGTTCTGTTTTTGCAGTCGTGTTCAGCAGCTTCTTGAAGCCCTGACTTCAAGTCAGCCCTGTCTTAAGTCTAACTCTTCCTTTATCTTGTCCTTGAGGCTGCCTGGTTTCGTTGGAAAAAGTGGCAGAGCCTGGAGGGAAGGTCTCGGTACCAAGTTGTGATAAGTCAGTGCTGAGCATCTTTGTGCTGCTGGGACAGCCTGTTAAGAAAGCCTCATCAGTTTTCTGTCTAAGTTATCCCCAGCCTTTATCTCCTTCTCTACCCTTCAGCCCCTTCCCTTTAAGCAGACATCCTACTTCTCCTGAAAACCAGTATCATCAGCTCTGTTTCTTCTTTCCTTCTTCTCAGATTCCTGGGCAAGTAATCTCTGTTCTCATTCCTCCCATGGCTTCACCTCCCTCTCATTCCCAACCTGCTGTAACCTGGCTTCATTCTTCTGTGCCAATAGAAATGCTTTTTTTCCGCATCACCAGGGGCCTCAGAATTAGCCAAGACCACCTTTGCATCCTTGTCTACTTGGCCTCTTTCAGACATTGGACATGGTAGGTCACCCCCTCTCTGAAACTCCTCTCCTTAGAGAGGTGCCTAGGCATAGCACCTGGTCCTCAAGGGAGGGGAGGATGTAGGTTATGTTCCTTTGCAAGGAATTGTAAACCTGAGTATTGACAGGTCCAAACTCTCCCTGTCTTTTCATATATTCTTGGCAAGAAGGTTTTCCATAAAGAGTAAATCACTGACCATTTTTTCTGCTGCTGAACTCAGTGACAGGTGTGGTGGCATGGATTTATGATGCCGCCTTGTGCTACAGGATTCTCTTGTCTTTTTCCCTTATAGATTTACTCCAGCCCTCCAGATTATATCGAATGACATCGTTCGTTAGAATTTAGCCATCCATCACAATACTACAAATCCTTTCTGCCTGGAAAGCAATTTTATATCCAGTATCTCATTTGATTCTCATAATAACTCTGTGAGCTAATAAGGGCTGGCATGATCATCCCTACTTTACAGACAAGGAAACTGATGCTTAATTGGGATAAAGGACTTGCCTGGAATTTCACAGGGATAAATGGAAGAATGAAAGAATGTTCAAAATCAGCGGTCCCAGATGTTAGTGCCAGTTGTTTGACTTTTGTTTGAAAACTTCAATACAAACAGACAATGACTCTCAGAAAGGTGTAAAATCCTTTGTATCTCCAACTACATCGTTACTTTGACACTTAGTATTGGATATTAAGGATACAGAGATGACTCAGGCATTAGTCTTACTTTATTTTTGTAAGAAACTTTGCCTGAAATATTTAAGGAAGACAGCAGCTTTACTATTTATGAATTTATGATTTTAGAGCTTCACGTTTGAGTGATTGCTTATTAGAGAGAGGGTCTCAGGTAATGTGCTCATACCGTGAAGCTCTTTTGATGGATGTAATAGTTTGAAATTTGGAGTTAAGGATGGCACTTGCAACCTTACGTCAACTTTAGAATCTAATTTATTTTGTTTACACAGATTGAAAATAGGGTTTTGAGTGATAGTTTTTAACAGCTTGTTTTGCAATCTCTCTAATCATAATAATCCAGAAACTTGACATGGGGTAGATAGATGTGTCCAATTTGCTTTAAGACTCAACTTTGAAACCAAAAGACTTTAATCTGTAAAATGAAGGTAGTATTTAGGCAGTTCAAAGAGTTGTAAGGAAATGAGTCACCTTAGCAGGGGCCCGCAACATTATAACCAACCAGCAAATGCTCACTGTTACTATTCTGCTCTATAGATTTAAGGAAAGGGTTGACAACTGTTGCCCATGCTGAGGATTTGTGGCCGTGCTAGTGTGGTATGAGTTTTGTTTGTTTTTTTGTGGTTGCATCTTTTTTTTCTTTATTTTCTTAGAGCATTTTTTGGTTCACAACAAAATTGAGGGGAAGATATAGAGATTTCCCTTATACTCCCTGTCCCCACACATGCGTAAGCTCCCCTGTCAACATCCTGCACCAGAGTGGGTCATTATAACAGGGGATGACCCTCTGATGTGATGACACATCATAATCATCCAAAGTCCACAGTTTACCTTAGGGTGTGCTCCAATTATTCATTCTACCTTTCACCCCACCCTATCCTAATCTTTTTAACTGTCATCATAGTTTTTTGATATTTCTTTTCCAGAATGCAATATAGTGGGAATCACACAGTATGTAGCCTTTTCAGACTGGCTTCTTTCACTTGGAAATATGTGTTTAAGCTGCCTCCATGCCTTTTCATGGCTTGGTAGCTCACTTCTTTTTAGTGCTAAATAATATTCCATTGTCTGGATATACCACAGTTTATTTATCCATTGACCTAATGAAGGATATCCAGTTTTGCAGTAATGAATAAAGCTTCTATAAACATTCATGTACAGGTTTTGGGACGTAAGTTTTCAATGTGAAAGTAAATAACCAAGGAGCTTGATTGCTGGATTGTATGGTAGGAGTGTGTTTAGTTTTGTAAGAAATCACTAAACTGTCTTCTAAAGTGGCTGTACCATATTGTATTCCTGCCAGCCCTGAATGAGAGTTCCTATTGCTCCACATCCTCACCAGCGTTTGGTGTTGTCAGTGTTCTGGATTTTGGCCTTTCTAATAGATGTGCAGTAGTATCTCCTTGTTATTTTCATTTGCATTTTCCTGACGACATATGATGTGGAACCTCTTTTCATATGCTTGTTTTCCATCTCTTAAGAGGTTTTTTAATCTTCAGGAATCTGTGAACTTGGATGGGATAAAAATCTTTATTTTCACTAACTTCTAACTGAAATGTAACATTTCCCCCAATCATGAATGTAGGCAGCAAACCTACATTAGGCATGCCTGTGATCCGTCACCAGGAGAAGTCATAGATATTTTAATTTTTCCCTGCAGTTGTGGACATCTCAATCTCTGTTTACGCTTCCTACTATTTGGAAATTATGTAAGGTCTTAGACCCTCAGCTAGATCTTATCATTTAATATATTATTAGATATGTTCAATGTGTCATTTTATTTTGTGCATTTAGAGATATAATTCTGAGAAGGTTTCCACAAGCTTCACTGGGTTTCCAGAGTGACCCAGGGCATGGAAATGGTCAAGGACCCCTGATCTGATGTACCAGACCTGGAAACTAGGGGCCAAGAGCTGAGTGGGGCCTGCCTGTGTGCAGCAGCAGGGGTGCTGGGAAGAGCTTGGGAGGGACCTAGTTCAGATCTCTGCTCCTCCCCTTACTCGTTTATGACCCTGGGCCAATTACTTTAGTTGTTTGAGTCCCAATTACCTCATTTGTAAAGCAGCAATACTAAAACATACCTTACTGGCTTTAACACACACATAAAGAATCATTTCTAGTGTATAGGAAGTCCTCAAAAATGTCAATTCCCCTCTTTCTTCCTGCTCTGTTTCCTCTTGTGTGATATGAGGGGTTTTAGTAGGAGTTCTCTGTAAGATCTTTCTTAAATTTGTTGTGTCTTTCTTGTAATCAAGGCCAAGCCAGATAGTCCAGTGTTGTTGAGTTGGAGCTGGTGTCTTTGTGACCCATGGCTCCAAGGTCTCCTTTCCTGGAGCAGCCAGGATAACCTGAGTCCTCAGACTTTGCCTGGTCCTTCCCCTGTCCACCTTGGCTTTCCCTGGCTCCCCTCCAGCCTGAGCTCATGGGCTGGGAACGCGTAGGCCGAGCTGCTCCCTCGAGTGCCTGTGAGAGGGCCTTCGGTATAACATGTTCTGGGAGCATTCTCTGCGCTTGTGTCTGGGACAGCTGATAGCAGACCTGGGAAACCCATTAATCAGCATCCTTGGGGTGCAGCAGACCCACGCCCACTCTCGCTGCTTCTCCATCTGTTGTTTCAAGCCGACTGTTCTTAGATGGAAAAAATGTAGCCTATTGTTTTCTTGGTGAGAAGGTGCTAAGGTGACCGAATGCTTCTTTGTGCAGGAAGTCGGGAGTATGGGGGGGAAGTGGCTCGATGCAATCACAGAACCATATCCTGCTCCTTTTTTTGGTTTTTGTTTTTCTTAATTAAGCTTTGAATCAGAAAAGGCTTTATGGTCACCGGGCTTAGGTGATATGTGTTGTGGTTTTTGCTTTTTGGTTGCTTAACTCTCCTGGGCCCTGGAACCATGTTCTATTCCAACTCAATTTTCAGAGTAGGTGAAAATGTATGGTGTGCCTGGCTGATCACTGCAATATTTGTTAAAATGATTGCTAGAGTCTCAGCTGATGGGCACCCATTTGGAGCACAGTGGGGGTGGACCACCGTCCACACTCTGTATGTCCTCCTCCCTGTTCCAGCCCAGCTCGGGGCCACAACTCCAGCTCAGAGCCCGGAACTAACCACCTCTGCTTCTCATTGGCCTGCAAGAGAATTGAGTGTGATGGCGTTTCTGAGACTGAGCTGAGCCAGGAGGGGACGGTGTGTGTCTTGTCACTTAAATATCACTGGTAAGATGCTGGCTGGGGACTGTTGAGGTGAGAGGGACCTTCCTGCCCTCCCATGTGGGAGAGTTAGGGACCCCAAGGGCTCCACTGAGATAGACTGCCCCCCAGGCTCTCACTTCTTCATGCCAAGAAGTGAAACAGTGGTGTGGGTGTGGTGCCATTCCTAAGAGCAGGTTCTTTAGGGTCAGACCAACCTGGGTTTGCATCTCACTGTTAGCTCTGTGACCTTCAGCATCTTAACATCTCTGTTCCTCCAATTCCTTAGCTGTAATATGGGGATGATAACAGTACTCAGCTCCCAGGGTGATTGTGAGACGTGCATAAATTAACATGTGTAAGCACTTAGAACAGTGCAGGATGCAGAGTAAGGTTATTGCCTTGGTCATTATTACTGATTGTCAGTGTGAACGGGATCTGAGTGGCAGGGGTCTTTATCCCTGGCTGCCTCCCTGCCCTGGTTGCTGCTCCTTGTTCACTTTTCCCACAGTGGTTAAGTACGGGTGTCTATATCCTCCTCCACGGGCCTCAACCACTGGACTTACCTGCCTACGGAGGCTGCAGAGTTGGTGCTCCTCGGCATCTCTGAAATTCCAGCCCAAAATTCCAGCCTGGGAGAGAGGTGAACCCGGGACAGTGCCAGCCTCCAGTCTGTCTGCAGGGCACCTTGCTCCTGAGTGTCCTGCCCTATTATCTGTCCCAGAGAATGTCTGATATTTGGGTTTTGTGATGAAATTGTCTGGCTGTCTGAGACGTTTCACAAATAGATTCCAGACGTAGGAAACCAAGCCTTTCTGTATTTTTACTGACATAAGAACAAGCTTGGAGGAATGACTTCAGGGATCCCTCTCTTCAGTCTGCTGGGGGAGGGGGTGGGGTGGAGTTTACTTTGGTGGTTAATAGCAACTGTGGTAACCAACCCACACCAGGCCCTGTAGTTTTCAGTTCTGCCATCAGGCGTCAGGTGTGGGTGAGGTGACCTCCATCTCTCAGCCTCTAGTTGCTCAGAACCTCCCCAGTGAGCCGTGTATTCCTCAATCTCTCTGCCTTAGGCATTTACAGAGCAGGAGGGGAGAAAGCAAGGCTCGTGTGGCCTAGAAAGTTATCAAAAGGCTGAAGGCCCCGGAGGGCTCCTCACCTCCCTCTCCCAAGACGACTCCTGTTTGCACGAGGTGTTGGTGAAGGGCTCACAGCAATGGTTGGCTTCCATTCAACACATACATATATTCTGGGGCACAGTGGCCGTGTTCCAGAGGCTGGAGATAAAGCAGCAAGCCCTCCATAAACGATCTCTGCTGGAATAAAAACCCTCACCATTATCTGTGCCGGAGGGAACAGTGAAGAGCTATGCCTCGCTTTGCCGGTTCCAGAGCACTTTCCCACACTGAAGACCTTCCTCGCCTGCCTCCTTTCCTCTTGTTAAGTCTCGTCTGCTTCCCTCCAGTCCACATGACAGAGGCTGGCCATCTCTGAGCCTTCCCTGGCTATGCTGGACTCTGAGCCTCCTGACAGCTCTCTGCCATGTGCAGATGTCACAGGGACAGTTCCGCAGAGGAGCGCCCCGGGCTGCAGGAGCACCGCCGCTCCCAAGGCTGGTTCTTCCTGTTCTCCGACTGCACGGCCATACTCAGCTCTCCCTAGGGAGGCAGCCAGGGCGTCCAAGCCCTATAGTGTGTGAAAAGGGGAAGCTGTTGGACCTCTGGCAGCCTGGGGGAAACCAGGATGACACCTCTACACCCTAAACTGCTTCAAATTGAACCCCAACCTCTACCTGCAGTCATATTTCCAAAATACCACCAAAGATGTGGAAATTCTGCACCTTTAACATATACCAAATGCCTCCCAGGCACATAGTAGGTGCTTAGCACAGGAGTCCTGGAGCTAGAACGTGAGCCCAGTCGCTCTGACTCAGGCCCTGGGTCCTGGCCCCGTCAGGGGTTTCCTTTCTTTACTTGGGAGGGAGGTGGAGGCCCTCTAGCCAGCTGCATGCAGCGGGAGGCTCTCCTTTATGGGGTTAGCTGGGGCCTGCACTTTTTGCTAGGAACTGTGGGAAGTAGGGAAGAGCTCTCCAGTGCTTACAAAGTGGATTTTGAAAAACAAACAAGACCTTGCCTACACAGGGATGAAGCAGAGGTTACATGTGGTTTTTTTTTTTTTTCTTTTTTAGACAGGGGTAGAGGGGTGCTTAGCTGAATAACAGACTAGAAAGAACTCTGTAAGTAGGTCCATAAACTCATCTAGAGGATAATTGCTCTCTGTATGGAAAATACATTTATAATAACTATCATTTGTAAAAATGTTTTATAATTTATAAAGCCCTCTTCACATGCATTGCATATATGTATAAACACTGTGCACAACCTTCCCCTTTAAGGTTACTAAATACACACACACACACACACACACACACACCCTTCATCCTGCCTGTTATGTAGTAGAAAGAACCCAGGTGGGCTTGTAGTCTCTGGGCCTCAGTTTACCGTCTGCAAAATGAGGATGGCAGCCCCAGCTGGGGGAGATAGTACAGGGATGTGTCTCTTGCTGGCATGGCGCCTCGTGGGAATACGGAGAATGGGAGCTGATTGGCTCTGACAGTGCTGTGCTGGGCAGTTAAGAGATACCTGGTGCAGGTGACGGGAACCCTCATCTCACCCCCCACCCCTGGGGCATCAGCTAAGGGAAGGTTCTCTTCTAGAGCTGCTGACTCAGAAGGTGGGGTTTGCCGGGCAGGAGAGGCTCAAGCCCCAGGGCCTGTGGGCAGCCAGGCTGTGGGCACCCAGGCTGCTCTCTTCTACCTGTTCTCAAGGTGACCTGATGGGATCCCTGGTCCACCATCGTGCTAATTCTTATCAAGTGGAGCCTCTGAGGGGTGAGCAGTGTTTCTCCTCAGAGAACTGAGAGAGCAGTGATGACCTATGCAGAACCAAGGCTGGGAGGGTGCAGGTGGATGGCAAGTCCCCCACCTCTGCCCGAGGCTCCTGCTCCCCCTGCCTCCATCAGCTCTGCTGGCCCCCTTTGCTCTCCTCCCAAGGGAATCTCCCCTTGTCCCTTTGTTTGTCTTCCTCTGTCCTCTGCCTGCCCCATTGATCTTCCTTTCTTTACCCCCATGGAGCTGTTTGCTTTTTAATTGTAAAGAGTTTTTTGTTTCTTGTTCCTTGTATAAAATATTGAGTTAACTGATTTCATATTCAAGGAGGGACCATGTCTAAGGTTTATTTTTGAATTCTGTGATTCAGTGAAGTTTCTTCTCTTTAAATAATGAGTGGTGTGGTATGGTCCTTTGTTTCCATCTGTACAGTAGGGACAGGAATGCTCCCCTCAGGGTAGCAGTAGCCTAATGAGTGAATAAATGAAGTCCAGACAGCAGCAAGCCCCCAGCACTTCTGTTTGAATTACCCCAAAGACGTGTTGATCGTTACTGAGTAGTCCCAGACGAGGACCTTGGTTTCTCTGCATCTGACTCGAGACTGACTCAGATGCTGTGGTTTTGAGGGCTTTGTTTCAGCGGTTACTTGGGCTGGAATCAGCCATGCGTCAGCAGCTGCTAGCAGAGGTGACTTGGCGTGTCCCAATTATGGATGAGTTGTCTGTATCTGCCTTACTCCTCTGGTGGCTGCCTCCCTGAAAGCCTCAGGAACTCCCATTGTCTGTGTGGGTGGGCGTCCCAGGGCCCACTCCCCTGGGCTCTCTCTGGTTTCCCCTCCACCTCTCTTTACCAGGTACCTGTCTGCACTTCCCACTTGCCCTATCCCATCCCATGAGGTAGGTGGGTGGCTGGTGGGTAGGGGCAGTTATCAGATGGGAAAGGAAAGCTTGAGCTGCCAGTATCCCCAGAAGTTGTCTGCTACGCCCTCTGACTATTGTTTGGTGTTGCATTCTGTTCCTCTGTCTCCACGGTTTATAAAAGTGGGTGTGTGAGCCCTGTCTTTATCTGTACTGTCCAGTACGGGTGCCACTAGCCACAGGGCTTTTGTGACAAGTCCAAATTGAGATGCGCTATAAGTGTAAAATACACAGCTGATTTCAAAGACTTACTATGAAAAAAAGACTGCATAATAACTCATCAGTACTTTTTATATGAATTACATGTTGGAATGATAATATTTTGGATAGATTGAACTAAATAAAATATTAACATTAATTTTACCCATTTTTTTTCTTTTTCAAAAAAATATGACTACTTGAAAATTTAAAATTACATATATGGCCCACATTATATTTCCGTTGCAGTGGTTCTTAATCTGGTGCCAGTTTTTTCTCCCCAGGGACATTTGGTGATAGAGACATTTTTGATTGTCATGCTCTGGGGAGGGGAGTAATACTACAGTGTAGTTGGGAGAGGCCAGGGATGCTGCCAAACATCCTGCGATTCACAAGACAGTACCCCAACCACAAAAAGTGATCCAGCCCCCAAAATCCATCATGCCAAAGCCGAGAAACCCAGTTCTATTGGACACTCTTACTTGGGAAGACGTAGTCTTCTCTTATGGACAGTGACTCCAAAATCAGAGGCTCTAGGGCATAGCAGAAAGAGCATAAATGGCCAGAGTCAGATGCCTGCAACCAGGTAGGTTACTTAACATTTCAGAGCCTCGATTTCCTCATCTGTAAAATGGGCATCATAATACCTACATTATAGGTTTCTAGTTAGGATTAAATGAGATTGTTATGTACCATACCTGACACATGGTAAACCACCGCAAAATAGAAGTTACTATTATTGTTTTAAAAACCTGTTTCTTTTACTCTCTGGATCAACTATTAGGATTTCTACATGCCTTCTGTATTTCTCTACGATACCTGACACTAAACAACATGAAAACTAAATTCGTAATTTCACTCTTCTTCTTCCCTCCCACTCCCTAAATATATTCTTCCTGACTTTCAATCTTAGCTCACAGTGACACCACCCTCCCAGTCTTAGCATCTGAGTCAGTTTCACTTCCTCCTTCTCCCCCCTCACCCGAGTTTATAATCTCTTAGTCTCCACCACCCTCCTCTCCGTTCCTACCTAGCAGGACCTCTTCACCCAGCCTAAGGGGTCCCTGCCTCTGCTCTTTCCCCTTCCCTCTGTGTGTGTGGTTGGTGAACTCCATTTTGCTCAGGAACTCTCAGTGGTGTTTTGTTTTCACTGAGGTGGGGGTACCTGTGGGCAGAAAATGCGACATGTCCATCTCCTAATCCATTTCCCTGGTACCCAACATGATGCCTAAAAAAAGTGTTCCTTGAGTCTTTTCTGAATGAATGAATGAACAAATGAATGATAGATATCCTTGTCTCCTTGCTTCATGGGTAGGATCAGGTACTACAGGGAGCTAGGATGGTGGTTTCCAAATGCCTTATTTTCCTTTTAATAGCTTAAGCCATGTCCTCACCTACCCAACTGCTGCCCTCTACCCCAACCCCCACCCAGGAATTAAGCTGGGGTAGCACTTTGTTCTACCTGGAGGGTTACAGCCATGATGTGATACACCTGGATCTTGGAAGTCCCACCTTTCATATGTGGACTTCCTCAGCCAGCCTGAGGAATGATGCCACAGTCATGCTGCTGGTCCAGGCCTGCCTCCAGAGAGCAGGTACCCTCAGTGCCCAGGCATGCCTTCCTCTTGGTGGCAGAAAGAATTCCCAAGCAGCTCCCAGCAGGCTGTGAGGAGAGGCTTTCCAGAAACATGCCCTTAAAGATGCTCTGATAAAGAAAATATAACATGTTCTTTGGTGGGTTGTAGTCATGGGTGGGCAGGATGGTGTAAGATTGGCATCTCCCAATGTCTAGACACTGTGATCTATTCACAGTTCTGAAAACATTTTAATTACAAACCGTTTTATAGTGTAAGGTGACCTGCTTGGAAGTTATCAGGAGCTGCTGAGTAAGTTGCTTACCACTTTGTGGCAGCTGCAAGCGGAGTCAAAACTACATTGCACTAGTGAGAAGGGTTTCTTGGACCTGGAAAGGACTCACCTTTCTCCTATTATCTGTGAGGCCTTAAATCTCCTTTGCTGGGGAAGGTTTCTAAACATAAATACTCTGAGGTTTGTCTTCTGAGATGGTGATCCAATCTGGATATGAGACTTTGCTATACAGTCGTCTTCTGTGGGATGGGTACCGAATGTGTATATCCCACCCCCAGGAGATGGATCAAGGTGCAATTAACCAAACGGATTTTCCCTTGGGAAGTGTCAAGATTTGATCTCACTTCTGGCTTTGTCACATCTGAAGTTGTTGCTTCTATCTGAGCCTTGCTATTTCAATGGTAAATATGAGAAAAGCCCCATATATTATACATATTAGATAATAATATCTTCCCTTCACTTTGACAAGCCCAAAGGCACTGCACTGCCCATCAGCATTTCTAATCAGCCGCAGACAATCTGTGTACATACTAATTTGATATAATTCCAGGTAAACTTAAGCAAGAGTGGTGGTTAATAGGTTGGGTCCCAGATTTGGGCAGGTCTGGGTTTGAAATTTAGCTTTACCTCTTACCGGATGCATGTCTTTGAGCAATGGGACCTTAACTTCAGTGTCCTCAACAGAAATGGGAAGATAAAATAGTTTCTATCTCTTAAATTAGTTTCTGCCTCATTTAATAAGAATATATGTAAAGCCCCAAGACAATGTCTCAGTAAATAATGGCTATGACACTTAAGTCAGCCTCTGTGTGCATCCTGATTTGGGGTAAAGGCATGATCTGATTTTATGCATTTATTCACTTGGCAAATATTTCCTGGCACCTCCTATGAGGTTAGGGACTATTCTGGCCCCTGGGGGTACCGTGTGGGTAAGGGAGGCAGGGCCCCTGCTTTGGTGGAGCTTACATTCCAGAGGGAGAGACTCACAGTGAACCAGTTAATAAATAAAAAAAGCTTTAGGGTTGTGATAAGCACCGTGCAGAAAATAAAAAGGGAGATGCAATGGGAGTAGATGGGGTGGGGCAGGGGAGGTATCTCTGAGGAATGTGATGTTTGAACTAAGACCTGAATGCTGAAAAGGAACCTCAGCACAGGGATCTGGGGGAGGGCGTTCCAGACAGCAGGAGTGGCAAGGGGAACACATCTGATAATGGCCACTGGGCTCCCATGAATATCTTCTGGGCCCCTTAAGGGGAAGGCATCATGGGGAAGGAAGTGTCAGACAGGATACTATAAGCTAGCGGTTGGCAAAAACTCTAAAGTATTTGCTGTGTGGCACTTTACAGAAGTGCACTGACCCCTGACCTAATGTCCCTTTCAAGTTAGTGCATGGGCCTGTGAGCTCAAGGGGCAGAGGACAACTCGCTGGTGCAGGGGACCTTCTGGATGCCCAGGCTGCACTTAGGGTTCATCCATCTCCTGAAGATGCCCTCATAAGGGCAGTACGTCCACCCCAAGGAATGCTAGCTGTGCCCCACCTCTGAACTGGTAGGATCACAGCATCCATATCCCCAGATGGACTGGACTACAGCTCTTAGACATCCAAATGCTGATTTCATTTCTGGGATTCCTCCTCAGGAAGAAGGGAGGGTGGAGAGGAGCTGTCAGTCATCACTACTGTTTATTGACTGCTTATCCGGTGCTAGACTAGGCTCTTTCGTGACCAATTCTGCAGTTTACTAACTCCATCCCCATAACAACCCTAGCTGGTAGGAACTACCCTTATACCTGTTTATGGTTGAGCAAACTGAGGTCAAGAGAAATGAGTGTAATAAGCTTCTGTGCTCAAAGCCACACAGCTGGTTAGTGGCCTGCCTGCTTCAGGACCTGTGCCTTGCTTAGCCACTGTATGCGCTGTTTCTCGAGGGTATTTGACTGAGGGCTGATGAGACTTTACCTGTTTGCATGCCTGAGCTAAGCTATGCTTAGACCCCTAAGCTCTATTCATTCAGCACCTACCTATGGGGCTAGAGACCCTGTAAAAGGAGAATATGAAGGAGGCCAGTGCATCCTTACAGTATATTCTTAGGTGTATTCCTACCTGCCACCTCCTTCTTCGGGAATTCTCAGGGGCTCTGGGGGTCGGTTAGCTGGTCCAGACATGGCTGTGGAGTAGCAAGGACGGCCTTTGCCCCTTGGGCTTTCAGCCCAGCTCTGGGCTGGCTGCAGAAACAGCTGCTGGGCTCAGGTAAATAGTCTCTTCTTTGCTGACCTCAGAGCAATAGTAGTCGGTGAACGTGCAAGGAACGCCTGGCCTCTTCTCATCCAGATCCATTACCAGGCCCACAGTGGCCTTTCTGCAGAGGCCAGCCTGGGACAAGGCTGCTGCCCACGGGTAAGGTCAGCCTTGCCCATGGCCATGAGTGTTCATGGGGTAAGGGGGAGCCACTGGAGGAGTCTCACGAGGGAGAGAAAAGGGGCCAGAAAGGGAAAATGGGCTCTAACACTTGGGAGAAAGGTGACAGCATGGGCTATGCCAAAGAAAAAGCCAGATGCCAGAGTCTTAAGGATCTAGTAGTGACCCTTGGCTCTGTCTTAACTGCCATGTGATCTTAGGCAAATGTAACATGGCAGATCTGAGTTTATGCTCTGGAGCTAGAAGCCTGGGTCTGTATGCAAGTTCCTCCTTCCTAACTGTGATGTGACCTTGGACTCTCCACTTAACCCTATTCTGTGCCTTAGTTTCCTAACCTTGGGTTGCTGTGAAGTTTGAATGAGTTGAAACATCTGAAGCACTTAGATCAGTGCCTGCCACAGACTTAGACCTCCACAAATGCCAGCTCTATTAAGTCAAATAACCTCTGAGTCTCCATTTCTCAACCGTCTACTGGGAAAGCAATGCCACTTTCACAGTGGAAATGAGTTGGTTCACTTAAAGCATCTGCCGCAGGCCTGGCCTATGTAAGACACTCAGTAGATGCTTCTCCAGACCTCAAGTGGCCCCCAGTCTTGGCACCCGCTGAGTGGAAATGTTTGTCATCGGGCAGGTTGACAGCTGCTGGTCACAGGCCTGGCTGGGTTCTCTGGGCTGGGAAAGTGTAGGTGGGTGCACAGCCTGTGCTGTGCCTTTCTCATTGGATTAAGTTACCCCTGATGTTCACCCCTTCCAGAAGTCACAGTCCTGGGTGGGAAGGGGCAACCTGCTGTGGTTTTCCTCCTGGATCCTGCCACTACCTGCTGCTCTCACAGCCCCAACCCAGACTGGCCCCCAAGGGTGCTGGTCCACCCAAGGCCTGTCGAGTACTTTCACCTCTCTTTTTTCTAATCATCACTGAGCACTTAATCTGGGCCAGTCTAGTTGCTGGGGGTACAAAGGCAAGCCAGGCCTGCCTTTTTACTTTTGAGGAGGTCACAGGAGGTCAGATAGACAGACTTGAAAAAGAACGAAAATTCACAGAGAAGTGGAGCAATGGAAGGCTGTGGGGATTCCCTCTCCCTGACTACCTGCAATGGTCTCTGTGACACTGTGGCTAAAGGCGTGGTCCCTGGAGCCAGGCACCTGGATTTGAATCCTGGCTCCGCCTCTTGAAAGTTAAGGCTGTGAAATTGGCAGGATGAGTGTGGGTTGCTGTGAATAAAGGATTATGAGTGCTGGCTATTACCATTGTTATGTATAAAAGCAAAAGCTTACTAAGCAACTAAAAAGAAGGAGAGAAAAGTGATAAACATGAACCTGCGTATCTATTTCTGGAGGCTGGAGTGTTTGTGTATCTTAGCTCTACTTTTTACCCACATATGGATAACTAGCCTAACGTTTTTAGCTTTGAATACATCTAGACTCAGCCCATCTCAGAAGGCTCTTTCCCCTCTTCCTCCTAAAGGAATGTGAGATTCCTCCACACCCTTTTTTGGGGCCTTGGAAGGGCCTGTAGCTTCTGCTTTCCCAAAGGGAGAAAGGAAGGCAAGGTAGCTGGCTGATTGGCCCCAAGCCCGCCCCCTTGACTAGAAGCTCCTTGCTGATAACTATGTGCACTAATGTGCACTGGATGCCAGCACGAGTCCAGGGACAACAACTTACTAGGTCAACTGAATAAAGACCACTGATGGGGAGAAAACCAATGCTATGAGAAGCAACATGTATTGTAAATTGTTACATTAAGTGGTATTTTTAGATGGGCACATTTTTGTATGTAAATTTTACCTGAAAAAAAAACTTGAATAAATATTGAACTCTAATTAATGTATCCTGAAGTATTTGGGAAGAAATGTACAGATTCACCAAAAAATAAGATGCATTGATGAATGGGTAGAGAGGTGGATGGATGAATAGGTGTGAGATAAAGCAAGGAGAGTAAAATCTAATCATGGACTCTAGGTGGTGGGTATTTAGGTGTTCACTAAAATTGTTTCAACTTTTCTGTACATTTGAAAATGTATAGTGAAATGTTGTGAAAAATATTGCAAAGTTACTAGATTGAAAACAGGAAAAAAGAAGCCCATAATGGAAGAATATACAATTAGATGGCTGGAAATATTTACAAACATTTAAAATGTTGGAAAGGTGGATGTTAATATGAAGAAAGCTAAAACTAGTTCTGTGTATTTTCTGCAATATATTCCTTTTCTTGGTATTAGAAAAATAGCCATATATACATAAAAGCTTACTAAGCAACTAAAAAGAAAGAGAGAATGTGATAAACATGAACATGTATCTATTTCTGGAGGCTGGAGTGTTTGTGTATCTTAGAGGAATGTTCCAGGCAGAGGGCAAAGCAAGTAAAAAGGCCCTGTGCCCTGTATGTGCTTAGGGAGACCATTATGGCTGGAGTGCAGAGCGGGCAGGGGGAGTGGCAGGAGCTGAAGACAGAAGGGAAGTTGGAGGGCAAGGTCATGTAGGGTCTTGAGGCCATCATAAGATCTGGTTTTGAGTTCTGTTTGCCACAGGAAGATGTTAGAGGTTGTGAGCTGGGTGTGACCCAATCTGACTTTAGAAAGACCACTGTGGTTGTTGTTGGGGGATGGACTGTAAGGGGACAGGGGAGAAGCCGGAAGCCAAGCAGGAGCCCTGCTATCAGGGCAGGGGAGGGAGGATGGCATCTTGGATCAGGGTGGCAGCGTGGAGGAGGGGAGGCTGATCGGTACAGAATGTTTTCTGAAGGTAGAGTCAACAGGGTTTATTGGTGGATTGATTGTGAGGTAAGAGGAAAGGAATCTACGTTGACTCCAGACTTTTGGTCCAAGGAGCTGGAAAAGTGAGAAGTGGCTATTCATTTACGGAGATGGCAATGACTGGGAGAGGAGTGGAAGGGTGGTAGGTGGGGAACGACGTGTGATCAGAAGTTTGGTTGCAGGTCTGGCACCGCAACTGAGATGCTTATTAGAGCAGCTGGGAATGTCAGTAAGCCATTGGTTACCCGAGTCTGGGAGTTTCGGAGTTGGGGATCATTTTGAGCGTCATCAGCATGTAGATGATATTTAAAGCCATAGGAAGAGGATGTAAGATAAAGGTCAAGAAGGGAGGAGGACCCCAGGCACTCATAAATGCAGAGGTCAGGAAGACGAAGGGAACCAGCAGAGGTGCCTGAGCATCTGTGGTCAAGGCTGAAGGAGGGGATTCAAGAGAGTGAGTCTGTTTCAAATGCTGCAATGACTGGTTTCTCCACCTCTAGTTTCTTTCTCTCTTCTTACCGTCTTTTTTATTACTCTGGAACCAATTGTCCTAAACTAGCACTTTCATTCTACTCCAAACCCATAATAGCCCAAGGAGGGAAACCATCCAAACCCTTTGGTCTGACATCCCAGGCCCTCCACAATCTGGTTCCCCCTCCCTCCCCTTCCTCTGCCCCTTCCTACAGCACCACACTCACTTCCACTCAGCCTGGCCTCCCTACTCCCTCCAGACTGCCTCCCTCATTCTTGACCTGACATTTCTTGTGTCTCTCTGAATCGTCAGCCTCAGTCCTCCACTTATGGGCCATCTCCTGGAGGGACCCTTGCTTGACCAAATCTGTCTCTTCCACAAAAGTCTACAGTGGACAGAGGTGATCCCAAACAATTGAGCATTCCTGGTCTCTGTTTACCTTTCTCTCCAGTCCCCAGCTGGGCAGCCTCCTGAGTTTTGGGAACATGAGCCCTCTCTTGCATCCTCTACCATCCCACAGAGTGGTCTCAATGGTCTTAGATATCTTAGTTGAAGAGAGAACATGCTAATACTCTACCACATAACACCCAAGGAAACCTGGAAGAATTAATACAGGATTGTGATTTCAAGTAGAAACTGGGATCCGGGACTAGTTCTCATCCTAGTTCTGTGACCATGGTCAGGTCAGTTAACCTTCGTAAACTCCAGTTTTCTCATCAACAAATATGCCCAGTTCAAGGTTATTGTAGGAAAGAAATGAGGTGCATATGTTACAAAGTGCTTAGCACAGTTCTTGCACAATAAAAGCAAGCAGTAAGTGGGAGCTCTGGTTTTATTATTGCTATTATGAATGCTACCTTGACTATTGCTCTTCCCAGTAGGGGATGGACAGGCACCTGCAAAGGTGGGATGGAGCTGGCACTGTTGATGGCACACTTTGACATCTAAAGTGAAAGGAGTCATGGGCTCACTAGCTGCTGATCTCTTCCACTGCGCGGGGCTGGGGGCAGCTGTGTGCCTGGGCTTCAGGGAAATCATGCCTTAGATAGGAGGGAGGATGCATGAGGTATGAATAGCACCCAGAGTGGAAACACAACCTTGATGAATGTACTTAAAATTCCCAAACCAGGGGTCCAATATGAATGTAATTACAAGGCTGAGGGGCAGGATGTTTGCAAATGAAACTGTCCCTGAAAATCCAGACCCTGGTGGTCACTGGTTGCAGTTGCTCCTACCAGGGGGAAAGCACCAGCTCGGGCCAGAAGAGAAGGACAGAGAAGAATGGAATGTTTCTCAGAGGAATTTGTATTTTTTTTTTCTTTTTTTGAGAGCAGGCAGGAGAACAAGATATTTTTCTCCTTTTCCTTTCTGTAAACTTCGGTGGTTTTTAAGTGGTGTTAATTGTTACTCAGGAATAACTGGGTGTGACCGAGTTCCAGAAGAGTCAGACCAGGGCAGGGCAGGGCCGTGTCAAGTCAGATGAGGGTTTGCTCCTCACCCAGAGTGGCCCTTGAAGTCACCGTGAAGAAGCCAGTCTGGCCACCCCCTTCCAGGGACTTCTTCACCCACGGCTAGAACCATAGGTGGCTGCATCTCTCATGAGCCCCTCTTAGCACTGCAGCGCCAGGGCAGGCCCCTAGAATAGGATGTGGGAGGCATGTTAGATTCAATAACTCTGTGTCCTGCGATTCTGATCGAGCTGTTTTCACTTGTGGTAACCTAGTAACAGTCAGGGCCTTCCTGCCTGGGTTTAGATAAGCAGCCCGTCCTAAGAGCTGGTGAGGCTGGGAAGCCACACCAGGAAGCATGACAGCACGTCCTTGGAACCAGAGCGCTGCCTGGGGAGCTGGCCTGCAGGTCAGCACATCCGGAGGGCTGCTGCTACCAGGGAGACGGCACCACGCGTGACCTCGTGTCACTCAGCTCACTGCCAGGTCTCCAGAGGCACCGGAGAGGCCAACACTGTCCATGCCCAAAGCCCCGCTGCTGAGGCACTGGCCAGAGTGGCTTCCCGGGATTTGCATGGGCTCTAGCTCCATCCAGCCTGCAAATTTCCACCCCAGGGAAACACACGAAGCACGGCCCAGATGCGGATCAGGCCTTCCGCGCAGAGGCCCCGTGCACTCAGCTTGAATCCAGCTCTTCTATGCTCCAGGTGGGGAAGGAGCTGAAACTCTCCTTGCTTCATCCTGACCGCATGCCCTGCGGTCCAGCTTTGCTGTCCACAGACTTGGGACCCACACTGCCTGGGTTCGTGTCCAGACTTGACCACCTCCTTATTACGTGACCCACCTTGGAGCAATTTCTTGCCCTCTTTGACCTCCATTTTTTTAGCTCAAAAATGAGGGTAACAGTGGTACCTGGAGCAAGTTGCTTAACTTTTCGGTGCCTCCGTTTCCTCCTTTACAAAGTAGAGATGGTGATGACTGTTACCTCATAGGGCAGCTAGAAGGATGAAACACATGGTTAGGACAGTGGCTCGCAGGTAGAAAGTGCTGGGGGTGTTACAGTTTAGATCCTATAATCCTTCTTTTCAATGAGGTGCAGAGCCCAGGTGAGCCAGCTTGTGAGCAGCAGAACCAGTCTGCCTGCTGCCTCCCAGTGCTGGCTTTCTGCACCCCACCTCACTGGGCTGTCTGCGCACAAAGCTCCCAAGGAAATTGGAGGCAGAATTCAGAAGCGGAAATCAAGTCTCCAGACTGCTAACCCCTGACTTAGCCCCTGGTCCCCTCAGCGGCGGCTCCCTCTGGGGGCTGATCCCTTTAGCATTCTTGACACAGTCCCAGCACACCCTCCCACTTGTGGGTTGAAAGATGTGCCATGTCACCAAGAAATGGGTAGTGCTTGTGGGGCTCCTCCAGGGGGCAATGGGGTCCTGTGTGAGCTGGGGCTGCCCCAGCCCTGTACCTTGACAGTGGACAAGCCCCCTTTTTCCCTATTCCCACCGTTGATAAATAAAGAGCTGATTTTTCCATGTCTGTCTCCACAGACGTGGAGGCCTAAGCAATGCCAAGCTTATCTACACAATGGACTTCCTGCTGCTGTTGGATCTGCCTCACTCCCCACTGCATAATAAATTTATGTCGCCTGAGCACACAGATCTGCTGACGTCCATGATGCTGGTGGCCTTGGCAGACCCCAGCTCCCCCAGCCTGGGTGGGAAATGCAGACACAAACCCTGGCTGATGTGAACTCAACATCCCAGTTACAGACAAACAGCCAGAACTGGGTGGGCCACGAGGGTGTGGGAAGTTCCTTCATCCATCAACTGTTTATCGAGGCCTCCAGTGTGCCAGGCCTTATTCAGAACACGGGGGCAGCTTCTGAGGAGCACTTACAGTAGTCTGGGAATCAGATGCACATACTTGTAACACGTGGAGCTTAGTTCTGGGGTAGCACTAAGGACAGAGACTGTGGGAGGAATGTACAATCTAATTTGGGGCTCGGCCTCAGGGCTGAGTTTTAATGAAAAGTTTTCTTTCCTTGGCACTGAGTCCTCTACAGTAAAGCCCCACTAGGTCTGAGAATGGTGGAGAGTTCCTCTGGGTTGAGTTATCACAACGCTTTGCATCTGTGATTTGTTTGCACCATGCCCGACATCACCAGGGAAGCCCTCTTCTTGCCTGCTCCTCTGCCCAGGCGTATAGCAGCCGTGGTTTTCAGTTTCTTGTCAGAACTCCGAGTTCCCATGTGAATCATAACAAGTGTGTTCCTAGAGGAACTGGCTTGGCCCTGGCCAGCAAGCCTTCTCTCCTGTCTTGATAGCATCTGCACCGAATTCTCTCCCTTTATGTAATTAGGCCCTTTGGTATTTGCTTTGACTTTAGGATGCCGTATGCCTGGCGTCCCGGAAATTTCAGGCCCAAAGTGTGAGCTGGGGCCCAGGGTGGGAAAACTGAGCTTTCACTGGTACAGTTTTCAGATTTAGCTGGGAGGGTCAGAGACAGTACACTGGCTACTGTTTGCACAAAAAATGGACAGCAGCCCCCCAGCTGGTGGGAACGGGATCCCCAGCCTTGCCTTGGGAGCAGTGCTAGGTCAGGCCTGTGGATGGGAGGATGCAGGACGGCTTCCGTCCTTCCCTTTCTGCCCTTCTTCACCCCACATCCTCCCACCCCACTTCATGCCTGGCCCTGGAGTGACAGAACTCAGCAAACAGGAAAAGATGTGCTAACTGCAAAGAAATGCAGTGAATCCAGACTTAACCCCAAAGCCAACCTCAGTGTGTTGGGGTTTGGAGTCTTGCTTTGAAATGCCCGTCATAGTCTGGCTATGTCCAAGCTGGAGGAGCTGTGTAGTGTGTAAGATAGGGAAGGGAGCTGGGCTTTCGGGAGTTGGTTCTCTGCAGTCAGCTCCAACTGGAAAGGAGGCAGAAGGATTTGTATACCCACTCCCCGGCTCTGGAGTGAGCTGTATCTCAGCAGTGACTTCATTTCCCCTAATGGGGTTTCCACAAACTCTCTGAAAGGTTCCAGTGAGTAGGTCACACTGATTGTGGTGTGGGAGCTTCTGATACGCTTGCTTGCATTTCCCCTTTGGGAGTCTGGAGGCCCCAGATGAATGATAACTGAATGTTGGAGTATTTGCCAGGGGAAGGGGAATGCATTTTTTAAAGATAAGGTTTGATCCTGAGCAGAAGGAGCAGAAGGAACAGAAGGGATGTTTCCAGATGCCTGTGCAATATCCAGCAGCGAGGTGTGGGTGCAGCTCTCCTTCCCTGTGGCCTTGCTGGGGTGTCCCCAGTTAGTTAGACCCTCCCAGTTGAAGCCTCTTGAAGGTGCTTCAGGGGCTGCCAGGAAGTAGGGCAGGCTGCTGTGTGGGGGTGTCTCTGACTCTCTCAGCCAGGTCACTGCCATTTTCCTGTTTTTTGTTGGATTGGTGCTGCTCATCAGATTTGGTTTGAATGGAAGGGCTTTTGCCCAGTATAACTAGTTGGGTAGGTCATTATGCATCTTCCCTTCTTTCCTAAATGGCTATGGCTTCCTCAAGGAAGGACCCTTGTCTTGTTCAACATTGCAGTGTCCACTGAGACCTAGCATGGAACTTGAGCAGAATCCTGTTTTGTCACCTCTGCCCACCATGGCTCCAGTGACTATAGGACCACAGCCATATTCTTTGCTTGATATTTAAGGCTCTCAGCATCTAGTTCCAAAATAATCCTTATCTCTTTTCCCTCGTTTCACTTCCTTTCCCCAAAGTATCCTTCTTTCCATCCACCTTGAACTTCTTTCTCTTTGAATGGGCAATCTCTCCGCTTAAATGTTCTTTCTTTTTATTCCTGGCAAACCAGCAGCAGTACACTGTGGTGTGTTCTGGAGTAAGACCACCTGGGCTTGAATCCTAGTTCTGTTCTTTTCAGTCTTTGAAACCATGGGCCAGTTACTTAGCTGTTTTGTGCATCAGTTTTCCCATCTGTGAACTGGGGATAATAATAGTCCCTTCCTCTTGGATTTCTTGTGAGGATTAAGAGCTAAAACACATAAAGCAGTGACTGGCACATCAAAAGTGCTCAACAAATGTAGGCTGTGATGATGGTGATAGTGATGGTGATGATGATGGTGGTGGTGATGGCGGTGGTGATGATGATGATGATAGTTTTTAAAGACCTTCTCTGCAAAGGCTTTTCCAGTTTACTAAGTTGGATTAGATTTCTTCTTCTGGGCTCCAAATAGAACTAAGCACATAGGATTCTAGTTATTTATTTCACAGTTCTGAATTTACCACTAGACTGAATTTCTAGAAGACAAGGACAAGGTCTCAGCAATAAAAATTACGACAGCAACACTAATGAGTGCCAAACTTGGTACCATACATCTTTTTTCTCATGCAAATATTTTATTAAGATATAATTCACGTACCATGCTATTTATCCTTTTAAAGTATACAATTCAATGATGTTAGTATAGTCACAAAGTTTTGCAGCACCACCACCAATTCTAGAACATTTTATCCCCATAAAAAGAAACCCCATACCTATTAGCAGTCACTCTCCAATCCCCTTCCCCCATTCCCTTGTGACAACAAATCTGCTTTCTATCTCAATGGATTTGCCAGTTCTGGAAAATTTCATATAAATGTAATTATACAACATGTGTCCTTTTGTGTCTGGTTTCTTTCACTTAGCATAATGTTTTTGCAGTTTATCCTTATATCAACCCTTCATTCCTTTTTTATAGCTGAATAATATTCCATTGTGTATATGACACATTTTGTTTATTCATCAGTTAATGGACTTGGGTTATTTCTGTTTTTTGGCTATTATGAAAAATGCTGCCATGAACATTTGTGTTCACATTTTTGAGTGGACATGTTTTTATTTCTCTAGGGTGTATAATTGCTGGCTCATATGGTAACTGTATGTTTAACTTTTTGAGGAACTGCCAAACTTTTCCAAAGCATCTACACCATGTTACGTTCCTACCAGCAATGACTGAGGGATCCAGTTTCTCCACATCCTCACCAACACTTGTTTTTGTCTGTCTTTTTGATTGTAGTCGTCCTAGTGGATATGAAGAGATATCTCCTAGTGGGTATGAAGAGATATCTCACTGTGAGTTTGATTTGTATCTCTTTGATGGCTAATGATGTTGAGCATCTTTTCATGTGCTTATTGGCCATTTGTATGTCTTCTTTGAAGAAATGTCTGTTCAGATCACATGCCCATTCTTTACTTGGGTTAGTTGTCTTTTTATTGTTGAGTTGAAAAATTCTTGATACATTGAGGAGACTAGTTTTTTATCAGATATATGATTTGCAAATATTTTCTCCTATCTGTGGGTTGCCTTTTTCTTGATAGTGGCCTTTGAAGTGTAAAAAGTTTTTAATTTTGATGAAGTCCAGTTTATCTCTTTTGTTGCTTGTATGTTTGATGTCCTATCTAAGAAACCATTGACTAGTCCAGAACACAAAGATACACCAAAACCTTTTTAAAAGCAATCTTATTTCAATAACTATGAAGAAAGAGTAGTAGACCCATTTCACAGATGAGGAAACTAAGAGTTTGAATGCCAGAGCTTTGATTTAAGCCAGTTCAGTCAGACTCTGAACCTCATGTGTATCTTATTGTGCCTTCCCCAAGTCCTCTTACCTCCTAGTCCCTCACAGGGTTTGACACAGTGCCTGGTGCTTGGTAGGCCCACAAATAATGTACATTGGCTGGATGAATGGCAGGTCTTAGCAGGTGATTGGTTTGCACTTGATGGTTGATTTGAGTGGATGGGGGTTTGCTCCCCAGTTATGCTGCCAACTGGGAGTTTCTCTCTCCAAGGTAGAATTCACTGAGTGTCTCTCTCTTCTCTCACCTCCACAGTGTCTCATCATTGGGGGAGGACCATGTGGTTTGCGCACTGCCATTGAACTTGCCTACCTAGGGGCCAAAGTGGTCGTGGTGGAGAAGAGGGACACCTTCTCCCGAAACAACGTGCTGCACCTCTGGCCTTTCACAATCCATGACCTGCGAGGCCTGGGAGCCAAGAAGTTCTACGGGAAGTTCTGTGCTGGCTCCATCGACCACATCAGTGAGTAGCGCCAGTAGGGGCTGGCACCTCATGCTGGGAGGGGGCTGACCCTGGGTGGGGGGCATATCTCTACATTGAGGAGCCCCAGAATGGTCCATCTTACAAGTTCCTGGGGGCTCCACACATCCAGCTGGCAGACATTTGGTGCCAGACCCTGTGCTGTGCCCCACTAGGCTGGAAGCACAGTGAGGCCAGGGATCATGGTGTGTTTTATTCACCAGAGTATCTCCAGGGAGTAAGAGAGTGCTTGACACATAGTGGATGCTCAATAGACTTCTGCTGAATGAATGAATGAAATATGGAAAATAGAGGGGAGAGGTAAGTAACACATCTGCACTGTCAGAGAACTCAACTGAGGTTTTGTCAATAATAAAACGTGGTTTAATAGAGCAGTCAGACTTGCCAGGGGAGCTTAGAAGGGGGAGCCACATAAAACCATTCAATGTTGAGTGCCTCTTAGGCAAAGGAGTTTGGACATCGTATTACCTGTTCTGGGCAATCATGGCAGGTTTCAGAACAGAGGAATAACACAGATCCTACACCAAGTTTCCTTGAGCTCTAAAAAGAGGCCATTATGATGGGTGTTTACCCAGAAAAGGAGGGGAATTGAGAATGTGGATTTCAGGTCCTAGACTATCCCTGGATGCTTAAGGAGGACCAGGTGAGCATCAATGCCTCCTCCTGGGTCTCTCAAGGCAGGATCTGTGCAGATGCAGACAGGATTTGGAAGAGCAGCCTCTCTCCTCAGTGCTTTGCAGGGAGGAGGTCTTCAGCCATTTTATATGTAACAGTCATGACCCATAAAAGTCAGGGAAGTTAATACTTTGTGGGGGAGTTCAAGGTTTGAACAGATTTGGATCTAAAATCTGTCTTGTCCATTCTCTGTGTGACAGGTCAAATTCCTTACCTTCCTCAAGCCTCAATTTTGTTTCCCATAAATGTGATTGATGCCTGCCTACCAGGAGGGCTGCGATGATTAAATGAGGTCAAGTGTGAAACGTGGTTATAGTGGGTGACTCAGGAAACGCTTTGCATCCAGTTGTGTCCAGTGAGCAAGCAGCAGCCAGGGTCCCCAACTCAGAGTTCAGAGCTGCGGTCTCTTAACCAGTGAGTGGAAGGTGAACTCTAAGAGCCATGTTCTTATGAGGACAGGAACTGATGGGAAAAGGGTATGAGGTTGGTGAGGGAAAGACTGGAGAGTATTAGCAGCCACACAGGGTGTAATTTAGTCAGATACAGGAGAACTTAACAGCAGTGGCCCAGAGTTTATCCCTGCACTGGGATGAGAAAATTCTAAGAGTCCATTGGAAAGAAATTTGGATTTGCCCAGAAAGCTGCAGTGTCAGCTTTCCAGATATTCTTTACCACCACGGAAGAAAGTATGTTGGTTTCACCCATTTAGAATGACAACGTAAGCACCACTTTTCCCTCCAGCCTTCCTGAGACTCAGAGCTGGGCACCAGCAGCCTCCAGAGGGCCCCAGGGCTGTCAGGCTGCCCTCCTGGTCGGGAGCCCCTCGCTGCCCCATTGATGGGGCTCCCACTTAACCCCTAGTCCTTGAAAATAGCCCCATGTGTGGAAACACTGGCAGGACTCTGGAACTGAGGATCAAACCTTTAGAGAGATCAACGTCAAGGGCAGCTCCAACACCTGTGAGAAGGGAGGCGGGAAGAACTGAGTACCTGCTGTGTGCCCAAACCAGACAGACTAGGAACCTTGAGACTGTGAGGAGAGGCCAGGCGTCTGCCAAGGCTTGTTTCCACGCAGGAGGTGGGTTGGATTCTTTTCTGCAGCCCCAGCTGTGACCTGGTCCTCAGCATTGCTCAGCAATTCTCAGTTCATCCTGTGTCAGCATCCTCCTCCAGTTCCCACTGTGGCTGATCCACGCCTCCACCACAGCTGCCTCCTTCTGAGCAGATGGCCTCCCTCAGTGCTCTGGGGAAGAGGAGCCACTGGTAGGCCCTCCCCTTCCAGCACCTCTCCTTCCTCCTGCACTCGCCTCTCCCCAAGTACTCCTTCCTTCCTCCCAACCCACTGTCAGAGGGAGGCAGAGCTGGCCACTTCCTCTCCAGTTCTGGTCCCTCTTGGTTTCCTTCCCTCCTTTTTACCTGCCCCAACCCCTCCAGTCCTCTGATCTTGCCCATTACTTTTCTTTACGTCAAAGTATTTATTCTAGAAAGAGGCAACATAGATTTTGCCTGTGCTTCTCACTCATCCCAGCTTCCACTGTGGTCTGATTTCTCCCCCACCGCTGGGCTAGAGATTCTCTCCAGAAGCTTCCTAACCCTCCAGTGCCCTGGCCCCTTGCAGCCTTCATATTCTCAATCTCCGCATGGGATCTGGTATGCTTGGTCCCTCCCCTCTTGGCTTTCAGACTGCAGCCCAGACCCCGCTGCCCCCAACCATCAGGCCCTGCCCCATTCCGTTTACTCACGTTTCCTCCATTGGTGTTTTTCGTATCTCCTGGGCCTACCATGGCACCTGGCACAGTGTAGATGTTCAGTAAATGTTAAATGAGCAAAACCCACAGACTACAGAGGACTCACAGAACATTTGAAACGTCGTGCTCTGCAGAAATATATTTGAAGGCATACCCTTTTGTGCTCAATGGCAGGGAATGAAATAGAGAAACAAGGGGACACTCACTGGGGCAGTTTAGGAGAGGGGCTAGGAGGTGGGAAACCACCAGCCCAGCTTTATGGGGAGGATTCCCCACCCCACCCTTACCCTGGATGGCTGAGAGTTCAGGCAGAGCCCCCCTCAGGGTGAGCCATTTGATCTCTGACTTTGCCCACTGGCCCTTTCCTCTCTCTCTGCTTACTTTTCTTTCTATCTTTATCTTATCAAACCCACAACCCAGCTCTGGAAGGAGGCAGGAAAGAGAGAGCCACCATCATTATAGCATGATCTGACAGCTAGAGCCTAGTCTTGGAATCAGATGGGTCTGGGTCCACATTCTAGTTTTGCTACTGTGTGAGCCTGAACAAGTCACTTAGCCTTGTTGAGCCTCAACTTCTCATTTCTAAAATGAGAATAGTTATCCCCAAAGGCCCCTGTAAGGGTTGAATGAGAGAATACAGAGCGCTTGGCACAGAACTGGTGCTCAGTAATGATCGTTATCTGTACAGGCATACCTTAGAGAAATTGCCGGTTCGGTTCCAGACCACTGCAATAAAGTGAATATCACAGTAAAGCGAGTTATATGAATTACAGTGCATATAAAAGTGATGTTTACACTATACTGTAGTCTATTCAGTGTATATGTATAATAATGTCTAAAAAGTACATTCCTTAACTTAAAGGAATTAAAATTTAAATTTTTTAAATTTATCACTAAAAAATGCTAACATAACCTGAGCCTTTAGTGAGTTGTAATATTTTTGTAATGGTAACATCAAAAATCATTAATCACAGATCACTATAACAAGTATAATGAAAAAGTTTGTATTATTGCTAGAATTACCACAACATGATACAGACACAAAATGAGTAAATGCTGTCAGGAAAAAAATGGCACCAGTAGACTTGCTTGATGCAGAGTTACCACAAATCTTCGATTTGTAAAAAATGCACTATCTGAGAGGCACAATAAAGCAAAACACAGTAAAACGAGGTATGCTTGTGTATTGCTATGCTCAGAGATCATTGAGCAGTGATTATATAGTATTCTGTATACAGGAGGCACTCAGACATTGCTGCTGACAGTTTGTCTCTTCCCCCTTCCCTTCTAACAGGTATTCGTCAGTTGCAGCTCATCCTATTCAAGGTGGCCTTGATATTGGGGGTTGAAATCCATGTGAATGTGGAGTTTGTGAAGGTTCTAGAGCCTCCTGAAGATCAAGAAAATCAAAGTACAGTATAATTTTCCTTTTGGTCTAGAAGTCAGATATTGCAAAATGGAAGTCACACTGCAGCTCCCAGAGAATGTTTCTATAAGAATAATTCTTACTGGGAGCTGTGACATAATTCCATCAGAGGCTATTTTAACTTTTTGGACCATTGCTGTCAGATACTTTGGGTTTGCTCTTCAGCTCTCAGGGGATTAATTAAGCCATTAAACCTGTAATTTGGTTACCCAGTCATTAGGAGGCAGTACTTTGACAAGTGAAGTCTAGGTAGTAAGTAGGAGAGAAGGCATAGAGTTGATTGTCTGATAAAGTTTATTCATGTGCTCTTCAAGCTGTGTACATACATAAATATGTAGATACACTTGTACCCATATGATATCTTAAAATCCAGTAAAGAAAGGGAAGTTTCTAGAGCATATATGAAATAAGTGTTCAAAATATTATTTGGTATAGAATATTTTTAAGCTTCATTGAAAAATAATTTACAAACCATAAAGTTCATCCATTGTAGGTATGTCTTATTTAGTAATTTTTCTCTTGTTCCTTTTAGGATATTTGTATAAATTCTGTTCTTTTATATACACTGGTCAGAGAGTTTGTTCCTTTATCTTACTTATTACCAGACTCTTCTGCTGCTGGGCAGGGCTTTCAGTTTTTGGTCGAACTTAGCGTCAGAGACCTCATAGTTTCACACGGAGGTTACAACTCCAGTTTCTCCAGTCCTCTGCCCAGAATGTCGAGCATTGAGGGGTGGTGCTAGTTGGCTTTTGTGGCAGGACAGCATCTGTAATTTAACTTTGAGACCTGCATGCTCTTAACCTTTCTCAGACCCCTAGTGGATGTTAAGTCTTAGCTGTAGGTAACCAGCAAGGATTCACCTGAAAGAGGTTTCATGAGTGATTGTGTATTGCCCAACAGAATCAGTTAAGTGTGATAACTGGTTTCATTGCACCATGCACATCCTTTTGGGTCTGTTTAGCAATGGGAGGGCGGTGAGGAACATGGGGGATACGAAGAAAACACAGTGGAATCTGTTGAGATAAATAAGGTGCAGGTGAGACTTCATGTTGAGATTCGTTGCAGATAGACTCCCAGCCTTTAAAGAAATAAGTAAAACCAGGCATGGAATTGGCACTGCTGGTTTACCTTGTTCTGGATTGAACAGAAACTAAAGCCAGAAGGACTGCAGATTCAAGTGTGAATCCAAGCGGTTTGGGTCTTTCCACTGGAGGTTCTGTCTGGGGTGCCTAAACCTGGTGACATTTTCCCTTCCTCACGGTCAACACAGAGAGGGTGTAATCACTCCCTCCTCCCATCTCTCACTGCCAACTCATCTCATTTTTCTGTCCTGGCAGAAATTGGCTGGCGGGCAGAATTTCTTCCTGCAGACCACTTCCTGTCGGAGTTTGAGTTTGATGTTATCATTGGTGCCGATGGCCGCAGGAACATGCTGGAAGGTGAAGACTCTTCTTCTTGGGGCTGAGGATGGGGGTCAGGGGTAGGAGGGGGTGTATCGGGAAGGAGGTGGAGAAAAGGCCAAATGGCAGATGCCAAAGCTGAAGGGGGTGGGTCTTGATACAAAGGCAGACCACCCTGCTGTGCCTGAGGCTGAGTGTTTAGAGAACAGCTATTGAATTCTCCCTGAACCTTGGTTTTCCCAACTGTCAGTGTGGATAATAGAACTTCTTGGAGCATCGCTGTAAGGGCTGGGAGGGGACTCATATGTAAAATGCCATGGAAATGAAAAAAAAAAAAAATCAAGGTACATTTATTGAGCACCTGCCAGTGTACAAGCCATGGTGCTAAGCACTTTCATACTTCGTCCAACTAAGGGAACCATTTTTATACTATTGATGGTTTACCATGAAGTATAATAGTCCAGAAGGAGGACTCCATCTCTTCTCATAACTTTCAAGCACACTGACTAGGCAGTAAAGTCGGTTTTTCCCAACCTGTCAAGGTACAAAACCATGCTTCTCTGAATTCTAAATTTAGAAGCGTTAACATGTTTTTCAGGGAAGAATCTCATCAGATTGAGAGAGGAACCCTGTTGCCAGGAAATGCTTTATCACTTCCACCCCAGCCCCACGGTTAATTGGTGCAAAGGTTATACTGATTTGGACTAACTGTACTAATTTGAGACCATGGGTTGTGGGCAGAGTGGTCCCACGTGGCATCTCTTGGGCTGGGGATAGGTCTGCTTTTCAAGCTTGCCCTGCTCAAGGGCTGCAGGCCACAGATGCCTGCCTGGGAGGGCACCTTCTCTGAGGACAGAGCACCCTCCCTGAACTAGGACTGATCTTAGAGAACTCAGGATGTGTGGTCCCCCAAGCTCGGGCCCTTCCCACTGGCTGTGCACCCGGTGTTCCTTTCCCCTCTTGCCTTACACACCCACTCCCCGCCCCCAGCAATCAATAACCAATATTGAACAGAGAAGTTTTAAGCTGCCAACCTGAATGTTATTGTTAGAGTTTATAAGGCCATTCTGATGGTTTGAGAAAACAGTAAGTCTGGATATAAAAATCCAGGACCATGTTTAACCTGAGGGTGGTTTGGCATTTTGTGAACATGAAAAGCGGGTCAGGAAGGAGGAGAATGATTTGAGCAATTTAGGACCACGGAAGCATATTGCCAAAATATCCCTGATGAGCCCAATAACCCAGAGACAAGATCTTGGGGCTTAGAAGAAAAGAGGCAGCTTTATTGCTTTGCCAGGCAAAGAGGACTCACAGCAGGCTAGTACCTTCAAGCTGTGAACCCACCTTGGGGATGGGGCAGGGTGATTATATAGCCATAGCTCAAACAACAAAGCATTGATAACAATCAACAGATTTATTTTCTTCTCATAAGACTCAGAGGGGCATCATGATGTCTCCAGATGACCAAGGCTATAGAGGCTAGTGGCTGTCACTCTTTTCATCTCTTTATCTTATAAGCACCCAAGGTGTGGTCTTCTTGGTACTGCAGGCTATTTTTTGTAAGGTCACAGTCCTGTGACCTTCTCCTTGGAGAAGGACTCGGAGACCAAGCATGATTATTACTTTCGATTACTGGAATAAAGTAGAAACGGTAAGATCAATAGCTTTAGTTGTAACAGTGGGCCTGGAGCTGTGGGTAGTAACGGTTGGTCAGGTTTGTTGATTGTTCTAAGGGAAAGCATAAAGAATAAAGAATTAAAGAATAAGCAATCTGTTAGCCTAAGTGTGGCCATTTTATTAATTCTCCTTCAAGCAGACTAGAGCCAGGTTCTCAATCGGCATGACTGGCATCTGGGGCCAGATAATTCTGTGCCTCAGGGGCTGTCCTGTGCACTGCAGGGTGCTTCGCGGCCTCCCTGGCTTCCACCCACTAGACATGAGCAGCACCCCTAGCTGTGGCAACCAGAAACATCTCCGCACTTGGCCAAATGCCCCTGGCGGGGCAACTCACCCCCATTAAGAAATACTAGAGACTGATGGCCATTTTTGACCATTTCCACAAAGGTCTAATGTAGAACTAAAATGAGGGAGTATTGAATGGAAACCCAAGATTTTTAGTTAAACAGA
Source organism: Camelus ferus (assembly GCF_009834535.1). Classification (NCBI taxonomy): domain Eukaryota; kingdom Metazoa; phylum Chordata; class Mammalia; order Artiodactyla; family Camelidae; genus Camelus; species Camelus ferus. The sequence continues at coordinate 50,586,418 of NC_045705.1, read as the reverse complement.
TATTTGACAACTTTGCCAAATCACTATAAGGCTTGAGCATGTGGTAAGAGAATGTGAGGGGAATTCCCACAGGTGCTGACGACCATGGTTAAGTCTGCTAGCAAGACAAATGCCTTGAGTTAAGCAAAATAAACAGCAGTATCTGGGGCTGGGGGAAATTCAGGGCTGTAGGAAGACCTGATAAAAAGAAATGGGATTAGGAGGAGGTGGTCTGTTGAAATAGGACCACCTGCTTGTGATTCTCTGTAATCACCTGTGATATTCATTTATTAAAAAGGGATACTGCGATATTGATTTATTATAAAAATTTATTATATTTGGTCTTTGTTCCCCTTTTTGGCACAGGGTTCCCCAAACCCTTGGAATTTCCTGAGCGATGAGAGCAATATGAGCATCTTTTGTTATGACATTTGGCCTCTTGTCTGTGCTTCTTGAAATTCAGATTCAGAGCCATAAAGGTGAAATGAGTGTCTTGTTATTCATAACAAGCTTCTTTGCTGCTTCTGAGTTCATGTTAATGAAGTGGCTTTGGGAAAGCACCTACGGGTGGGAGGAGACTGGTTGCCAGGGGAAGCAAGCCTGTGATTAAAGGGCTGGAAATTCCAGCGCCACCCTCTGACCTCCTGGGAGGGGAGAGGGGCTGGAGATTGAGTTCGGTCACCAATGGTGAGTGATTTAATGAATCATACCTCTGTAATGACGCCTCCGTAAAAACGCAAAGGAGAGGGATTGGAGAGCTTCCGGGTTGGTGAAAATGTGGAGATTTGGGAAGGTAGCACAGTTGGAGAGGGCACGAAAGCTCCAGGCCCCTCCCCCACACCTTGCCCTAAGCATCTCTTCCCTCTGACTACTCCCACGTTATTTAGTAAGATGTTTCTGAGTTCTGCGAGCCACTCTAGAAAATGAATCGAACCCAAGGAGTGGGTCCTTGAACCTCCAGTCTCTCTAGCCGGTCCATCAGCAGCACAGGTGACAACATGGGCTTACGATTGGCATCTGAGTGGAGGGCAGTCTGGTGGGACTGAGCCCTTAACAACTGTGGGATCCAATGTTCCCTCCGGGTAGATGAGTGAAAACTGAGTTGAATTCTGGGGTCCTGGAATTGCTGTTGGTGTGGGTGGGGAAAAAAAAACCCCAACATTGTATTTGGGTGCATAATTCTTACTGCCATTTAAAAGTGATTTCAATGTAAACCACTGAAAACTATAAGAACCCTGAGGAATCATTGAACTAAATTAACTGCAAGTTAGAATTCCAGCTATTCATTATACATTTACCGTGTCCTTAGTACCAATCACTGTGGACTGGAAGCAGAAAGAAAATTTGTTAAAATCCCTGTTCCTCGGGATTTCGATCTCATAATCCTACTTTTCAGAGGAAAAAAATCATGAAAAATTGTGTAAGTTTCAAGGGCATGTGTGTCTTCCATGAGGCTACCTAGTGGCAATGCCTCACACATCTTTTAAAAGATGAGTCCTGTGATTGCCTGTTGGAGAAGCACATTTAGCCTTTTGTTTGTGGAAGCCTAACCAGGACAATTGGTCCTACAGATTTTAGAAAAGGAAAAAGTCCCACTGACTTAGAAGTGCCTCTGACTCCTCAAGTACAAGCCTCAGTGTTTCTGCCAGCCTCTGTTCGCTAGAGATCCAACATGCTGCTTTCAGTGGCCTGTGGGCCATCTGAGAATAGCTTCCTCAGTAATCTTTTTCAGTTTTCACACCAAATCCAGAAGAAAGACCCACTTTTCCCCCCTCTCCCTCATGCAGGGTTCAGAAGAAAAGAATTCCGTGGGAAGCTGGCTATTGCGATCACCGCCAACTTCATAAACAGAAACAGTACAGCTGAGGCCAAGGTGGAAGAGATTAGTGGTGTGGCTTTCATCTTCAATCAGAAGTTTTTTCAGGACCTTAAAGAAGAAACAGGTGGGACCTTCACCTTTCTCCAAACCAGGCTATTGTCCATGCTTCTCTAAAGTGTACCGGGGGAGGGGGGCAGGGCTGGCTTCCCCAGCTCTTGGGGTTGGGAGACGCACTGTGATAAAGTGGAAGCAGAGATTTCTCTTTAGGTTAATGATGGGCAGGATTTCTTCAAGGACAAGAGGGATTCTGGAGGAAAAGTTCTAGATGCTGTACATGAAACTAGATAAGCGTTTATCATCAGGAGACATCTGCTGAGGGCCCATTGTATGCTAGTACTCAATATTGTGGGATACAAAGTCGAGGCTGACACAGTGCCCTTCCAATAGTGGCTCCTTGTCCAGGGAGGGACACCCACATAAACCATCCTAATGCAGGCCGGTTGGTCTATGCCCAAGGTCAGTGTGAGGTTCAGGGAGTGCTCTGGGAGGGAGCCAGTGATTTCTAGGTGGTCCCTGAAGAAGCATTGGTGTTTTATCAGTGTGCCAGCTGCCCTCCCCTAAGGGATGTACAGGAATGCCAGGGGAACATGACACTCACCCAGGGGCATCAGCTGTCCCCCACCCGTGGGCCTTGAAGAGAGAAGGGGTTCATTCCTTTACTTGACAAACATTTATTGAACACCTACTATGTGCCAAATGTTGTTTGAGGGCGTAAGATACAGCAGTGGGCAAAACAAACCCCTTCTCTGAGCTTATTTTCTGTTGGTGGGAGGGAGACCCATCAATAATCAAATAACCAACATGTCAGGTGGTCTATAAGGATAGTGGAGAAAAAATTAAAGCAGGGTGAGGGGGGAGAAGGATGAAGCTCCTGCTCCGAGTTAAGTACATTTCAGATTTTTTTTCCTCTTTCTTTTTAACCTGGTGTTAAAATATATGTTTCTCCTTGAAAAGACAGTGTAACAGTGTTAAATACAATTTTTATACTAGAGGTAAGTTAGTAGCACCCAGCACCACCTAACCACAGGAATAGTCCTCATCTTCACGTAGTCCTTTTTGGTAATTTTCCACTTGCATCCTTACTTTTTACATGGCTAGAGCTTTCATCATAGGGGCAGTACTCTGTTATTCTGCCTTTCTCATTGAGCATCACACGATAAATATTGTCCATACTGCCTAGTCCTCCTGGGGGTCAGGTTTGGCAGAATAGCTCATGAGGTGGATGTATTGTTGCTGCTGAAGCATTGGAGCCAGGGGTTGGCAAACCATGACCTGCTATGTGCTTTTTGTGTTGCCTTCAAGGTAAGATGTTAACAATGGTTTGAGGTTTTTTTGTTTGTTTTGTTGTTGTTGTTGTTGTTGTTGTTGTTGTTGTTGTTTTATGGAGGTACTGGGGATAGAACCCAGGACCTTGTGCATACTAAGCATGTGCTCGACTACTGAGCTATACCCTCCCCCAAGCTAAGAATAGTTTTAATATTTTGGAACGGCTGCAGAAAAATCAGAAGAAGAAATTTTTGTGACAAATTGAAAATTCTATGAAATTCACATTCCAATGTCTATAAGTAAAGGTTGCTTGGGAGACAGCCATACTGGTCTGTTTACCTCGCTGCCTGTGGCTGCCCCACCATGAATGCTTGTGACACAGAGCGGATGGCTCACAAATCCCAAAATATTCATTCTGTGACCGTTTACAGAAAAAGTTTGTGGCCCTCTGATTTAAACTTTTCAGTTATTTACTGTTACTGATAAAACTGCTTCTGTTGGATTATTTCTGTAAGATAGTTTTTGAAGATTAGTTGCTGAGCCAGACTCTGCCTCTGACGCCACAGCGATGTGTCCACTGCATGACCCTCTGAGTGTCACCACAGTGGCATTATTATTTGTATATATGAAGTATTTCCTTCCTGCATATTATGTCCTTTTGAATGATTTAGGAATTCTCCAACCCTCCGAACCCCTCAAAAGCCAAAAAACTAAACACTTAAGTAAACCACCAAATGTAAATTATGACAGGACGTTTAATGTGTTTTTCCAGATGTTTCAATGAGCTTCCTTTACACTTTGCTGTGATGGTCACCTTTGGCCATTGTTTGACAACAGTGCCCCTCACAGAGTGACAGTGAGGAATTTCCTCGGATCCTCTGGGGAGGCCCTCTTCATTGATGGCTATTTCCTATTTAACAGTAATAAAGGAGTTTCCATGGTTACCCTGCTCCACACTGTGATAACTGCTGATAAGTTGCCTTGCATCTGTTCCTTTCTCTCCCCTCAAAGAAGCAAAGTCAGGGGTTCTCAAAGTTAAGCATGAATCAGAATCACCTGTAAGACCTGTTCAAGCTGACCGGGCCCCCAGAGTTTCCCATTCAGTAGGTCTGGGGTTGAGCCACAGTCATTTGCGTTTCTCATAAGTTCTCAGGGGATGCTGCTGCAGCTGGCTGGGGATCCCACTTTGAGAAACACTGATCTAAGCTATCATCTCACAGCATTGTTTTAAATGCAGAAACCTAGTCTATAAAGTGTTTTGTAATTGGTTGAGAGTGCAAAAAGATACAACCCAGTCCTCTAATTGAGTCATTCCTACCAGGGGTCCTGGGTTTTCACACACAGCAGGGGTGTGGTAGAAATATCCCTGAGCAGCCTTTGGAGAATTCACATAGCTCTTTGCATCTCTGGCCACATGGAGGGCACTGTGGCTGGGACTCAGAATCAGACGGGCTAGGGTGCAAATCCTGGTTCTGTCGTCAGTTAGCTGCCATGCCACGGACAGCACTGTGTCTTCCTGCAGCACACACTCAGCTCTGACTTGTAATGCTGGTCCACAGCCCTGAAGGGCTTTATGAGTTTTAAAAGGAAGAGTGGCTTAATCTTATTGCAGTATAGAAATGTATCACATCAACATGTTGTCCGCCTTGGGACTTACACAGTGTTATTGTTCAGTTAGCAACAACAACAAAAAGAAATAGTATCTTTGTGGAACTTCAGAGCTAACTGGGTAAATTCTGGCACTTGATTATATCTCACCAGCCTTGTATGTCTTAAAAGCTGACCCAACACAAATATTTTGCAGGTAAATAGTGAGACCTGAAATGAGGCAAAGCAGGGCTCCTGACACAGTAGGCGCTGAGGAAGTAATACTGAGACGATGAACCTTCTCTTTTCAGGGATTGATCTTGAGAACATTGTTTACTACAAGGACTGCACCCACTATTTTGTCATGACCGCCAAGAAGCAGAGCCTGCTCGACAAGGGTGTCATCATTAATGTACGTATCTCTTGGCTGTGACGTCCAGACTGTCCTTCCCTCTGTGACCTGGGCTGGCAGCATCAGTGAGTGTGCGAGCAGACGTTATCCTGTCAGAGGCTGAGCAAGGAGAGAAGAGGGAAGGGACCACCCACCACTTCCTTCTCCTTAGTGGTGCATGAGTGTTGGGTGGAGGAGCCCGCACTGACGATATAGGCAAAGCTGTTTCTGCGGAGAACTGGGGTGAGGATGCTGAGATTCTTCCCTGGCTGTTCGTGTGGGTCTTAACCACTGAGAGATCAGCTGAAGCTTCTCCTTCCGAGTGTCTCATTTATCCCTGCCTCCTTTTCTGCGAGGTCACACATCGTTTGGAGTTATATGGGGGTTCCTTATCCTAGTGGACCTCGGGCACTTTCACTTGCGGCTGTCACCCTGCAGCCGCTTGTCATGGTATGGGGGAGAACTCTACTGCAGCCAGACTCAAACTGAGTCTTGGCTCTGCCATGTATTAACTCAGGACTGTGACTAAGCTGCTTGCCTCTTCTGAACCTCAGTTGTCTTGTCTGTAGAATAGTAATAATAGTTTCTGTCTGAAAGGGTTATTCAGAGGAATAAATTTTAAAACATATACAGAGCGCTTGGCTTGCAGAGTCCCTCCATGACTCCTCTGCCTGGTTTGGACACCTGCTTTTTTTTTTCGGTCCTGCTGGCTTCCTGCCTTTGCACCTTCCTGCTTCAACAGAGAGCAGGGTGGCAAGGAAGGAGCACATGGAGTGGTGGGGCCAGGGCTGGAAGCTTCTTTGGTCGGGTTTCAACCCTTCCAGAGCCCTCCCCCTGTTTCTGCCACCACTGCTGCTGTAGCCTCAAGATAAGGATCGTGCAGTCCGAGGTTAGCCTACTCTCCGGGTGTCAGCCTGTGGCCCAGGGAGCACAGTGACCATTCATTGCTGCTTGTCAGAGAATGTGCCTGCACTCTCACCAGCTTGTGCCTGCAGCCGGCTGGATGGCATTAGTAACCTAGCCCTCCCCTGGGCCTCCTCCACATCAGCTCAGGGCTTTACTGAGAGCTGAGTTGCCGGACAGGAGGCTGGGGTGGGTGGGTGGGTGGGTGGGGTTGGATAAAACCAGCTGAGCATAGTCAGCAGATGTGTGTGCAGTGGGTGTTCAGCATCTGGTGCCCCACTGCTAACCTGGCCTGGGGGAGGTGAGGCTGTGTCCCCTTTTTCCCTCTGCTCTACAGGTGGTCCCTCCTGAAGTTACCTGCCCTGCTGGGATGCCTGTGCCAGAGAGTGAAGGACTGTTGGGGTCCAGGGTGCAGGCATAGGGGGTACCTTTGCAGAGGAGGGACTGGGGAGGCTCTTGTTAGCCCACCCTGGGGATTCACACTGAGTTTGACTTGGGGTTCCTATTTCACTGGCTGAGGACTCCAGCCTTCTGGGACATGAAGCTTCCCCCAGATCATCCCAGGGTGTTTGTCCAGGCCACTCAATGTTGCTCATGGTGACCCGACTCCTTGGCAGTTATCGGAGCCCCTCTATGCTCCCGTGGCAGGCTCTGTGTCATGGCGCAGCCTGGGGGTCTGCCCCTTGGCCAGGTCTTCACATTCTGTGTGTGACATCAGCACTGGGTGCCACCTTCACTGCACAGTGTCCACACTCATCCATCACCCGGTCCTCGGCAGGGGTGCTTGTGGCATATTTTGGAGAGGGGGTATTTTTCACTTTTCGGCACCTTTAGGGAGGGGGTGATCATGTCATCTAAGAACAGGAATGAGAAAGGAGTATAACTGGAGCTCTACCCTGAGTGCCATGACCTGACAAAGGGCTCTCTGGCCCATGCTGGGCTCAGTTTAGGTAACATGGTTTGGATGTGGAAATATTAGAATTTTGGGGAAATCACGGCTATTGGGAAAATTGACACGGTAGGGCACTGTTTGTAAATGAGACTGCGCCTTCTCAGACCTTTGTAAATACTCTTGCTGCTGCCTTGGGTGGGTCCAGGGTGCACCTCACCAGATGCTGTGACTTGTGTCATCATGATTTATCAGGGACAGGAATTCCCATTCATCAAGCACTTCCCACTGCCCAGGCATTGGGCTAGGAAGTCCACGTACACGGTCTCATTCAATCCTCACGTGGCTCCGTGGAGTAGATTTTGTTATTCTCATTTATAGATTCAAAGTTTACAGATGAGAATACGGAAACTCAGAGAAGTTCAATAACTTGCCCAAATTTACACAATCAGTAAACAGAGATGGAATTTGACCTGTTGATCTCAATGACCCCCAGGCCTGTGTTGGTCTTACAGTCAGGTCCCTGCCTTCCCCTACCCCTGCCCCAAGGGATATGCACTTTCATCTTTTGGGAAAAGTTTTCGTTTCTGTAGCCACACGAGGAGCAGATTTGACTCTGCGAGACATCCTGTAGTTCATTGCCAGTGTCCCTCCAGGGTGGATACCCTAGTCCTAAGCACAGTGTTCTCTACCTCCCAGCAGGGAGATAGACCAATTAACACTTTAAGGGCAAGGCAGGGCCCCTCAGAGCCCTCAGCCTGTCGAGAAAAGGGGTAACCGATGGTGCAGAGCAAGTCTGAGAGTTATGCGAAGTACCCTTTTCTTTTATGGATTTGTTTGACCACTAACCACAGGATTTCTGGACCACATTAGCTTAGCCTAGTCCATTATAAAATCACTCTTACTCACTTGCTCTTTTGCCCTTTATTGAAAGTTATCAAAAGAACCAGCCATATGAAATATGCTTCCATATTTGCTGCAGGACCATTATTGAGTACACGGTTCATTACAACACAATGTTCTCTGTCAAAATTCTTATGTCAGACAGTTCTCTTAGAATTTAGTGCCAGGAAAACATTGCCTTCCCTAGGAATTTCTATGCTTCCTTCTTTCTGATAAGGAAAGCCCTGTAATATATCACATTTCCCTTTTGCCTTGGATGCCAGGAAGCTCAAAGCCAAATTCGATACTTAATCACAACTGTTAATGTTCACAGATGGTTGATTTGGTTCCTCTTTATTCCCTTGGCCTGGATTTTCTATTTCTGTTTTGATTGGCCTCACTGCAAACCCATTCCAAGTCCTTTGCAAAGAAGTAGTATGAATCCTTGCCTTTTCAAGGGTCAGGTTGCTATACTGTGCTCTTGTTCTTTCCCCCAGGACTACATCGACACAGAGATGCTGCTGTGTGCAGAGAACGTGAACCAGGACAACCTGCTTTCCTACGCACGTGAAGCCGCAGACTTTGCCACCAATTACCAGCTGCCATCTTTAGACTTCGCCATGAACCATTATGGACAGCCCGATGTGGCTATGTTCGACTTCACCTCTATGTACGCCTCTGAGAACGCGGCCCTGGTGCGTGAGCGACAGTCGCACCAGCTGCTGGTGGCCCTGGTGGGCGACAGCTTGCTTGAGGTACTACCTGTGTTGGGAGCCCCTCATTCCTGTTGGAAGACAGATCCCCTATTAATGTTTTGATAGCATCTGCTGTCCTGCAGCCCCAGGGAAGGAAGGCTCTCAGCTAACTGGCAGGACTCTACTGAGCCCGTCCTGCCCTTTGACTCATTTCAGAGGAGCCATTGGCTGCCTGTGTTCAGGCAGAAGAGCTTTCTCTTGCCCCTCTGGGTTCTTCTAGGCTGATTTCTCAGTTGAAGTGCAAAATTGAGCGGCCCTGGTCTGGACTTCATGGGCCATCCTTCCCCTGTCAGTTCTCAGCTGGGCCGACACTTCTCCCTCATGTGGGTGGATCTCAGCAGCCTTTCAGCACTGAGACTGTACAGGAGCAAGAAAGGAGTGTGGGCCCCAAAGTCCAGTTTGTGTCCATGGCCTGCCTGCTCAAAATTCTTCCCAGAAAATCTGCAGATGCTAGGATTCTTAGATTAAACGAGTGCTTTCAGAAGGGATACATTTTTATCTTAATGTAAGTGCTGACCAAAAAATGTTTATGTGCTTACCCCAAGTTAGCATCAAATTTCAAACCATGCTCCAGCTGCCCTGGAACAGTTTGGTTAGAACTTAGCTTAGTGAATCAATCCTTGCTTACCCCTGTGTGTAGACTATAACCCAAACTCCTTGCTTAAGCCCTCGGCATCCCCTCTGCTCCTGTCCCATTCCTCCTTCCCAGCTTTCTCTCTTCTCCCATGCTGTCTGCTGCACCCAAACCAGACAGGCTGTTCTTCTGTCGGGCTCTGTCATTGTCCTGCCACCAAGCCTTTGCCTACACTGTTCCTGATTGGATTGAGATCAGAATCCTGCCCATTCTTTAAAATCAGCACGAATGCAACTCTTTTATGAAGCGTTCCCTGATTTCTATCTCCCTTCCCCAGGGTGAGAATTCACCTCTGCCTTTTTGAGCCCCCAAAGCAGTTTTGTTGATCCTGTGTTACCGCACCCTTGCAGAGGACTTTGTGTTCCAGCTACTTGTATTTGTGGTGAATCCTAGTTGACTGCCCTGTCACCTTTCTGTCCCCCCAGTGCCTCACATGGGCCTGGCAATCACTAAATACTGGATAGAATGGGATGGCAGGCTGGGAATCACTGGAATCAGCTGGAACTTTGCACATTTCCTTTTGCAGCCTTTCTGGCCCATGGGCACAGGCTGTGCCCGTGGCTTCTTGGCAGCCTTTGATACAGCATGGATGGTGAAAAGCTGGGACCAGGGCACTCCTCCCCTGGAGCTGCTGGCTGAAAGGTGGGTATTGGGAGCAGGACCCCTGGCTAGGCACCGGGCTGGGTCAAAACTCAGGCAGGAGAGGAGCGAGGCTGGAGGAACCTGGAGCCTCTGTCCCCTTCACCTCTCATCTGCCTTGCCATCTGTGGCCTAATTTGATCATTAGGGTCCCCAGGGAAACTTTCTCCACCATGATCTACGTCCTTCAGTGACTTTCCCTGGGTCCCAGGACCTTAAACCCTGGATGCTAAAGAGAAATCTTTATCCAGGGCAGCCCTGAAGCTGGGGTTCTTGGCACTGCTGAGACACCAAAATGCCAGAGGAGGTTTAGGGGAACCATCCATTGCAGCGCTGAGTCCCACCCTGTTGGGAACTGGGTGCTCTGACCTCCCAGGCCTCTTCTGCTGCTGAGATCCTGGGCTTCTTCCCAGACCCCTGCTGCTGGCCACGTGGCTGTGACAGCTGGTGGATCAGGAGAAATCAGGGCTGGTGGGTGGGGACAGGCCGCTGCTGGTCTTGGGTGTGGAGACCTGCGGGCATGGGGGACCAGCCACAGGAGGGAGCGTGGCTGAGTGGTGGTTCTTGGAAAACCACAGGTCACTGGGCTGTCAGCTCTGAGTCCCTGCCCTCTGCCCAGGGGAGGAGGCCAGCATCACTGCCTCCCAGGCCCCCTCCTGCTCCCTCTCGGCCCTATTAACCCTCCCTCACTTTGCAGATATCAGAACCAGGAGGGCCAGGGTTGGGTCAGGTTCCTGCTGGGAAGGGCTATGCAAACACAGCTAAGAAGCGCTGGAAAGCAGGGGGAGGGAGGTGGAGGGGAAGGGTGGGGACGAAGGCCCCAGGCTGCAAGAGCAATCCTTGACCCTGGGCTCTGCCTCTCTCCAGGGAGAGTCTTTACCGGCTGTTACCTCAGACGACCCCAGAGAACATCAACAAGAACTTTGAGCAGTACACGTTGGATCCGGGGACGCGGTACCCAAACCTCAACTCCAACTGTGTCAGGCCCCATCAGGTAAAGCCTTTCCTGGAGTCCTGTCTGGGTCACTGTGTGCTGGGTGGTGGGAAAGGGGGAGGTCACCTAAAATCTTGGCACATCTGTAGGACCGAGGCCACTAATGCCTCTTGGCCTGAAGGTCAAACCAGTTCCTCTCTCTAGGAAGGCCACCGAGTACAGTAGAGCCAGCATCTCTCTAGCCCACAGGAGAAAACTAGAACACGTGCAAGTGTCTGTCCACATACATACATGTATTTACATATGGTTATTTGCCACCAAGCACGTGGGTTGCTGAGTGTCTCTCTCTCAAATAATCTACTTGATCAAATATCTAGTCCCTTCTGTCCAAAGTCCTAGAGTCTGTTTTTTCTCACATTGTCTTAGAGCCATACAACCTCCAAACTCTTCGGTCAATAACACAAAGAATAGTGTGAATTTTAAAAATCAGCCAATTAAGTATACTTACACTTGAGTTACCCCACATTTGGGTGGTTAACTGAGATCTGTAGCTCTGTCTTAAGTGGCCTGGCTTCCCTTGCTGAAGGTCATGCCCTCTAGCGAGAGAGGAAAAGAGTGGCCAAGTTGATGAGAGGGTCGAATGGGTTCAGAGACCCTGCAACTAGGATTTGGGGACAGACTGACGGGCAGCTGTGTGGTCTCTCTTGCTCCTAGGTGAAGCACTTGTACATCACTAAGGAGCTGCTCCAGGGTCCTCTTGAGAGGCTGGGCTCGGTCAGGAGATCCGTCGGCCTCTCCAGGCGGGGTAAGTGGACCTTCTGGGGCCCCAGCTTTGCAGGGAGGAGGCCTGCTGGGTGGCTGGCAGGGCACAGGCCCTGCAGCCAACCTGGCTCTACTCCGGTGACCTGTGTGACGTTAGCCAGGTGCTTCTCTCTGTAATTCAGTTTCCTCATCTGTAAAACTGGGACAAGGACAATATCAACCGTAAGATCATTGTGTGGATTAAAGGCGAGTGCTTGGCACATAAAGTGAACTGGAATGACTTCCCCGGAACTTGCTTTTCTTTTCCTGTTGTTTCTAGTATGGGGGTCTTGCCTCCCCAGCTAGGTAACAAGCTCCATGTGCTTCCCTCTTTTCCTGATCTTCCAGGGCCTGGTGCAGGGCCAGGCACGGGGCTGGTGCTCAGTGGTGGAGGGAAGAGATAATTAATGACTAACTTCCCAGCATCCATCCAGCTGCACTCAAGTCACCATACCGCTTAAAGATGTCTCTGGCTTCCGGTGCCTGCCTAGACCTTGCGTCTTGCCCGACGCTGGACAAACAGCCTCACCAGCCACTCTGCCCTTCCCTTCACACCCATGTGCCCCACTGCTGCCAGCCCTGTAATAAACCACGTCACATAAAACGGCAGGTTTTTCTAGATTTTTTTTCCACGGCACAGTCCTTTCTGGCTGATGAGTTCCTAGACACTCTTCTAGAAGCAGCTCGATGTACCTCCTCCATGACTCCTGGGCAAGTTCCCCTGCCCTGGCAAACCCACTCATGTGCCCCCCCAGCACCCAGTTTCTCCATCGTCACCCACTTCCACATCTGTCTTCCCCATAGGATAAGCATGCTGTTGGCAGAGACCACATCATCCTCACCTCTATGTTCCTAGCCTCTACTGGGACCTGGCCTGAGGGGGTCGTAGGGCCTCTTTACTGCAGGAGAGCGTGCTTCCTGTCCCAGCACCCTGCCCTCCTGCCATGTTCTCGTCAGGGCGGGGGCTACACCTGTGCCCACGGCCCCTCTCCTCAGTGCTGTTCCTTTTGGTCCCCACTCATGGTGGCCATCAGGGGTTCCCCAGCGGGAGCTGCTGAGATTTCCCTGGATTGCTTCACCATTGTCTCCTGCTGCAGAGTCAGACATCCGGCCCAGCAAGCTCTTAACCTGGTGCCAGCAGCAGACCGAGGGCTACCAGCATGTCAACGTCACTGACCTGACCACATCCTGGAGGAGTGGCCTGGCCTTGTGTGCCATCATCCACCGCTTTCGGCCCGAACTGATGTGAGTCTGAGGCCCAGACAGACCTGCTGAGCCCCTCACGGCCCAAGGGGACCCTGGAGACAAAGGAGACCAGGGCGGTTCTAGATGTAGGGCCTGCAGGACTTGGTTCAGTATTTCTCTTTGCATATTTCCAATTTGAGTTTTTTCTTCAGCTGTTTTCCCTTTGCGCTGATTACTCTGCCAGCAACTTGTTTGATCTGTGTTCCTTATGTGAGGCGCAGAAGTGGCTCAGGCCCAGCGACTGATTGCACTCATTCCCCGCAGACTGCCTTCATACCACACTTGGAAAATTTGAGCGTTCACCCCCTGGAGCTCTACCCTTCAGAGAGGACTTAAGGTCAAGACCTAATTCTGGGGACCAGTTTGAGGATTTTACAGCTAAAAGAGTTAGATTTGAGCCCCAGATCCATTAGCTGTGTACCACTGGGCAAGCCACTTATCCTCTCTGTGTTTGCTTCTTCATCTATAAATTGAGAATAACAGCAGGGTCACTAGGAAGTTTGGATTATGTTTGTGGAAACAGATTGTGATGTTGAAAGCACACGACATCTATGTTATGTTTAAATGAACTTCAGTGTAACCTCATACCCATGAGCAAATTCGTCCAAAAGGCTGAATAGAAACCTAGTAAAGGTTATCAGTTGGTACCTTCAGGGAGTGAGATTGCCTTGAGATGGGGAGGGGGCTCTCGCTCGTTGCTTTGTATGTTACCTATAACTTGATTCTTTTACTTACAAGAAGTCCATGTTACTTTTGCAATTAAAAGGGAAAGAACATAGGGGAACTATTTAAAAATAAAGTAGTTCATAAGTTTTCCAATCATTTTCTGATTTGGTCCCACCCTGCATGAGGACAGGGTCAGCATCTTCTGGACGAGCCCCCGAGGGCTGGTGGTGGTCAGGGAAGGACTGGAGCAGGGGCTGGGGTCACCGCTCCTTGCCCCTCCCCGCACCACAACCCCTGGCAGTATGAGCTGCAGTCCTCCTTTATGGCTAAACTTGCTCAGCTCTTCACACCTCTGTGTCCTCTCCCTGAACTTCACCTTGCTTTGATTCCCCAGCAACTTTGACTCTTTGAATGAAGATGATGCTGTGGAGAACAACCAGCTGGCCTTTGACGTGGCCGAGCGTGAGTTTGGCATCCCCCCAGTGACCACGGGCAAAGAGATGGCGTTGGCCCAGGAGCCCGACAAGCTCAGCATGGTCATGTACCTCTCCAAGTTCTATGAGCTCTTCCGGGGCGCCCCGCTGAGACCTGTGGGTAAGGACCTGCTTTGGGACGAGGCTTTGCCAGTTCTTGAACCATCTCTCCTCCATGCCTGTGACTGCTTGCTCTTCACACTGTTGTCCTCTGTTCCGGGGCTGACCCATGCCCTCCCTTTGACCTTGAAGCTAAAGAGAGGTGGACCCCACCCACTCAGACCTGTGTGTGTAAGTGGGTCTATGTGGCAGGTGCCACCTGGGGCTGGTCTACGTCTGCACTTGTCACTGGAAGGTCACTGACAGAGTGGCGTCAGCCCCCTACACAGTTCACTTACAGCCTTAGTTGGGGGTGAAGGGATTGTTTTGCAGGAACCCTGTCTCAGTGACACCCCTTGAGCCCTGGGGGAGCAGTGGCAGGATCCAAATCTCATCTTTTATTTCCTAACAGATTCTTGGCGCAAAATCTATGGAGAAAATGCTGACCTCAGCTTGTCCAAGTCATCCATTTCTCATAACTATCTCAACCTCACATTTCCAAGGAAGAGGACTCCACGAGTAAGTTTCGGCCTGTGTTTTGCTTAAGTTCTCCTTGCTCGTGGGCGGAGTGAGGGGAAGGGAATTGCTGTGTTCTGGGTTTGTTTGTTCATGCTGATAAATTACACAGATCAGGCGCTCATGGAAGACATGAGTAGAACTCAGTCAAGCTTCCCCCATACCACGTAGCCAGCTTCAAAGTCTTAAACGTGGTTATGGGGAGGGCATGGTGGAGAGCCAGGGGGACATGCTAGTGAGTATGTCTGAAAGTAAATCAGATTAGCTTTGCCTCCTAAGCACTTTGTTAGGCAGTTTAGATCAGGAACACGATGGCCATTTAGTGGCAGGGGTGAGCAGTTAGGCTACATTCACACATTCTATTCCATTCATTTTTTAAAATTCATTCATTCAACAAATGTTTATTGGGCCCTACTTATGCCAACTTTAGGGCTGAATGCTTTCTTTGTTTTTGATGAGCAGAGCAAATACCCAGAGATGAGTAATATAGGGTCCTTGTCTCTGAGGAGTTCAGAGCCTAATGAAGATGTTCCCAAACTTTCCTGACTTACGGCACCGTTGGTGTCTTAGTAATTTTTTTCACACTGCCCCCAGGTCAAAAAAAAATACTTAAAAGTTTTGTTTGTTAAGTAGTTAAGTCCCCAAAACTTGGTAGGGGTGTTTTGCAAAGTGTTGTGACAGACATGACCATGTTTCCTTAGAAAATTTAAAATATATCACAGCTCCTCTGTGAATTCACAATGGTGCCACAGGGTACCTTGGTACACAGTTTGGAAACTCCAGGCCTAGTGAGAAATTATAGTTTTATATGAATGATGGTCTGTCTATGGAAGGTATGAGTTACCTTGCTTGATGTGCTCCCTTTACAGGTAAAAAGTGGAGGCCCAGAGATGTTAGGCTGCAGGGACCCGCCCGGAGCTTGCCTTCCCTCCCCTCATTTGGCAGAGCGCTGCAAGCCTCTGCATGTGTCTGTGTCTCTGAGTTGCCGACAGGCTCTTAACCACTGGCCAGTCAAGCCTTGTCCTGCGGGCCTCTCCACTCAGGGTGGGGCTGGGGCGGTGTGACCTCCTTTCTTTCCTGGGGCTGTGTGATCACTGGTCATTTTTTCCACTGAGGGTTGCGCTCCCTGGAAAGTTGAAGCAGTTGTGCTAACCCCAGGAGCCGGGTGCTTAGTGCTCTGTCACGCCCTGTCTGTGGGAAAGGATGGGTTGGTGGGGCCGGGGCTGGGGCGGGAAGGTGTGTGGGTCTGCTCGGGTGTGAGCAGAGCAGCTGAACAGCTGAGCTGCTCCCCACTGCTCTGCACCCCGCTGCTCCCCGAGCTGCCCCACTCAGAGGCTCTGCAGGAGGGACTGGGACCCATCAAAGGTCACACTGAGTGAAAGCCATCTTCTGGGGCCCAGTCATTGGCTTGCTCCACCCTCAGCCAAGCTGCTTTTCCTCTGAAGACTTAGGACCCCACTTTGGGCTACTCCATCCCAGGCAAGCCAGTACAGCCTTTCTGGAAGCTCTTTGAGCCAAACATTTACTTTTCTCCATTCACTCGGTTTCTCCCACCACTTAGCCCACAACTGGGAACTGGAGAGGAATGTCTAAACCTTTCACTCACCACACCTCTGTTTACAGAGTGACCAAATTCAAACAGCCTGGCCAACTCTGGCTCAAGAGGTGGGAATGGTCAAAAGGCAGCCGTCAGCCAGGCCCTCCAGGCCTCTTGAGGGCTGCCAGGTCCTTGTTCCACTTCACCCTGGCTCAGCTAGGAAATGCCATGGGGGCGGTGGGCTCTGCCCACCCCACCCTGGGCCCCAGTCCAGTCTCCTCCAAGGGTGTACTCCTTGGCTGCCCACCTTGAGGAGAGTTAAAACCCACGGGTCTGATTCTCACCATGGACCTAATTAATGTCTAAAATTTGGCCTGCTCCTCAGATGGATAGAGAGGGTAGGTTATTGAAGTGAGTGCCTGGTATGAGCGTTGGTTGTCCCACTCTTTCTCCTCAAGTTGACAAATGCTTCCTCTAGGTGGATTGGTGGGTCACATTCCGCTCTGGTTCTAAAACACCCCAGCATACTGTGCACCACTGAATGCCAGTGCAATGATCAGACCACATGCAAAGTACCTTCTGCCCCTCTCTGCCGTGTGTCTTCTTGTATCTGGATCTTTTCTTGGTTTGGGGAATCTATTTGCAATGCTCTTTGGTCTTAACATGTTTCACAAGCAAAGGGTACTGAGTCCACTCCAGTTTGCCCCTGGACACACAGGAGGATGTCTGCACAGGAGACTAAAAACTGCACACACACGAGCCTTCACCATGGTTCCACCCGGAAGTTGTCAGTGCAATTAGACCCCCTATCCTCACTGCCTGAGCGCATGTGCACCCACGGACTAGAGACGCAGGCTAGGTGGTGCTTGAGTGATTTTCTACCCCAGAGTGCACATAGGATCTGTGCATATAGGTGCATCTGCGTTCGACGTTGCCCCTCCCCACAGCCCTTCCTCCCCCCTCACTACAAGAGCTTCAGAGGAGCATCTTGATCTGGGGGTTGAGTGGCCCATGTTTGTTCACAATGTGACTTCTTAATCTGAAGGGGGCTTATTGTGTCTCTGCTGGGCCAGTCTTAAAAATTTCTTTCCCTTCTGGTTTTTGATATTGGTGTTAAATTCTTTCCTCCCTAATCTGATTTTCCTGATAACATCCGCATTCCAGTGAAAGATAGCAACTTAGGGCAAATTGAAGACTTCTTCTCTATCTAGGAATTTGTCTGCTTTTAGAAAGAGTGACTTTCCCATCCCACACCAAGAGAGTTGTGCCTCTGGTGAGTGGTAACCTGCTGGGGTGGGTTAGCTCTGAAGACTGGATGGCCCACGCCTGGGGAGAAGGGGAGGAGCCTGGGGATCCTGTTTTCCTCTTTAAAAAGCCCTGGGTCTGCTTCTGCAGATCTGCCTCTGTCCTGGTCAGCATCTAGAAGCCTCGTGGCCTGGGGCAGTTCCTGGAGACTCCAGAGTCCTTGTCACCATGCACACGGATGACATCTGAACATGCATATTGTGGTCTCTGTCCTCCTGTGTGTGCATGTGGGTGCGTGTACACACACACACACACTCTGTCTGTGCTCTTCTGTACTCACCACATGAAGTTAATGCCTGGATTTATGGCCACTTCAGTCACTATACTCATTACATTACATGTGTACTCAGGGTGCCTGATGTTTGTTTTCCCCATTCTGAGCCCATTTCTTGAGGGACAACACAACACAGAAGTTGTTATTTGTTCCTGGAAAGCCCATCCTTGAAGCCAGATCGGTGGCCCCAGGATTTATCCTGCTCAGCAGGCTGGTTCTGCCCCAGGTCCTCCAGCCCTGGTCGCTGGAAAGTGGGGTTCACTTAGCATGACTTGGGTCTGAGTCTAGTCTGAGCTGAAGGGTCCCCCTCCCAGCTTTCTTCTCCTTGACCCTCCTGAACAAACACTTTCCAAAGTTCCCATGGCCGTTATGTAAGAAAATGCCTCTTCCATTCCCCCATTCATTCAGCATGGATTTACTGAGTCCCCATTTTATGGCAAGTTCTCTTCTCAGTGCTGGGCGCACAGCAATGAACAAGATGGCCGAGGACCCTGCCCAAGGGAGCTTCTACTGTGACTTCCCAAGTTCCTCTCACTCCCAGTCTCCACCTGTCCTCACAGAACCACCCATCCAGCAGCCAAAGTTTCCACTAGGGTTCTAGTACTTCTCACTTCAGAGATATGAAGGCTGAGGGAGTCAGGAGCACCAGGTCTGACACTGCCCGGCTGGGCCAGTGCAGACCTTGAGCAGCATGCCCACCCTGACCCGACCCAGGGCACCCGTGGTTTGCAGGTCACTCTCTCTCCTGCCCTCTGTGTACCCGCCTGGGATTCTGCACTGATGTACAGAATGGGAGTGCACTTCGAAGCCAGGCTGACGAATATGCATTTGGGTCTGCTGGGGATTCAGCACATGTTTGAACCTTATGTGAGCTTCAGGTCTGATCTCCTTCCCTGGCACATGGACGGGGATCCGTAAATGATAGTCCCCGTCCTTTAGGAGTACTGACTGAACAGAGATGCTCATTTTCTGAAAAGATGAATAAAGCTAGTTGCGTTGACCCCTGGCTTCTGTACTACAGCCAGGATGCAGCCAACGTTTTACAGGATATACATTAGTGTCACAGATGACTCATTTGCTCCTCTTGTTACCTTTTGAGGATGATGGAGGGACATATCACCTCAGTTTCAGAGGTGGGGAAACTTGGACTTAAGGAGATTATATTGTGATGTCCTATAGGTGATAAATGTCAAAGCCAGAGCATTGTTCAGATTCTCTGATTCTGTGAATAGCACTAACCTAACTTAAAATGTCTAACACTTCTATAGTACTTCATAGTGTAAGAAGGGTCTCACATACGTGATTTTGCTCATCCTTACAATGACTTACTTATTATAGTTATAATTAACTTACTTAGATGGTATTGTATCTTAGAGGTGAGGAAACTAAAATCAGAAGAGTTGGGTGATCTTCCTAAGGGCACTTAGCTGGGAAGTAATTCATGTCAGGACTCGATCCCGTGGCTCCCTGCTGCTCTGCCACTGAGGAAGGGAAGAGCTCTCTTGCCATTGTCACTGGCCATCTCTCCAAACATCATGGTGACCACCCTACTCTCAGGCCACTGCCCGCAATGGCCAATCTCTCTTCCTATGACCCAGTTTTGAATCTCTCCCAGGTTAGGCCACACCAGCTAACTAAATATGAAGTTGGTTTGTTTGGGGCTAAAGTCACCTTAAGTCAGGCAGTTGTGCTGATCAAATAAATGGTGAGGTTGGTAGATATATGTCTTTGATTTTCTTTTTGAAACGGAGAACACCAAGTAGTTTAGTAAATGTCTTGGGATATAGAATCTTTCAAATCATTGGCAAATCATGATAAGAAAGGGTGAAAGGGCAGGAAAGATTAATAGGAAAAGGAAGTGAATTATTTGTTTACTCTCATGCTATCTCTGGGCACAAGTATTTTCTTCCTCCTTGTATCCCAGTTCTTTATGGTGTGAAATAGAGTCCAAAGAGATGGGGGTTATGGAGGCAATTTCATTTCACAAATAGGGATATGCAGATAAGAAAAACTTAGATAAATTTCTAGGTTTGCGTTCTCTCAAGCTTTTTATTGGAACCTAGCTCTTGGTTGAGAATCAGTGCTTCCCTGATAAATCCATAAGGAAGAGTAGAGACCTTGGGGGGATGTGTTGCTAACCTTTCCATTTAGATGGCATTTTGCTGTCCTGTGGGTCAGGCTGAATCCAAGGAGCTGGGGTTGCCCCCACCCACTTCCTCTCTTCCCCCTGAATGATTTTGAGGTCTTCTTAGGTGCTGCTACCAGGTACCCTCTCCCAAGGAGTTCTTTCTGGGTGCCTGTGGCTGACATGTTGGGTTTGGATCCCCATTAGGCTGATGGTTGGAACAGTCACGCCCAAGGCTGTTGAATCAACAAGAGTAAGATGTCTTGTTCTTCAAGGGGAAAAGCCAAGTCCTCATTTAAGGTGGCAACAAAATGAACAACAGAAAACCCTAAGACTGTGCATGGAGTGTTCCTGTCGGGGAGGACATCCTGTACTTTCACAGGCCCGGTCTCTGGGCCAGCACAGCATTCCCAGGCCTTGGAGCTGGGAGCCCAGACGGCCTGGGCTCAGAGACTCAGCATTGTTGTAAATAAGGTCATCTGTTTCTCTTGGTGTTTGCCCAAACATTGGGGTTGAAATTATTTCCATTCACAGAATAATGATTTATTGGAGGCTGAGGAAAATGTTGAAGGGAGGGCAGGGCCCTTTGATTTGTTGTTTTGTGTGACCTGAGCAAGGGAAGGGTCACATTTTTGAACAGATGTTAATGACTAAACTGTGGTTGATCTTGTCTGAAAAGTTTTTTTAAAGGGTGCTGGTCAATAGGAGGAGGGCGCAGGGAGATGGGGAGTGTAAGGACAGGGGAAGCAGGTGCTTGCCTTTGGAAGCAAGTGAGTACATAGTAGACTGTGCTGGAGACTCTGATAATATTGTTGATTTAGAACAACTGGGAGATGATAGACTCCTCTGTGGTGGAGCGAGGTGAGGGTGCGTGGGGCTGTTGGGGCTGTACACCGGGGTTTGAGGGGAGGGGCGGCCAGGCTGGGATTTAATGTGGCCCTGCTATAGAGGTGGCCCACAGGGAGGGATGCCTAGTGTGTAGGGATGGTTCCGTGGTTCTCACGAGCTGGCCGTTTGGAGACGGTCTCAGCTGGAGACTGGTGGTAAAGCATATAACCGCAGTGTGAAGGAAGAGCTAACCCAGCAGGGTACAGAGGAGGTGCTAAATCTAGCCCCCACCCCCATCCCAACCCATAGCATCAATTCAACTTGTGCGGTCCCTGTCCTTCCCTGGAGGAGACAAGCCAGATCACAGGTGCGCCCTCGGGTGGCCCTTGCAGGGGTCATGCAATGAGCTTGGGTAGAGGGGTTCTGTGGATTTAAATGTCCAGATTTGGAAAGCAGGAAGTAGACTGGAAGGGATTATCAGTAGTGTAATCATGCAACTTATTGTCTAAACCAGGTACTTTTGAGAGTGAAAGGGGGCACTATTCATAATTATGCCTGGGGAAAAGCAATAAATCAAACTGTCCACAAACTGGGCTGCACGGTCACTGTAGCTTTCAGGCCATATCTGATGCTTTGAAGTTAACACACTATTGTTTACTGGTAGCTGTGATGGTGGCTGAATGGCAGGCATAATTTGCCATCAAATCCCTGGACAGCTGCTCTGAGTCCTGAGAATCCCTGCCTGCAAGGTGAGCCAGTGCCACCTCCTTGTAGGAGGTGCTTTCTACATGGCAGCATCAGCAGGCCTGGCTGTGACCACTCCGAGCCCAAGGTCATTGACGGGGAGACAATCCCTGCCCATGTCACAGGGAGTCTCTGTGCTCTGGAATGTTTCAGCCTGATTTGGGGGGAAGACTCCCTCCACTGTGCCTGAACAGAACTGAGCGTTGGTCACGGTGCAGGGTAATTTCTGTCCATCTGTTTCCTGGGCTGGCAGCTGTTTTGGGCAGGGCTGCATCCCCGGTGCTGGCACTGCAGCCCTGACGGCCCTGAGCTCACCATGCTTTCTTGGCCATCACAGGTGGACAGCCGGACCGAAGAGAATGACATGAACAAGCGGAGGCGGAAAGGCTTCAACAACCTGGATGAGGTTCATGTGCTCAGTGTCAGTTTCCAAAAAGGCCCGTTTCCTGACAGCCAGTGGGCACAGCCCTCCCACTTGCCCATGGCAGGCAGCCTGCCCTCCTTTCTCTCCTCTCATGAACTGCCGGGATCCAAGCTTGGCTTGACAGGAGAACAGTGGGTCTGGTCCTGACTGCCTACCAGCTCTGTCTCCCTCCCAGGGTGTGGCTCATGTCTATAAAACACAGATGACACATTTGAAATGTATGACATTTTGCATGATTTTTAAAGATTAAAGAAGGAGACACATCTAACATGCCAGGCGTCATCTCTGGCTCTTAGGTTCATCACAATATAATCACTATTAATAGAAAGTAGTAAAAGAGGCACCAGCAGACCCACTTTTCTCCCAAAGTTTCTACTTTTTGTTTTCTGTACCTTTAGTCTTTAAGGCAAATGTCCCAGCACCCACAAGTGCCATCTTCTGGTCAAAGAAGAAAATTACAAGCTATTTTGTCAAAGCCAAGTAGCAGAATCTCTCTCCTGCTACTGAAAAATTGATCAGAAAAAGAGCATTGGTTCTTGCTTCCTCAGGTAGGTCTTTAAAGAAACCTGAGATACATACCTCATTCCAAAGAGCTGTTCTCATCCCACAAAAGCAAGCAGAGATATTGTCTGTGAACTGTAGGACACCAGCTTTTGCTACTACTGGCTGATACCAAAATGATGACATTGAGGCATGCAGGATAATTTATAGGATACATTCATGCTTGATTTATAGGACTTAGGAAGAAACTTCTGCTGTCTTATATGGTTGAAGAGCTGTTGCTCTTGGCACTGATGTGAGCGAGAAGCCAGTGAACAGAGAGGTAGTTGAGATGAAGCCGAGGCTGAAGAACTGGGCTGGAGAGACGTCCCATTCCCCAGTTACAGGGTGTTGGCTCTGCCTTAAGTGCCTGTGATTTGCTCCCGCCTCCGCCCAAGAAGCTTCCCTTGGATTCATTTTGTCTCGGGGGAAGTCCGCCTTTCATCTGTGCCTTATTTGAGGGGGTGTTTGCTGTTTCTGTTGCTGGCAGCACAGGAGTTAGGGTGTGGGAAGAAATCTGGTCACATCCGCCCCTTCTGAAATGGCTCTGCTTTCTGGGCCAGCTGTTTTGCTTAAAGTCAGATTTAAGCAAGCAATGATTCTCTCTAAATTCTCGCTACTCAAAATG
Organism: Camelus ferus; assembly: GCF_009834535.1. Classification (NCBI taxonomy): domain Eukaryota; kingdom Metazoa; phylum Chordata; class Mammalia; order Artiodactyla; family Camelidae; genus Camelus; species Camelus ferus. The sequence continues at coordinate 50,563,475 of NC_045705.1, read as the reverse complement.
CGGGCCAAGAACCAGGGGCACCAGTATCACCTGGCAGCTGGTTAGAAATGCAGAGTCTCAGAGCTCCCTCCAGACCTACTGGATCTGAATTTGCTTTTGAAGGAGACTCCCAGTGATTTGTGTACACGTGAATGTCTGAGAAGGGCTGGTTGGTCGGCACGGCCCGCTGTCCGGGCCTGTTCTGGCCTTGTGCAAACAGTGCCCACCCCAGTACACTTGCCCTATTCACACTCTAGTCTGCATTGCTAGGCAGAGCTATCGTCCCCACTTTGAAGTGGGGACTAACTCTTTGGTTTGTGTTTGTCCAGCTCTTCAGTGGCTGTGCATACAAGGTTTCCCATGGGGCTGCTACTCCTAGGAATCTTTTTTTTTTTTTTTAATCGCCTATAGCTTGCCTCTTCCCATGGATTTCTTCTAAGTGAACATATCTTTGTTTTGGGAACATCTGTTCCTGCGAGGGAGGTTCATTGTCTCCCTGGGAAAGCTGGCTGTCCTCTTGACATGACAGTGCCCTTTATACTTCTGAGGTGGATGAGGGCAGAACTGTGGCACTGGGCAACAGACAGTCGATGGACACTGATAATTTTCAAAGTTTTTTTTAATCGAGTTATAGTCAGTTTACAATGTGTCAATTTCCAGTGTAGAGCACAATTTTTCAGTCATACATGAGTATACATATATTCATCTTCACATTCTTTTTCACTATGAGCTACCACAACATTTTCAAAGTTTTATCTTTGACAGATGAGCTTAGAAAATCCTCCGTGGAATTCCATTTTGTAAAACAGCATAACCAAGTGATCATGGTCAACGTTGTACCATCCTAAGTCATGTTGATATCATGTATCACGAAATAAAGCAATGAAAAGGGTCCTTCTCCAAAATCCCTAACTGGTCTAATCATGAGTGAACATCAGCCCAACCCAGATCGAGGGACTTTATACGAAATAGCTGACCAGTGCCAAGGTCAGGAAGGACAGAGAGAGATGGAGAAACTGTTAGAGATGAGAGGAGGCTGAGGAGACATGACGATGAAATGCATCATCATGAAATGTGGGAAACTGGTACCGTCTGAATCAAGTCTGTAGTTCAGTTAATATATCGTGTTAATTTCTCAATTTTAGTAACAGTACCGTGATTACCATGATTATCCCAGATGTTAACATTAGGTACAGCTGGGCCAAAGGTATGCAGGAACTATCTGCTATCTTTGTAACTTTTCTGTCAACTTAAAATTATTTCAAACTTGTTTATTTTTTTAGAGAGAGTAACACCAGAGCAGGGCTAGTTGATGTTGGGAGAAGGGTGCAGAGGAGAGAGGGGAAGCCCAGAGCCTGTGCCTTGCCTGACACCCCCTCCTGTTTCCTTCACCCCTTGGCAGCCACTGTGATGTAGTTTGAGAACTATTTTACTCATCATTTTATCACTACATTTGATTTTTGCATCGCTTACATGGAAGTGGGTCCCATTTTACAGATGAGGAAACTTTAGAGAAGTTAAGTAATTTCCAAGGTCGCTGGGCTGGGAGGTGAAAGAGGATTCAAACACTAACTGTCTGGCTCCCAAGTCTGTCTGTGTCCTTCTTTGAGAAGACACATCCCTCCTGTGAGCGTTGTCACCATTGGGCCTTGCCTGCTGCATCAGCCTCACTTCCTCAGACTGCAAAAGGTGTCCTTTTTTAGGAAACTGTCCCTGTCATGAGCCCCCGAGGCCCCTCCCTGATATCTGGGTTCCAGATCCAACAACCAATGCACTAATTTGGCCTTTGCAGCCTTCAGCCTTTCTGAGCCAGAGCTTGGGCTCCAATCAAGAGGGCGGTAAAGAAGGTGGAAATCAGAACAAAGTCAAGTCCATGGCAAGTCAGCTGCTGGCCAAGTTCGAGGAGAACTCTCGGAACCCTTCACTCCTGAGGCAGGTGAGTCCTGTCAAATGTTCACTGGTGCCGCCTTCCTGGTGACCAGAACCCACTGAGAAGCCAGCAGAAAGGTCAGGCTAGTGGTGGTGGATTTCAGGTGAGCCAACCAGGCCTGGCTCAAAGGGAGACTCAAGCTCCTTCTAGATCCGGAGTCAGCAGACTTTTCTAAAAGGGGCCAGAGAGCAAATATTTTAGGCTTTGGGGGCTATCTGATCTCCCTTGCAGCAACTCAGCTCTGTCGTTATAGTGTGAAAGCAGCCATGGACAATATGTAAACAAACGTGCAGGGCTGTGTGCCAATAAAACTTAATTTACCAAAACAGGCAGCAGGCTGGCTTTGGCCCGAGGACGATAGTTCACTGATGCCTGTTCTGTGCTGGAAAGGAAATCCCTTCCCTGATTTGGTTTTGCTTTGCAGCCGTGACTTGGTTTGCAGCCATCTTTGAGATGGTGCAGCTGGAGGGAGATTTAGGCATGCTGACTGCCTGGGGGGTCTAAGTCCACGGTGAGAGGACACATCCAAACCAGGGGAAACTGAGTCATGGGTCTTAGTTCCATGTGGGCCTACAGGAATGGAGAGCCTCCTGAGCATCCTCTGGGGCCCCTGTCTCCTTGCTCCCTTGGTTCAGCCTGGCAGGTCTTCTGTGTCTGACCAGGGTCCTTGTGAGGCTGAAGGAGGTAGGATGCTCTGGGCCAGGCTGACTTCTCTCGGATTCTGGCTCGGGGTCTGTGCTGCATGGTTCCATTTGCTCCCCTGAATTCCTCAGGGACACCACTGTCACACTGGGATAAAAGTGTCAGTTTTTCTTTGAAAAGCATCTGTCACATGACAGAATTAGGTTTTTCTCAGGAGGAGGACAAACTCTTGATTAATTCAGTTGAGAGGCAATCACAGATGTCTCCTTAGTCTTGATGTGGACAGTGCCACTCCTGGACAAACTGACCTTCCCCAGGAAGCCAGCTTTTTTTTTTAATAATAAAAAAATAGACTTGTAATTGTCTGAATTGTCTTCTCATTGCCCCTTCTGGAGGCTTGGCCCTTTGCAGTGCCCAGGTGTGGATGAGGGCTCTTTTCCATCAAAAGGACTGTTGTGGGCATCCAGTGGGCAGGAAGCATCCCCATTTCCAGGAGGACTTTTAGACTAGCCACCCTGGCCTGGCATGGGCTCTGGCAATGCCTGCCCGGTGTCCCACGTCTGAGCCAGAAGCCAGCTTCCTGGGGATTCACACATTGTCCAAGAGGAGGGGACTCCAGGACTTGCTGGTCACATGGACAGAGAGCCAGGGTTCAAGTTTCCTGCTGGACCCAGCTTGTCAGAGCTCAGCCCAGGGCTCACTCAGCATCTGCACTCTCTCTCCCTGCCTCTCTTCCTCTCCTCCCTCCAAGTGTCTCAGTCTGAACTCACCTTTTCCTTCCTATTTCCTGCGGCTGCTTTTTCGGACTCACCTTCCTCCTCCCAGGAGCACCGTGTCTCAGGGATAGGTAAGCCCGTCCTGCACTCTTCCTCTGACCCTCCTGTTAACTCTCGCTGTCCCAAGCCGGAGCAGCCCACACCCAGCCCATCAGCAACTCTGAAAAGGCAGGTAGGGCTCCTTCCAGGGGACGCTGTCTTGGTGAAGCCAGAGGGGACTTTGATCCAGAGGGTGGGGTCTGTGGCTCTCTCTGCATCCCATGTAGGGCTGACTGTAGATTCTCTGCGAAGGCAGACACAACTTGAGGTCATCACCCTTATAGATAAGACTAGCCAAGTATGCAGCATCTTAAAATACACGCCAGTCAGGGGCATCGACTAACCAGCTACCATGCTTTTGGTGCTTTATTTGCCTGGGATAAAGCAGACCACAGTGATGCCCCTGGGACACTTAGCTTATCTGTAGACCTCTTAAGTAGGCTGATTTCTAAATCGATGGAAAAGTGGCAGTGATAGTGGAATGGGCTCAGGTGGCCAACTGGCTGCAAGCCGTTGAAGGGGTAAGACTGGAATGTGGTGAAGATCTCCTCTGGTACCTGAGCAGATGGGGATCTGCCCAGTGGGAGCCTTGAGCCACAGACTGAGGCTTTTTCAGCTAACATCTCTGGTTTGGAATACGAACAGGATCACTATGACAGACCACAGCACTCAAACGTGCTGGTCAGCATTAGGAATTCTGCGTTGCTTCGGGGGGTGTGGGGGTCAAAGGAGGTCAATGTGGATGTACTGCAGTGATTTTATGTCTGTGTACGAATCACCTAGAGAGCTTTATCAAAAATATCAATTTCTGGTGCTCAGCCCCAGATTAATTAAGCCAGGATATCTGGGGGTTGGACCCAGACTTTGAGAACCAGGTCAGCACAGGCTCTGATTTGGTGGGTCTGGGGTGAGGCCCGGGACGGTGTTGTTAAGGATGATGTCAGGTGATCCTGATGCAGGTGGTGGACAGTCAACCCCTGAGGTTAGTTTGGAATCTGACGCAATGTGGCACCTGGTGTGCCCTTGCCTCTCATCCTGATGATGGTTCCTCACGGTGGAGGGGGTCCATGGGAGGGCCACAGCTAGGAAGGAAGCTTGATTTTCCTTCTCCCCCAGTTCCCTTCGGTGGTTGTGACGGGGCATGTGCTCCGAGAGCTAAAGCAAGTGTCTGCTGGTGGCGAGTGCCCGAGCAGGCCCTGGAGAGCCAGAGCCAAGTCTGACCTGCAGCTGAGGGGGCCAGAAAATGCCGCCACCCTGCCGCCCACCTGCCAGGGAGCGCGGGCCCTCTCCGGGGTGCTGTGGCGGCTGCAGCAAGTGGAGGAGAAGATTCTCCAGGTGACAGCCTCGCTCTCTGCCCTGCCTCTGCCTCCACCCATGTCTGGGGTGCCTGCCTTTCCCCCCTCCCTCCTCCTGCCCAGGGCGGGTTCCTCCTCTGACCCTTCCCTCCCGCTCTTCTGTCCTGCCAGGTGTAGTGGGTGTGACAAGCCCACCTGGCCGCCTCCCGCCTCTCCCCCAGAGGGAGCCCTCACATCTCTGTCACTATTGCTTTTTTCTTCTTTCTTCTTTCTCACCCTGACTGCAGAAGAGGGCTCAGAACTTGGCCAACAGGGAATTTCACAAAAAGAACATTAAGGAGAAGGCGGCTCACCTCGCCTCCATGTTTGGATACGGGGATTTCCCACAGGTAAACACGGGGCTTTCAGAGCCCCCAGGAAGCCTGGGGTTGGACATCTAGACATAAGGGAGGTGACCATAAATCAGCCTCTGGAGCTTCTTTCCTCCTTCCTCCTCCCTTTATAGCCTGAGGTCCTTAATTTACTTTTTAAGCCACCAAAGAATTTGGATTAAAAATACCCCAAATGAGAAGATTCAAAATAAATAGATAAGTCATGACAAAGGGAAAACCAAGGCAGAAAAATGGGCTCAGGTCTCAGGAAAACATTACGGAATAGAAACTGTGTGCTGTTAAGTCCTAGACAGCTTCTGAGTAGGCTGAGCTTCCCAGGAGTCAACACAAGGAAGGAAAGCTGGTCTGTTACAGGAATCACATCACAGTACCTTCGAAGTGAAGGCAAACCAGTTGCTCATGATGTTTGGGGCACGATGCAGAAATCTCCCTGTGGCCTTGATCAGGGAGACCCTGAATGCTGAGGTCCACCACATTAGTAACCTGCCCTCTGCTTTCCCAAAAGGCAGCACCAGCCAGGGAGAATGGCCTTGCCTTAGAATAGGAAGCACAGCCCCCCTCCAGGCCAGGTACTTATTTAGAAACTTGCTGAAAAGAAGAGCGTGTGCTCGCAAGGAGATGACAGGGTTGAGGATGGGGCCCCATGGTGCCTGTGTGTCTACGGTATTCCCTTGCTTGCAGCAAGCCTGGTCTCTAGAACACACCTCCTCTGCTGCTCTCACTCAGTCTCCTCCGGACTTGTGCCCGAGGTACTCAGCAGAGTCGTAGACCTGGGAAGGCTACTTTGCCTTTAGTTCATTTTTAGGGTTCCATGCATCTGCAGAGGTTCCTGCTAGGGAGTCCAAGTAGCCTGGAGTTGTCCTTGCCTAAGCTTGCAGCTGGCTTCAAGTGTTAGTGCTGGTGTCTGCGGCCGATGTTGGCAGTAACAGGCTGGATTGGCTCCAGCTATTTTGATGTGAGGAGGGAGCCAGAATAGTTGTAGCAGAATGCAGTGTAACCAGGAGCCAGACAGTCCTGCTGGGCTCCAAAGACAGAGGCTCTAGCTTTTTGTCCTGAGACCTGGGCCTGGATGTCCATTCCCCTCCTTGGATGTGTAAGCTTGGGGGCTGCACCATCGAGGCGAGCATCGCTGTGCATTTCCCTGGGGATAATCAGAGTTTCTTCTGTTTCTGTTCTGTGCAGAATAAACTACTCTCTAAAAGCCTGTCTCATACTCATCCTTCGTCTTCTCCCTCCTGCCTTCCATCTCCTGATTCAGCTGCTCCTTCCTCTCCGTCGACTGTTGACTCTGTTTCTCCTGCCAGAAAGGTAGTTGTCCTGAACAATTGGCTTCCCCCACTCCCTGCATGTCCTGAGATGTTCTCCTGCTCTGCTTGACCTACACAATCACCTGAATTTTGGCTTGCCTGGGATGAAAATTTATAAGCTACTTGACAACAACCCTGGGTTTGGTTGGTTTTGTGTGGGAGCAAGAAACATGGTGGAAGAGGCAGCACACAAAACCTATCAAACAGTGATTGCTCACCCACCAAGCATTTATTGGGCACCCCACCATGTGCCAACCACTGTGCAGGGTATTGAGAAAACAGAGAGGAGGGAGGTACAGTCCTCTGACTATGGTGTAGATGGCAAATGGCACACCAGCATAGAAATGTGTCACATTTTACCATATGAAATTGCCAATATTTAGCTGGTTCTGACCTAACAAGATGCTGATTTCGTATGGTAAATCTAATACAATACTATTTGTTAATTCTATCAGAGGTAAAAGGCAAGATTCTAGAAACCCAGAAGGGAGAACCTGGGAAGGATTCACAGAGGAGGTAATATGGGAGCCAAGTGTTGAAGATTACGTTGGGGGTGGATTTTGCTAGAACAAAGTGCAGGGAATGGTATTTTAAGGAGAATGTGCAAAGGAAGGCAGACAGAACTTGTGTGGATGGAAAGATAATTCTGGTGCAACTTGATTTGGGGATGAAAGTATTTGTGGGAGTGTGAAGAATGAGGGTGAAAATCAGCCCACTCTTTTTGTGTTAAAGGAATTCATTCTACCCTCTTGTAAAGAGTCACGGAAGGATCTGCTCTGAGTTCTGAAGGATGATGCAGGTAGCAGGGCAGAGGTTGGAGAGCTGGTGGGGAGCTAATGTTGGTTGAGTAGATAATGAAATACATCCATAAGCATTGATTAAATTTGGGTCCTGGAGCACTTTTCATGTTTTCCACTTGTCTTCTTGTTACCTAATGTGCTAAGAACACCACCAGGCTGGGGTGGGAGGGGACAGTCTCCGGAGAAGCTTGGCTCCTGGAATAGATGAACCTAAGAATGGACGTGAAGCCCAGTTGTTTATCTGTTGCTCACAGGAGTAGGTTGGGGACTCTTCTGGGAAGACTGCTCCTCTGAACACCTCCAATCTGTCTGCTCCCACCTGTGCTCGTCTCTGTGTGCAGGGCTGAGTGTGTCCGTCAGAGTTACAGCTCCTTTGTTTCCACCCTGTTAGGCTGAAGCACAAACCAGCAACCTGCTCTTGTGTGAGTGGGAAATTAGGAGCTGCCTCCTGGGAGTCCCACCCACACTAACCTCCCCTCCCTGGGGGAGAAGAATGCAGGCAGGGTCTCCAAGAAAGGAGCTGCCCTGGGAAGCCAGAGGGAGGGGATGTGGAGAAATAACAAACATGTCCCATCATCAGCTCTACTGAAAGCAGCCCAGGCTGGGGTGCCCGGCATCTTGTTCCAGGTCAGCATTGGTCAGCTATTTGACCTTCAGTCTTCTGACCTGTCTGGGTCTCCATTTCCTCATCAACAGGAGGGTGATTCCTGGCTCACATGATAGTGAGCTGTATGGGCAGAGACTGGCAGCACCATCACCAAGACCTGAGTAGCATTTGTGCCCAGCTTGGGAGGGGAGTACTTCCTGCTGTGGAAAATGTCATCAGCACACTTGACAGGACAATGGGAGGGGCAAGGGCATCTGGGCACAGACAGGCAGTGGCTGGTGCTCCTGGCTGGGCAGCTGGGCCCACACCTGGCTTCTCTCTGGCCCTGTCCCTTTCTGGGTCACCCAGGACATGCCCTCTCTTGCCTCTGCTTGTCTTTTGTCCTTGTGAAGGCCTGGCTTGGTCACTGCCCTCCCAGAGTTGAGAGCAGAGTAATAATCAGGAGTTACCTTCCTGATGAGGCTTGCTTCCTAGTAGGGGAGGTAAACAATCAACAATAATGTATAGATGTAAATTATATAATGTATCAGAAGACAGTTTTTCCAATAGGAAAAATAAAGCAGGTAGCAGGGACCTGGCATGCTGGGCTAGGGTAGCAATTTTAAATGGGGTTGGCAAGAGGGCTCTTACTGGGAAAAAGAATTGAGCAGGAGCAGAGCCACAGATAGGAAAACAAAGGGACGGAGGAGACGAATTCCCAGGGCTTCTGACTTCGGCCCAGTGTTCTCTTCTTGTACCACAAAACCCCCGTGTGAATGGAGGCCTTGTCAAAGGGTCCAGCCCAGAGGCCATGAGCGTGTAGAGCCCCAAGCCCAGGCTCAAGGAGGGCTACACATGGGGTGGGTGGGCCTTGGGGTGACCAGTACCAGAGCCCAGGGCCCCACCTCTACAGCTTTGTTCTTTGTTTCTCCCAGGTTGGGGTAGAACAATCACCCCCTGTTTTCTTTTATTCCAGTTTCCGAGCCAGCCTTGGCCATCAGATGATGGTGTAATTGGGCTGTTTGGATAGCTCCTGACTTACTAATTACAGGCTGATGAGCCTTTCACTGTGCAGCTGGGAATGATTGCGGAGCTCTCAGAAAAGGCCATGCTGGGAGACTTCCCCTGTCTATGCCTTTGTTTCTCCATTTGTGAAAAGGACCCAGCCTGGACCTGATCCCCACAGAGTCCTCCAGATCTCGCTGTGAAGCTATTGTAAGCAGTTAAGTACGGAGAGGTAAATTTCCAGCTTAAAGCAGTCTTGGAAAGGTCTTGGAAAGCTGCACTGCCCCCTACTCCCAGCCCCCACCCACAATTTCCCTCCATCTCCTGGACCCCACCCCACTATTGATTTAACACTGGGCTTTGCATGTGCAGAATCAGGCAGAGTGATGGCTCCTATGAGGAGAGAATTGGCTGCCCCTCAATGTAGGTGACACCCTAGTGACAATTTCGTTCAGCCCTAGTGGAGCTCAGAGAGCCTCTTCCCTGGAGAGAGCCTGGGGTCCTTAATGCTTTTTCCCAGCAGATTATGGGCTGCTCTGATTGCCCAGTGACTCAAGTTTGCCTCAATTCAGGGGAGCCAGAGGAAGGAAAATGCACTTGGAAACAGAGGCTTAGCTCTTGGCAACCACCTGGGAGGCAGTGTGTTTCTGTTCCTGCCCCAGGTCCCAACACCTGAATTCTGAGGCTCCAGGAATAATCATCTCCTCATAGATAAAGACAGTCAAACTTGTGTTACTCACAGGGATTCACAGGGGTGCAAACTTGGGTCACCAATTCCAAGAGATGTAGCCAAGGTTCTGCCTTCACACTACACTTGACTACCTTCTCAGATTTACGTTCCACCTTAAAATTCAGAGTGATGGAGCTGGGTTTTTGGTCTGAACAGTCACAGGGAATTTTGAGGCCCTCTCATTTAGGACCCAGATTCTTACTGGAGTCTTATCTTTTAAGACCTTAGACTATGGGATCATGCCCAATCTGATCATTCATCCCATCAAATCAGCCCTCCTGTAGTGCTCAACCCCATCAACCCTTAGTTAACTAACTTCTTTCTTCAAAGCAGGAGGCCACTGCCAGTTTGGCCTCTAGCATGGCTGCTAGCCTAGCCATCTGCCAAGGCTGGTGAGCTCTTGCAAGATCAAGATGGTAGCCGAGTGTTTGCACAGCTGAGCAAGAGGAAAGGCCTCACTAGGCTGGGGAATGTGGTTTAGTCTTCCTAGGTCAGAAGAGCAATGTGCATTGCAAAAGGAGCTTTCTCTATCCCTGGGGTGTTTGTTTTAAAACTGGATTTGCGGGGTTTACCTAGAGATTTGCATATTAGGGAGAAGCTGGGTGAGTCTTGGCTGGGCAGTCTGCCTGTTTCACCTGCTACAGGGATAGAACTCAAGGCTGGCTCCAACCCCATTGTTCTCTCTGTTCTGGGGATGGAGCTAGGCAGCCCTTTAGAGGTGTCCTGTGTGCGTCCCAGCCTGGGGGATTTTACTGTGCAGAGCGCCCGTGCGTCTCGGGGAGGCAGGATACTATAAGGGCTTGGAGTCACACTTGGGTTCAGAGCACCCATTACTTGCTATGTGACCTTGGACGAGTTAGTGGACCTCTCGGCACCTTGGTTTCCTAACCGATAGGATGGCGGTGACAGCAGCTACTCCCGAGAGTGATTGGAATAATGCAAAGACCTAGCATATATCAAAGGCCACAAATGTGCTCTTTCCCCAGTGGAGAAGAATTCTAGAAGAAAACTCACTTACCTAAAGTGAATATTTATTCCTCTCTTTCTAAAGGCAAAGAAGTTACCCTCAGGTTTCCATTTCCATTCCAGCCACTTAGGAACAGTGCAGCCTGAGTTAGAGCCTCCCTGAACCTCGGCTGCCCCGTCAGTGAAGGGGGATTATCAGACCCACTTTGCAAGGCCATGAGGGTTCAGTGCAGCTCAGTGCCCAGCACCAGGGGACGTAGGCACAGACATGGGTGGCCACTGGAAGGTCAGAGCCTCAAAGACCTGCCTGCATCTCAACTCTGAGGGTGTCGTTTCCAGACCCCTCAAACAAGGCACTTTCAGTCCTTGCCCTGAGCATATTATGGCTGAGAACTCAGGCCCCCCAGCCTGTCCTCTGATGTTTCAAATCCAGGGACTCCTCAGTGAGGAATGTCTTTGCTCAAGTAGGCCTGGGAGACCTCCTCTGGCCCTACCTCTCCTTCCCTTGAGCCCTCAGCTCCAAGGCCCTGGAAGTTCTGCTCCCAGCCCTGCCTGACCTGTGTGAGCTTCCTGATATGCACTGCAGGCCAGGTGGCCACAGATGGCCCAGCTCTGTGGAGAAGGACAGTCTGGGCAGCTGGTCATCTTGGCTGAGTTCCAGGCCCGAGGGGGGATATTAAGATTGTTTGGAAACAAGCAGGCTCCTGGGCCTCCTTTCAGAGCATCTGCCCTGTGCCAGGAGCACAGATGAGTAAGACAGGTCTTGACATCAGGGAGTGCAAACAGGAGGGTGAGAAAATCTCCAACATGCAGGCAGGGACTGTCATATTCTGAGCTAGGGGTGACAGGGCAGTCTCGGGAATGCCTCTTTGTGGAGGACCAGTCATCTCCTGCAGCCTCTGGCGACAGTGCTTGTGATGACAGTTAACGTCATCATGTGTGCAAGTGGGTTGACTTGCAGGAGAGAAGCCAGTGCACTCACCTGGGTGGGCCACGTAAGTCTTACTGCAGAGGGGGCTACACAAGCAGCCATGATTTTCCCTGAGTAAACTCCACCCAGCAGAGGAAAAAGAAGTTCCAGGACATGGAAATTTGAAGCTGCAGCAATGTTGGTGCTTTGGACTCATTAATCATCTGCCAAGTGCTTCTTGGGAGCCCAGCACCATGAGAGGCTTGGCCCAGATCCTTTGATGACTCCTTCACAGCCCTGTGAGGATGGGGGCAGTCTCCCCATTTTACAGATGAGGAAGCTGAGGCTCACAGAAGGGAAATGATGCCTGTGAGGTTAATCTGATGTCATGTTAGCTGATGGTCCTCCCGAAGTGTCCAACCGTTCCAGCTTGTTCTAGATAATTAGCTGAAAATAACTAGACTTCAAGGGAACAAAGGTAGTGAGAAATACCCTGGTTCTTCAAAAATTACAAGAATATTGAAAAAATGCATAAAGGGTGGCAAAATTAGTTCTCAAAAAACTAGTGACTGGGACGGTTTCGTTTCTGGCCATATCATCTGACTCTCCAACTTGGTGTTTAGACAAATTATTCCCAGCCCAATTGTAAGTGCTCCTCTTGACCAGCCCTCCCCAGGAGCTTACCTGCTTTTGCCCTCCAGTGCAGCCATCACCTTGTTGAGGACCTCTGGCTCTTACACCAGTACGAGTTTTCTGAAGGTTTCTCCATGAATGGAGTATCTTTTCTTCCTCAGGGTGCTCAAGGCCCATTGATTCTCTAGTTTATTAGAGCAGGGCTACTCAAAATGTGGGCTGTGGGCAGGAACTGGTCTGTGACTTAGTGAGCACAGCAAGAGAGAGTAAGCCTTAGACACTTGTAGAGCAGTGTGACATTGCCACACATCCAAGTGCCTGATCATATTTCTAGTAATTCATTTTCATTGTATCCGGAAGTGTCAGGCCGCAGTGGATTAGAGATTTAAAAAGAAGAAGCAAAGCCTGGTCATTCACCACGAATAGTTTGAGGAGCACTGAGTTAGCACGAGTCTAGCTGGTCACGGCCTTGCTGTCTTACAGCCCGTGAGGCATCCGGCTGTCAGAAAACAGGAGGTAACCCAAGATCCCACTGGTAGTGTTGCCTTCACACTAGTCTCTGGGGTGGGCTTCAAAGGGCACCTCTTGAGATAAGTTATCCATCGCCTGGTCTCCTTGTAACCTTTCAGGAAGTCCTGGTCTACCTCTTGGCCTTGGTGATTCTGGCATGGTTTCCATCTGGCTGGGAAGGGCATATGGGAGTGCCAATGCTGCTTCCCCTAAGGGTGCTTTCACTTCATAATTTTTAAGAAAGGCGCTGTCACAGGGTGGGAATGTGGATGCAACTGGGAGAAAGGAGTCTTGTATGAGTAAGGGCCCATGATGAAAGGACCAGGCGCGGTCTTCATCCTGGATCCCCTGGCCAGGCCCCGTGTTTGTAGAGCAACTGAGCAGGACTGCAACGGCACACATGTGTTTCAGCAGGGCCCCCGCCTCCTCACGGCCCTCTCCTGGCTTCAGTGATTGCTCCCTAAGTCAGGATTGCACGGAAGCTCAGCGGCACAAAGTGCTTATTAGCTAAATGGCTAATGAGGTCTCGTTAGGGACTTGTATTTAAAGCCCCAGAAAGTCCAGTCTCAACCTTGGCTCACTCGGGGGAGGCAGTAATTGCGCGTGGGTACGTGGCATTACACGGTGCCTTCCTGGGAGAGCACCGCGGAGCCGGTTCACACACTGGGTCAATGGAGGCAGCTGCACGAGGGGAGTGTGGGCAAGGGGGTAGTTCTGACCTCCCCTCTTCATTCTGATGTAAACCCAGGAAGGCCTTGCTGTTCTGTAGCTCCTGTCCCAGGGGCCTGTATTGGGGGCCCCAGCAGGGGATGGAACATCAGGCAAATAACAGCGTATTGTCCTTAGCCGGTGCACCTGGACCTCCTTTAGAAGCAGGAGCCAAGTTTCTTGGCATTTGTGAAATCCTGAAAATGGCAGAGTGTGTGCTTAGAAGCAGAATTCTAATCTCTCCCAGGTGAGGCCGGCTTTGGGGAGAGGGGTAACTGGCTTGGCAGCTACTGCTACTGAGAAGGGGCAGGCTTTGTTGAGTCTGAGGAGGTCCCATCTGTCTGAGAGGTGGGATCGGACCCCCCAGCAGGCCCCTGGCCACATCCTCACAGTCCCTCAGAGCCTTCATGTGATCTGGAGCGACTAATCCAAAGTGGCTGTTGGTGCTGGGGCCTCCTTAATGAGAAAGTGGGCAGGTGCCTCCTGGGCCTTGTCTTTCTCCCCAGCCTGCTGGCAGCCTTTCCCTCCTCATCCTCTTTTAGTGCCTGTGCTTTTGCTGGAACCCAATGAAGTGGCCTCTGGTTCTGGGGGTAGATGCTGCTTCTAGGAGTCGGGGAGCTGTGGGCCCCCACTGCCATTCACTTTGCTGTTCCCTGAACCTCCTGCTTTATAGTTGAGGCTTTCACAGCAGGTTTGACGTGGCCTTCCAAGAGCAGCCTTGGGTTTAGATTGAGGGCCTTCCTTCGCATACAAGTCACTGTGAACTTGCCATCAAGAGAGCTAAAAGCCTGCGTCCGAGGGCCTTGAGCCTAAATCACGGCTCTCTGTGGCTGTATCTTCTGGAAGCTCGATGCAGAGGCAGGGGAGATCTGGAGCCTCCCTCCCTCCAGGGTCTTGGGATGAGGAACAGCGCTTACAGAGAAAACCTCAGACTGTACATGTCTGTCCTGCAGTGGAGACTGCAGTGTCTCCAGGCTGGCCTTTCCTAGGTGGTGGGAGAAGGGGGAGCAAGTTGGGGTTTGCCCAGGGGTTTATGTGTGATTGTGCCACGTCTGTGTGGGCTGTCAGCTCCCACCCCTTCCCCAGCTCTGTGATGTGTTGCTGGGGATGCAGGTAGGCATGAACCATCATGCCCTCTGGAGCACAGGCACCCACAGGCCACCAGGCTGTGATCCCCAGGGCCAGCGTGGAGCTGACTTGCCTGGCACCAGCTCTGAGGCCTCTGGGCACTGCTGCCTGGAGCTCCTGGTCCTGCTCCCTCCACCTGCCCAGTGGGGACCAGCATTCACTCCCATTCTAGTCGCTGTTTTTGTTGGCAAGGTGATCTACAGTCCTGACCTGATGGGACTCAGGTCAGACATAGCCATTGCTCGCTAGGACCCAGGAGCTACAAGGCAGGCTGGGGCTGCTGAATTCAAAGGAAGAAGGGAGGGAGGAGTCAAGTTCATCTTGACCCAGCCCTGCCCAGTGCCAGGTGCTCAGACAGTAGTTCTCCCACTTAGTTTTGGCCACAGCTCTGTGAGGCAGGCACTGTTTATCCTCATTTCACTGAATGAGGACACTGAGCTCAGGAGTTGAGAGCTTTGTGCCCGGTCTCAGAACCGGTTAGTGGTGGAGTGGGGTCCTAGCCCTCCAGGTCTGGGGGCCCCAGTGCTCACTAAGCAGCAGCTCAGCCTTCCAGAGAGGAGGGGACTCTGGGACGGCAGCTGCCGTGCAGCTGTCTGTGAGGGCTTGGTTCCTGAGTGTGAAGGCACACGGGCTGGGGCTCAGGAGACCTGAGCAGAGTCCTGGATCTTGTGCTTATTTGCAAAGTGGCCTTGGACAGATTCCTTCCTCTAGGATTCGATCCCCTCTCTGTGAACCAAGCAACCTGAACTCCTGAAGACATCGTACCCCGCCCGCTGTGGCTCTGAGTCACGCTGCTCAATTGGGGCCGCAGGGCTCCGTTTCTCTCTTTTTTCCATCTGCAGAGTGCCCGCTGCCTGCTCCAGGCTGGTTATGCCTCTCCCAGGACGTTGAGTGCTGTTTGCACGTGGGTGTGGAACCCTCTTCCACATCCAGCTTGTTCGTGTTTTCCTTCTCGGTGCTAACTGGCCTCTACCTTTGTCTCTGTCTCCTCTATCTCTGCTGTTGGGTAGCTGACGGTAGGGAAAGTGTCCAGCGGAATAGGGGCTGCAGCTGAAGTTCTGGTCAATCTGTACATGAATGATCACAGACCTAAGACTCAGGCCGCCTCTCCAGACCTGGTAAGGACATACAGCCCTCAGCCTTCACCCTCAGACACCAGCTCTGGCCTCCAGGGAGGGTGCACGGGATGCGGAGAGGATGGCCTGGCCCCCCTTCTCATGGGAAAAAAGGGGCTGAGAACGGGCTGGGTCAGAGCAGAGGTTAGCAGGAGGCTATGTTTACTTATAGACAAGACTCAGCCCCATTGTGGGTCATTTCACAAAGTAGAGCATTTTCCCTGCTGCCTGAGGCTCTGGAGAACTCAGTGGAAAAGGCCAGGTGAGGCCATCCAAATAATTGGGCATCCCTTATTGTCAGTGTTTAGTGTCCAGTCTGGATTGGATTGAGAATTAAGTGATGGAGGAAAACCCCCCCTTTCCTCTGAATTTTCCCCTTCTCCAAGTGACACAGCTCACTGCCCTCACAGTGATTTGAGTTGACAATTCTCTTGGTTTCCTTTGGGCACGTTCCCCTGGAACCACCCAGGTGTGCCCCGGCCCTCGCCCTCCACCCTTGCATTTAGGAATTTGACTGGCAGCCTGGCGGGTTGCAGGACACAGCCTTCTCCCCTTCTACTGTTCTCTTGAACAGTTTTGATGCCGCAGACATTCCTCACATGACCTATGTCACCGCAGGGGGACAGAGATGTAGAAAACATTCTTTCAGTGACCTCATTCTAGACCCAGGCAACACTTAACCCCTGGGTCAGAATCCTGGAGAGAGCATCCCTGGGCAGGCATCTTTGTGAGGGATGTCCACTCCATCAGACCAGGAGATGTCACTCCCACCCAGAAACCAGAGAGGCCAGGCTGCCTGGGAGTACAATTAACAGCTGCCCCCACAGGGCTGGGGTCTGTATCTTCCCACCCTCGCTCTTTGCTGCAACGCCTGTGGTGATAAAAGCAACGCAGAGCCTGTGAGGTCCCCGTGATTCAGGTCGGCATTTCCAAAAGCCTAGCCTCGCGTTGGACAACATAATGTGCTGCTCTTCTCTTCCCACGCTCTGTGCCCCCCAGGAATCTGTACGGAAGGTGTTTCCTCTGAACCTGGGTGGCAGCGACACCTGCTACTTCTGTAAGAAGCGGGTGTACGTGATGGAGCGGCTGAGCGCGGAGGGCCATTTCTTCCACCAGGGAGTGCTTCCGCTGCAGTGTCTGCGCCACCACCTTGCGCCTGGCCGCCTACGCCTTCGACGGTGATGAAGGTAACCCCTCAGGGGCCAGGACAGCACTCAGCTCTGGCCTGGGCTCCTGTCCCTCTGGAGGCTCTGGGACACCCAGCCCTTCCCAGGGAGTAATGGTGTCATCAGGAAAGCTGTTCGGGGAACGGAAATCCCCTGCTAAAGAGAGAGGTGGCCTGGGGCGGGCAGGGGTCCTGAGGGAAAGGGAGCTGTCAGCACCGTGGGTGCACTAGCACTGGGGGCACCTCCCATGCGCTGAGTGTTTTACATGTGCTTTCTTACTTGGTCTCACCTCCTTCTATCGCCCCTGTGTGGTTGAGAAAATCAAACCCGATAACCTGTGTCACACGCTCGGCACCACTCCTGACATGAGTGGAGGCTCGATAAGTGATGGGATGTCAATGTCATTATGTATAAAGTATGTACTGTAAAAATGGCCATAACTGTCACATGCCCCCTGGTACTGCACTCACTGGAGTGAGGGATTGTCTAATGTTCAGCACTTGAGCTTTGCACTGTCATATAATTTCAGCACCTGTGATCCCATTCCCTCAAACTAACTGCCTGGGTTCAAATCCAGACTATGTAATCCACTTACTAGCCATTCGACCTTGGGCCTGTTACCTAACCTCTTGGTCCCTCAGTTTCCTCATCTATAAAAAAAAAAAATGAGGGCAGTAATACCAGCTCATAAGGTCGTTGTGAGGGTGGGTAAGTTAATTCATGGGGAGCATTTGGCATAGTGTCTGGTGTATTGAGTCCTACACAGAATTTCCCTATTCTTATCATTCCCATCACTGTCTTTGTCCTTGTAACAGTGAGCAAAGAAGACTTCTCTGGGAGGTTCCCAGTGGTCCTGGGCAGTGGCCAGTGGCCCAGTGTGTGCCTTGCCTTGGTTTTTCTACCCCTCAGTGCCACCATCTGTTCTGTGTCTTTCCCAACCTCACACCCCATGGGTCCCAGAAAGAAGAGGAACTAGAACCAGGGTTGCTAGGCAAGGCTGTCCATTTTGCTGTCTGGAAGCTGGCCTTAGGAAGAGACGTGGCCTCTGTTTGGTTTGGGGATTATCTGAGGGTTGCTGCCCCAGCCCCGGGAGCCCCTCTGTTGCTACAACCTGTCCTCTGAGGCAGCAGAGGGTCCTTCTGCCTCCTCTCAGTGCCACTTCTTTAAGGCAGGTGACAGAAACCATTTTCCAAGTTTGTGCCTTCCTGGGCTTGTTTCCATTAGTGGCGTTTTCTGACCTAGATGGTGACGGGGACTTGGTTTATGTTCTGTTGTGGCTCTGGTTTACAGGGGGAAAACCTGTGTGTGTCTGTTTGTGTGTGTTTCTTTTTACAGGCAAGTTTTTCTGCAAGCCTCATTTCATTCACTGTAAAAGCAATAGTCAGCAACGGAAGAGACGGGCAGAGCTGAAGCAACAAAAAGAGGTACGTTTTGTCTTGAAAGCAGTGGTGCAATGGGAGGCTTCTGAAAGGAGAATGTTTTTGAGGATTCTGCAAGTTAGGGCATTTCTGGCTTTGGAGGGATTGAGACTCAGGTGATGAGGGCTCTACTCCCTTGCACGGAGGGTCCCTCTGCCTCAGTCTGCTCAGCTGGCCTCTGGGGTGTCACCTACTCCAGATGTCAGCTCCCAGGGGAGTGGCTGCGCTGATTCTCATGAGAAGCCCAGAAGAGCTTTCCCATGTGCCAAGGATGGGACTGTGTGCTTAGCCATGTGAAAGCTGTGCACCTCGTGTCCACAGGGCCCTGTTAGCAGGGGTGCCCGGTACAGGGCCAACCGTCTGTGGTTTCCAAGTCCTTTCCCCAGGCTCTTGGATGTCAGCAGAGTGACTGAGCCATTGGATTTGTGGACGGCTTGTGATAGTGCCCCCCGGCAGCTCTTAGCCAATACCTCCTCTACTGCTTGATCATTACCTACCCACACTTCAGCTTTTTTTCTGTTTACACAAGTAATATAGGCTCAGTGTAGAAAAATGGGTAAATAAATGAAAGTGTATAAAGAAGGAAAATTAAATCACCCATTATCCCCCATCCTGAGGAAATCATAGTTAACATTTTGAAACATTTTATTGTAGACTTTCTCCTATGTGAATACAGTTGATCCCTGGACAACTTGGGGGTTAGGGACTCTGACTCTCCATGGGGTTAAAACCCATGTATAACTTATACACAGCCTTCTGTACTGGCATTTCCCCGCATCGGTAGATTCAACCAACCACAGATCGGGTAGGACTGCAGTATTTACTGTTGAAAAATAAACTGCATGTAAGTGGACCCATGCAGTTCAAATCTAAATTGTTCAAGGGTCCACTGTATATTAACCCAGTTGGAATTCTATCTTTACAGTTTTTTTTTTTTAAATAGGTTTATTTATTTATTTATTTTTAGAGTTGGTACTGGGGATTGAACCCAGGACCTTGTGTATGCTAAGCGCGTGCTCTACCACTTAAGCTATACCCTCCCCCCTACAGTTTTATAGACTTTTTTTTAAACTAACAGTATATTAAGAACAGTTTCCCATAACATTAAAAATTCTTTTGGAGACTAGTTTTTGATGCCTGTAAAGGACGGTTAATAATTTACTTGCATCCTATATTGTTGGACATTTACATTTTTTAATATTTTTACAGTAAATGTCTTTGTACCCACATCTTTATCCTATTTGAAATTGCGAGGGTTGATCATTAGAAATGGCGTTGCTGAGTCAAAGGGCACGTATGCTTTGAAGGCTTGTGAGCCCTGTGGTCACTTTGCTCCCCAGGAAGGTCACTGCCAGTGTCCAGCCCTGCTTCAGCAGAGCACAGGGGCTGAGATTCTGGAGAGAGGGGCTGGTTGCAAGTGGCAGTCTGCCAAGTTCTCTGTTTATTGGCGTTCTTCCTCTGCTTCGTTGAGGAGCCCTCTGTGAGAATATCATGGACTAAATTCCCTCACCCCGATCCCTTTCTCAGGAGGACGGGGTGTGGAAAGAGCAAGAAGCCCCTCGTCGAGACCCTCCTGCGGAAAGTTCTTGCGCCGCCGCGGCCATCGGCACACCGGAAGGCAGCCCCCCAGGTATCACCAATTCCTTCTTTAGGAAGGCGCTAAGCTGGCCTCTCAGGCTGCCGTGGGGCCTGTTCCACCTTCCCCGGAGGCTGCTTAACTGGATTCAGGGACTCCTGCGCGCAGCCAGCCTGCATATCAGGGACAATGCTTACAACTACCGCTACACGTACGAGCTCCTGAGCCTCGGGCTGCCTCTTCTCTGGGTGTTCTCCGAGGTCCTGGCTTCCATGTACCGGGAGTCCGAGGAGTCCCTCGAGAGCATCCGCAACTGGCTGCTCAGATGCTTCCCGGTCAAGCTGCACTGAAGCTCAGCTGCCAAGTGCCGTAACATTTCCCGCGTAGATGGCGATCTGTGTAGTCAGCGCAGGCGCTGGCCGGGGAGCCCCGCGCTCTTTAACCAATTAGCTCGAGGCCAAAGAGTTTCCCGTCGGCCCCCCGCGCCTGGCCAGGCCGTGGTGAACGTCTGCTCGGGGTGCTGGGGCCGGCACGACATGAAGGATGTGTTTTTGGTTTTTGGTTTTTTTTTAAATAGCTTTGTACTTTTGTACCAAAGTGAGCCATATTTCTAGGTTTACATTTCAATTTTTAACTTTTAATACACCAAGAGAGAGCATTTTTTCCCTATGGGTGTCAGTTTTTCTAGACACGGGTTTGACGTTTATAACTGGTATTAGACACCCCTTCCACGTTGCGGTCAGTTGTAAAAGCCACTGCCTGCAGTGCGAAAGATTTGGGCTTTTATAGAAACCAAAGCAAAGGTGCCACCTCCTGACCAGTGCCTTTTGATTTATGTGGCCAGGTGCCACTTGTCAACAAGGAGCAATTTTTTTGCAATATGAAAGCATAATAATTTAGGAGAAAAGGATAGAAAGGACAAAAGAGAATTAAAGCTACAAAAGCACGTGGCAGCGTGTAAGTTGCCTGTTGTCTGTCCTTCCAGAGGGGGGAGGACTCCTTTACTCCCTTGTTTTGATATAAAATAGTAGCTTACAGGCTCCCCCCTCCATACCAAATCACAGCCAAATGACGTAGAACCACAGGGTTTCAAACAGATTGCTGCAAACATACATTTTCCCTTCCCACTAATGAGCACTGCAACGAAAGCCCTTTGGCTCCTGACCATGCAGAGCTCTGCAAAACTGATGCAATGCTATAGAGGAGTTACGTCAGCCTGTGGCATGTTAAGCCCTCACTCTGAGGCCCTGCAGGCCAAACCAAGGCCACTCAGGGTCCACAGTGGTCAGGCTGAAGGAAGACACTGCCCTCTTACATCACGTCTTTCAGGAGCGAGGGCGTTTATTCCCACCTCAGGGTATTATTTCTGGGAAGCGTGGCCTGCCCTGTGAGCATGGCTTGCAGACACCCTGGCTTCTTAGCCGCTCCACTGCCATACATATTTGGTCCAGCAGTCAGAAACCGTTTATTTTCACGCTGTCCTAGCAGAGGAATGTGTCTGACCTCCGGGGGGAAGCTCCCCCGTGTCTTGATTGGCAGGAGAGGCTGGGAGTGGAAGCTTTTATTGACTCATGCAACAGAAAGATACCCTATTAAGGGCAAAACAGGCCTTGGGCCCACCTGCATTCTTCACCCTGGGCATCTGGAGGAGGCCGCAGCTCTCCCCACTCCACTCTGCTGGGACACGCACTGCTGCTGCGTCCAGCTGAACAAGGGAGATGGCTGACAGAGAAAGGCCTTCAGTTGTGTTCAGTGTAGCTAGAGTTGCTGGGCTAGAGACGGCACTATGTCTTGTTCCTCTAGAGAGATCCTCTGGAGTAAATAAGGATGGAGCCTGGTGGGTTAGGAGCCAGAGCTCCAGAGGGCTTTGTGATGCCACGTTTCTCTAGGGTGGGAAGAAGGGGGAAGGCATTTCTATAAACACTTCCCTAAGTCCTTGGGTAAATCAGGGGCTTGGCTGTGGCCATGTCCATGGGAACTGGTGCCTCTGTCCTTGTTGGAACTGTTCTCAGTCCTGTGACCTGCATTGTGTTTTTCCAAAATTTTGCTGGTATTTTAATGTTCTACATGGTGGAGGAGCCCTTGATTCATTTTATGTTTGATTCTTGAAAGTCACAATGTGAACACAAGCACAACTGTGTCATTGTTATTACTGTCAGCTCAGGGCGGGATGAGATGCTTTGTGGGATGCTCCATGAAGCCAGAGTAGGAATCTCAGAGAATGTCGCTTCTGGCCATAAGGAGACTGGTTTGAATTACTCTGGTGAGACAGGGTGTGCCTGTCAGAAGCCTGAGATGTTTATATGTTCTGAGACTTTGAACCTTCCTGGTGGGGCAGCACCAGGACACCCAGGTGGATCCTGGGGATGGCTGCCTCTAAGCCTCCACAACATATTCAAGAATGAATATGAGACCCTAGAGTAAAATTGGGGCAGCGAGGATATGGGGGGCAAGGGAGAATTGGCCTTGGTCAACTGCACCTGTCCACCCTTGCAGACAAGGGGATGGGCACTGCCAGGAAGGTTCGTCTGTCCTAACCAAGCGGTATCTTGTCCGGGGAAGTTTCTCTTTTTTTAACGGTTGCCTTGTTTTCAACTCCTGTACCTTCTCGTGCTGTCCATCGTTTTCCTTGTTCCCCCGACTAAATTCTCTTTTCTGTCTCTCTCTTTCCAACCTTACACTGTGGCCGTCAGTTCGTTTCAGCCTTCCAGTGCTACACCCACTTCTTGGCTGACACACTTCTGCTCTGAGGTGACTGATTTTCTTGCCAATTTCCAGAGAGTGGTGCTAACTGCTAACCCGCTTTCTGCACTCCATCCTCCCGCCGCAGCCTTGGTTGTGCTAACTGTGAGTGTCTTGCATACTGATGGACATATTCGGTGGCACGGTTGGTGAACGGCATTGGGGGTGGGGGGTGTTCAGCTCGAAAGCTGATTCTGATTTGGTACCTCTGAGCCGGTTGCCCGGTCCACACCAGTGCATGCCCCGCCTCCCCTGTGTGCCCCGCCGCCTGCGTGCATGTTTTTCCGTTGCATTTACAAAGCTACTTACCTTCCTGGGAGGGTTAACTCTGCCTGTGAGACAGTATCATAGAGAGGGCGCTTCACCTTTGAAAAGAACTCTTTCATCTTGCAGCCTCTGGAAAAGTACATGCATACGAGCATCTTCTTCAATGGGTTCTAACATAAAGATCATTGGTGTTATCGATCAAAACCATATTGGTGACTCTTTGGGAACAATTTTTTTTAAAATACTCCTGGGCATCCTCATGAGCTTGACCCATGCTCTGTGTTTGAACACATAATCACAGTTTTCCTAGCCAACCTTTTCTCTCCTGCAGCCTACACTTTCCCTCCAAGGGTTTTGCTGTGGCTCTTCTGATCTCTCTTGGCTCCTAAAGCCCCAGATGATTCAGAAGCTTCAACTAGAACAGTCATCGTCACAGGCCAGGGATGCCTTTGAGAGCTGACTCAGGTCAGGCCCAGGCCTGGAGCGGCCCATTTCAATGCCCCCACAGCTCTGCTCAGAACACATTTGCCTGCTGACTCTTTACCTGGAGCAGCTGGATCTTCAAAGCACTTTTAAAGAGACACATCACACCAAGAAAGTCCGGTGGGGCTGCTGCAGGCCAGGCCTCGCAGTCTCGGGCTGCAGATGGTGTGTGTCTTGCATGCGGCCCGGAGCCATGCTGGCCCGTGGCCTGTCTGCACAGCCCTGCATGCCGCATTGCTCCCTGTGTCAGTGCAGAGCCTAGCCAGGACGGCATCATCGCTCTTGTCTTCTCTTCTCTTGCAGAGCCTCCCCCCTTTATAGAATGTCAACCAAAGAATGCCCTCCTCCCCTGGCCTCCTCCTTAGCTAGCCCCCCCCCATCTCATCACCACGCATGTTTGTGACCTCTGGTAGCCAGTACAGTGCCACATGGAACCCTGTATTTTGCACACAGCAAACAATGTTTAGCTTTATTTATGGTATTTGATGCTGTAAATGAAAATAAATATGGTTCTTTATAAAGCTTATTGTTTCCTCTCTTCTTTGCCACGGAAGCTGCTTAAGCCCCAAACACAGGGATTGATTTCAGGGGCCAGCCTTCACTAAACTGGTGGGACGCGCACTTGTGGTGACATGGGACTCTCTGGGGCTGCGCTGGGTACTCTAAGAGGAAATATTACCCAGGGGTAATATTTGGAAAATATCACCAATGCTCCGGGGCCAGGCTTTGGGAGCTCTTCCTTGAAAACTCATGGTACTTTTCTGCTCTAGGTGCTGGGCATAGCTGGGTGAGGGCCAGGGTCACCTCAGCTGTCAGGAACAGACTCTTAACAGCTGCGTGCACCCACTTCCTGCACACATCTAAGCCATGGACCTGCAGGAAAGCTTTACTTAGGAGCCTCATGCTGACTTAGATTCCTGTGTGACAGAGGTCGCTCTTGAATGTTTTATGCTGGTCCAGCTGAATGATGGGTGAAAGGTAAGGAGGAAGGACGGGTCATTGGTTTCAGGATGGCAGTGAACATGGCAGGTGTGCTCATCCAGATGGAGAGCCATTTGTGATGCTAAGAGACCAGCCTTGTCCCCCCAAACTCAGGTCATTGTGTCTTTAGGCTGCAAGGCTCTGCCCACGGGGCCACTCCGAGGACAGCACCATGGCAGGCTCTGGCCCAATTCCACTTGTCTTTAAGGGGAAGGATTTGGAGTCTCACTCAGCTAATCTTGACAGTGTCAAAGAAACCTGGTCCTCAACCTCCCTTGGGTGGGACGCTTCTCATTGCCAGGCTGGATGTGGCTGGGCTTCTGAAGCTGACATGAAAACTCAGCTGTGAACTTGCACCTCCAGAGGCACACTTCTGAGGCCCTGGGCCTCTGAGCCCGGCTGCTGCCTGGAGCTGCCTTCTGAGCTGCCCAGGGTGGTGGCCAATGGCCTGTACTCTTACCCAGGTGAGATATTCTTTCCTTTCCCTGAGAGAAAGGGTGTTAGGGACTGAAGTCAAGAGCTGGGTTGGGCAAGTGACTCATTCCTTTATTCATTCATTGATTCAAGTGTTTGTTGAATGCATGCCGTGCCCTAGGCATGTCCTAGGTCCTAGGGATGCAACAGTGAACCACACAAAGTCCCCGCCCCTCCCTGCATCTTGGATTGTAGGTATCTCAGTGTCGTTGTACTAGACTTGATTTGTTTTGTTTAGTGGTGCATGCACATATTTGTTTGTTTGTACATGTACACATTTGTTTACTCAACTAATATTTACTCAGCATCTACTGTATGTTGGGAATATAGCAGGGAATGAAACAGACTAAAGTCCTCACTCTCATGGGGCTTATAATTTGGTTTTGATTTTTTTTTTTTTGAGGTATAATCTGTTTACAATGTTGTGTCAATTTCTGGTGTATAGAGCAGTGCTTCAGCCTTACATAAATATACATATATTCATTTTCATATTCTTTTTCACCATAAGCTACTACAAGATAACTGAATATATTTCCCTGTGCTATACAGTATAAACTTGTTTATCTATTTTGTGTATACCCATCAGTATCTGCAAATCTTGAACTCCCCGTTTATCCCTTCCCACCCCACTCCCTGCTAGCAACCAGAAGTCTGTATTCTATGTCTGTGAATCTGTTTCTGTTTTATATATAAGTTCATATATAAGTTTTTATATATAAGTTTGTCTTTTTTTTTTTTAGATTCCACTTATGAGTGATATCATATGGTATTTTTTGGTTTTGATTTTTTGATTTGAAGTTGGGTTAAAGCAACATTTTCTAAAGTGTGGCAGTGGAATTCTAGCTCCCAGAGGTGCTTTGTGAAGAAAGGGTTCAACAGTCACAAAGTTTGAGAAATGTTTTACGCCAGGCCTTGGAGATCTGTAAGATTCATTAGCATGTTTGAGTCTGAAGAGTCCTGCAGTAAAGAAGCTTAAGTAACTTCGTTCAAGTGGGCTTTCCCATACCTCTTGGAAGTGAGTTTTTTGATTGGGGGAGTTTGTTTTGCATATTATAGTGTATGTAAGTGTTTGATAGAATATTATTTAATCCAGAAACACTGGATGACAGACTTTAAAAATGTAAATAATAGAATTAAATATTAAATAGAATTAAGTATTGATTAGATGACAGACTGATAACTTTCTAAAATTAAAACCTCTGATGGAAAAATTACATAGGAAAAACATGACACAGATCTGACTTCTATATATTTTTAAAACTTAATGTACAAAAGTGAAAATATTCGATAGGCAATCAGACTGAGGAAAAAAATCTGAATTTGATGTGATAGCAAAGATGTTCCTTGCTATGGCATTAGAAAGTTCCTGCAGGATTATATGCTGCCTTCTGTAAGCCAGAAGTGAATGTAGAAAGGAAATGTGATTCTCAAACAAGCCAAGCAATGTTCCTATGTAACTTGGATGGGCAAAAAGATACAGGAGGGCAGAGAAACAGGAGTTAGTGGGGATCCCATTGAGGGCTCAATTCTGACTCAGAGAACAGGGAAAATATAAGAAAGAAAGGAAGTTCTTGCAAAGTAGGTGTTACCAGGCACCTTGAACATGTAGGTGATCAGATAATATTTATTTGACTAAAGACCCAATGATAATAGAAAATGAAAAAGGCAATGTATAGACAGTTCACACTCAAGCAAATTTTAAAAGAAAACACTAAAAAAGCAAGCATTTCCTTAAATGTTCTAACTTGGCTTTCAGGGGAATGTAAATTAATTGTGCTGTACCCACTGAATAAGTAAATATTGAAGTAGATTGTGAGAAAAAACATGAACCGAATCCCTAGTATCGAGTGAAAAGTTAAAAGGGGCCATCTTTTCTGCAAAGCAATATGGCAACAATTATTAAGATCCATAAATGGGCTCTGACCTCTTGGCCCAGTAATACCGCCCCAGGAACTGATCCTACAGAAATAATAATCCAGCCAAAGAAATAAAATCCCTGCAACCTGAATATTGAGTGGAGTAAGTGGGTCAAACGGAGAGGATACGGGTGGGCTGTTCTGCTTTATTTCTGTGACTCATTCACTTTCAGAGCTTTTTCTTTAATTCCTTAAATAAGTTTAAAAAAAAAAAAAAAAGAAGTGACTGCCGCTATTCCTGCCCCAGGGCCAGAGTTTCCTTGGGGCCAAGCACCTGTGTGGTACCTCGTTATCTCATCACTTCCTCATGGTAACCTTGAGATCAGTGCTGATATTAAAGCTCACTGATGCTCGAGATGACTTGGAGCCTCAACTTCATCTGTCAAGGAACAGTCACCTGGCCCAGGCCAGGACTCAGGTGCTGCTCTCCGGAGAGCCTTGGCACAGGGCAAGGCCCTGGACTTGGCTGAAGACCCAGTTTCAATCCCAGCGCTTTGTATGGACGTGGAGGCAATGGTCAACCCCTTCTGTGAGTGACGGCTAACAATGCCTCTGACAGAAGGCTTTGTGAAGGCAGAGTCAGCGAGCACGCCCAGTATGGCACTCAGACCAGCAAGCGCTCTTGCTGAGTTCCAAGTGGCACTTTCCTGGTTTTGCACAGCAGGAAATGCCCCAAGGGAGGCATTCTGGGTCAGCGGTGGCTTAGTGCCTGATGGGACATCTTCTGGTTGGCAAGTCAACAGGCCTCAATTCACACAAGGTGGCAACATCTATTTTTCTCTAGTTATCCAGTCCCCCAGCTCTCTTGAAGGTAACCGCTTGCCTCCCTTTGGACACCCCGGCTTCAGCTCGAGCCACCTGCTAGTGGGACTTTAGTTTTGGTGTCGTGAGTGTCTGAGCCTCAGCAGAGGGGCCGTCTCTAGCTCTGTGTCCACGGCCTGCTCGCCATCCCCACTTAGCTGTCTGCTGAGCGTCTCCAGCTTAAAATCCACCACCGACTCCCGATCCTCCCAAGACAGACTCCACCCTCAGCCCTCGCAGTCTCTGGAAACGGCAGTTCCGCCCTTCTTGCTGCTCCGCTCAAGGGCTTGGAGCCATTCTCAGCTCTGCTCTTCTTGGCCCTACATCTAATCCATCCGTGAGTTCTAGGTACAGCCAGAATCTGTGCACGTCTACCACCCCCATGCCGCCGCCCTGGCCCCAGCTCCCGCCGTCTCTTCCTGCGTTATTGAGGTCGCCTGTTTATATTTTACTGCGCTCAACCTATTTCCAACACGACAGCTGGAGTAGTCCTGTTAGAACTGAAGTCTGATCTCTCCTCTGCTCAAAACTCCCCCAGCTCACTCCAAGTAAAAGCCAAAGGCATACAGAGGACTCAGGTGGCTCTCTGGTCCTGTGTGGCTCTGACCTGCTCCCCTACTTTCCCTCTCACACGCTGTGGCCTCTGCCTTAGAGCCTTCACGCTGGCGGTCCCTTCTGCCAGGAACACCCTTCCCCAGTATCCGTGTGGTTGGCCCTGCTTTTATTCAAGTCCTTGTTTCCACGTCTCCCTCCTGGTGAGGTCTGCCTTCAATACTGCAGCCTGTACCCCCAGCTCTCCTGATCCCCCCAACCCTACCAGACAGTCTTTCCATAGCATTTATCATCTCCTAACTATCTTACGGAAGTCGCTTATTACCTATGTGTATTGTTATGTTTTCCTTCTTGTTAGGACGTAAACTCCTCAAGGGCAGGGGTCTTTGTTTCTTCTGAACACTCATATAACTCCAATGTATAGAGCAGTGCTTGGCACCCTGGGGACCCTTAATAAATATTTGTAGAATAAATAAAGGTTCTGCCTTCTGGTCTGGACCTCAGACTAGGGAACCTGCAGCTGCCTTGGGAAGAGCTTGCCGGCGTCGATTCACAGATCAGGAGGGAGAACCTGTAAGAGAAGTAAGACACTGTGTGTTGCTACCTCTGCAGAGCCTTTTGATTGTTTGGGAGAAAGGAATTTTGATTTTGCTACCATTTTGCCTCCTAGGGGTAGATTCTGCACACAGCCTCTCCTGGCAGCATGTGGGAGCACGTGTGTCCAAAGCCAGAGGCCCAGGGCTGCCTGGACACAGTACCTGTCTGTGCAGGGGAAGGAGGATGAAAGAAAAGTCAAGGTCCAGGGACTAAGGCCCCCAACCTGGCACCGTTAGCTAAACAAAAGGAGAGAAGCCAGCTTCCTTGCTGCTTTGGGGCCCACTACGCCGTCGGAAGGACACCTCATGGCCCCAGCCCTCCAGTCCTGATGGAGTGGAGGGCTCATGCCAGGATGTGGGCCCATCTGTGGCTGGGTACACCGCACTATGCTGAGTACCCTGGATATTTGCCTGTTTGCTCTCAGATATGCTCCTTGCCTTTCCCCTGCTCTGCTCTGTATTAGAGAGGTGTAACCCCTGCAAACTCCACTTCCCAAGCTCCTTTGTGACTGGTTTCCTGTTACGATTGATCACTGGGACACACTAGTGGGAGAGTAGAGGGTGGGATCAAGGGAGAAGCTAGGGTATTCCTCCTGTCTCTCTGCAGCCCAGGCAGTGCTGCGTCTTCTGTGTGGTCCCCACCCCTACCGCATGGCCCTGGACTCTGGACTCAGCACCAGCTTCTTCCTGTGTCCCCCTAGCAGTGGCTTCCTGCTCTTCTCTGGGTTGTCTCACAATCCCTGTTCGGCTTTTCAGCCCATCCAATACCATCATTATTAGTTTACTATATGAACTTTCCTCTGTTGAACTCCCCAGCTTGGGTTCTATTTTCCTGACTGGATCCTGATAAACTTAGTTCCGTTGCCTTTTTAAAACTTTTTTCTTCAGAGAGAACAGTGGGCAAGAGAGCAGAGGGAGCTTTTCTAAATCTAGAGCCAAAAGTGTCTCTGGCAGGTAGGAGCTGTGTGACCTCAGACAAAAGAGAGAATGCCTCTGAGCTTCAAGTTCCTAATCTGTAAAATGGGTTTTATAACAGGACACAGGAGAACGTATTGCTTTGTTGTCTTCTTAGGTTCTGGCGGAGAGTCTGCAGATTTGGGGAGAAAACGGGAGCAAGTTCACCAGCAGAACCGAGGCAAGGGTCCTCACCTTGACACTGCATCAGGGGCCTGGCTGGGAGGGACCTCAGGACTTGGCTGCTGGGGGTGGTGTGTGAGGACGGAGTTTCCCCAGACACTGCCTGGCTCACCTCTGGAGTCTCATCTTTCACCAGGGAGCAGGTATCTGGCCAGAGCAATGGGTTGAGACTGAGATGCTCAGCTCTGAGCAGACCTCCCTCCCTCCAGGAGGGCTGGGGCAGCTGCCCTGGGAGGGGCTGGATTGTCCTCACCCCCTACTCCCACGCACCTCCTCCCTTGGCAGCCACCGGCCCAACTGTGGTCCTGAATTCTCCCTCTGAGCACAGATAACTTCAGGCAAAGTCTAGGAGAGCAGCTGGGCCTGGGGGAGACAGCACAGGTGAGCACACCGCAGTCCTTTACCTGGGGTTGGTCACAGACGTGGTGTTCTGTGTCCAGCCGCGGCTGGTCCAGCTCACTCTCGGGATGGCCCTGGCTCAGCTACTCTCCGACTCCACGGTCTCCCATGCGTGCACTGAAGGTGATCATACCATCCTTTCAGGTCATGGGGATGTCAGAGAAGATGAGCACAAGCTGCTCGACAGGTGTGTGGGCACTGAGTGATGAGCTAGTGCTTCTTTAGTTAGTGCCTTTAGATTACTTCTGTTACTGGTACCAGTACCACTAGAACTACCACTGCTCACCTGTGCGTGTGGCCAGGAGTCCTCAGGAGAATGAAAAGAAGTGTCTGGAAGTAGAAGCTTCAGTGGAGAAATTTTCCTCTGGGGGCAGCACTGAACCTGAGACCCAGCTGTACCCTTGGGGCAACAGGAGGGGGACTTCTTGCCTGGGCCTGGTGGGGATGAAAGGAAGCACCTGCTTTTTTCCCACGAAGTCTCCACTTCCAGGTGCCCACCACCCCCAACCCCTCCACTGAGGATCCTCAGTCAGCCATGTGTCCACCCCTCCAGAAGCCCAGGGAGCCAGCCCGAGCCCTTAGCCTGTTCCATCCCTCAGCACTGCTGGCAAAGCCAAAACCGTCCAGGAGGGGGAAGGAGGAAAGCAGACCTGGGGTGTTCCTTGCAGGTTTGGGCTGGTCCCTAAGGTACGGGGGCCCTGGGTCTGGCACAGCTCACCTCCTCTGCCTGCAGCCGCGCCCCTGCCAGGCGCTCTCGACCCCCTCTCCCACTTCACCACTGCCACACATGCTTAGTCACTGGGTCTCTGGCTATCACAGCGGCCTCCTAAGTGATCTCTCTCTCTTCTCCTTATAGGTCCTCCCATCCACCTCCCACTCTGCAACCAGAGTGACCTTTCAGGAGGTGGATGATGATGCCAGCCCCCACTTCCAGTCCTTCCCTGGGTGCTCCTGGAGTGAAATCCACCCTTCACCTTGCCATTCAAGGCCCTTCTTGGTTTGATGTCAGTGCAATCATTTCCCACTGGTTTCCTTCCGGTACCCTCCTGCCCTCCAGCTGCGTGGACTTATTTTCCATTCCCATGCAGATTGCCCACTCTGCTCTGGCTCCCAGAGGTCCCACCCGCTGGAGCACCGCCTCTCCCATAAATAAAGACCCAGAGTCTTTAGTGCATGGAAGTCAGATCTCCCTCCCCTTCCACCCCACCTTGGCCTCACTCCTTGTGGTCTACCTAATAAAGCAGATACTTGTGAGCAGACCTTCTTTCCCCTGTGGGACAGAGACCCTTGAAGGCAGACCACGGATGATCTATCCACAAATCCCCAGCACAGGCCTGTTGGAGGAGGGCTCACAGCTTCTGTTGACTATACAAGTGTCTGTGCACACAGCTCTGAGGCGCGCACGCCTGCACCCAGATACAAACCAGGCATAGAGCCAGATCTCTGCTACAGTAATTCTGTGTAACAAGCCTCCCAAATCTTAGTAGCTTGTAGCATTATTTTTCTTGCTCAGGGGTCTGTGGATTGTCTGGGTGGCTCTGGTTCAGGCCACAGATGTAAGGGTGTCCTGGGCTCCCATGGGATTGGCCAGGCCATAGGTTGACTCCCGATCTGTTCCTTATGCCCACAATCAGGAACCTAGACCAAAGGGACAGAGGCCATCTGGGATGAGTTCTCAGGGCCAGTGAGCAGGAGAGCCAGTGGATTAGCCAAGCAGCAAGGTCATTGAAAGCCACTGCTTACGTCACACACACTAATTTCCACTAGTCAAAGCAAATCTCACAGCCAAGACTCGGGTCAGCTGGGCAGGGAAGCACCCCACCTACTCCAGTGGGAAGGACTGCAGGGCCACAGGGAAAAAACCCAACTCTGTTACTGGGAAGAGTGAAGAACTGAGGAATATCCCAGTCTGAACTCCCAGAATAAGGCCACGTGCGTTGATGTCCATCTGTGGTCTGTTCTGCTCAGAGACTGATCCCCATCCTTTGATGTCTTAACCTCTCTGTGCACCTGTTTTCTTAGCAGCAAAATGGGGCTAATACTACTTTTCTTAAAAGGTGTGAAATTTAATAGACTTATTACATGTTAAACATTTAATCCTTGATAAAAGTACTCGGTAAAAGTAAGCTGCTGCTATTATTATTGCTACATAGTCAAGCATCCAGTTATAACACCTGCTTCCCCAAAGCCCCCCTCTCCATCCGTAGCCACACACAGGCACTGACAAGCAAGCGTGCACGTGCACCGGGGGTGCAGACCGGCAGCTCCCTGGCTGCATCTGCCTGTAGGCGTGTTTTGTTGTCCTGTTCAATATTTTAAAATGTGAGGCATTGCACATAAAAATCAAAATTTCTTGAGTTGTCTTCACAGATGGTAAATAGGAGGTCAATTACATCTCCCGGAAAGAATGTGTGGGGTGAAAAAATGGAGGGCCCAGATGGAAGCATGAAGAACCCAGCACTTAAGGGCCGCCGGGAAGACCAGACGGCTGAGATAGAGCAGCCGGCTAGGCAGGGAGAGAAAGCGTCCCCGGGGGCGGGGAGGGGTTGGGGGACAAAGGCTGCCGGGAGACCCCAGAGCCGATGAATTGGATTTAGCAACAAGAAGGCCTCTGGAGACTTTGCTGGGGGCAGTTGGGTAGTGGAGGCGTGGCGGGGATTATGAGATTGAGGAGTGAGTGATGGGAGGTGGACAAGTGGAGTCCGTGAGTGTAGCAAACTTCCAAGAAGACTGGCTGGGAAGGATGCGGGTGGGGTGGGAACTGGTATTAAAAATAGTTTTCTTAAACTGGGAGAGGCTTCAGTGTGTGTGAATACTGATGGAAAAGATCCAGTAGACAAATAAATTAATGACACAGGGAAGAGGAGATAATGACCCTTGCGGTGGGGGCAGGGGGTGGGGTAGGGGAGGCCAAGTTCCGGTGAGGTGTCAACCTTAGGAAGGAGAAAGGACATCTGTCCTCCTGTGACCAGAGGAGGGTGTCGCCCAGCTAGTCAGCGGCCAAGAGGGAACTGGGGCTCAGGCTGCCTGTCTTGCTCATTTATTTATTCGTTGATTTATTCAACAGGCATTTAGTGAACATCTACTCTTCACCCAATACAATTCTAGCAAGAAACGAAGTAGGCAGAAATCACTGCTTATCTTCTAGTCGTGGGAGAGAGACACTAAACAAAATAAATGGGGAAATTGTGTCATTTGTTAGAAGGTGGGGTATGCTATGAATAAAAATAAAGAGGAACGGAGAGCACTGAGGGTGCAGATTGCATTTTGAGGAGGATGATGGGTTGCCTCCTTGATAAGGTGACATTTGGCTTGAAGGCGGGGAGGGAGTGAGCCCTGCTCTCTGGAGATAGCGTCTCTGAGCCAGGGGCTGAGACAAGGACATGCTGAGGGCCTGGGGACAGCAAGGTGGCCACATGGTTGGAGCAGAGAGCTGCGGCAGCACAGGGAGGCAAGGTCACAGGGGTTCTGGAGGATTGTGAAAGCATGATCTGACTTACATTTTAGCAGTCACTTGGCAGCTGTGTTGAGAATAGACTGAGGGGTGGGGTGTGTCGAGAGGGAAAGCAGGGAGTCCAGTAAAGGTCATTTCTACAATCTGGACAAGAGATGATGGTGGCTGGGGCCAGGGTGGCAGCAGAGGAGGTGGTGACAGGTGCCTGGATTCCTGACATACTTTGAAGGTAGAGCCAAGAGGATTTGCCGATAGCTTGAGTGAAGAGTGGAAGAACGAAAGAAGTCAAGGATGCCACTACAGTGTTGAGTTGAGCAAACGAAAGGCCAAGTTGCCATTTATCAAGATGGGAGGACTGTGGGGAAGGCAGGCTTGGGGAGAGGTGGAGATGGTACCTTCCATCTGGGCATAAGTTTGGTGTGTCTACTGGACATCCACATGGAGATGCCAAGTAAGCAGTGGTGTGTGTGCATCTAGATGCAGAGAAACCGCCAGACTGGGGAGAGAAATGTCTGCAGGCATTGTTGTCTAGAGTTATTTAAAGCCATGTGACCAGATGAAACCATCAAGGACATGAGTATAGAAGAGAAGAGGTTCAAAGACTGAGTCCTGGGACTTTCCAGCACTAAGAGACCAGGATGGGAAAGGGGGAACCCGTGAAAGAAACAAAGGGAGAAGGAGATGGCCAGTGGGGAGGAGGGGGCCAGCCTGTGCTGTTCTGAAAGCTGAGGGAAGAGCTATTTCTAGAAGAAGAGCGTGATCGGCTGGGTCAGAGGCTGCTGGTTGTCAAGTAAATTGAGAACCAAGAATTTACCACTGGGTTTAGCAACTTGATGGACATTGTGATTTTGACAACAGAGTGAAGAGGTGGGTGGACCTTCTGAGCATCACAGACCCTCCTTTGCCATTGAACAGGACGATGTGTGCGTTGGTGCCCTGCACACAAGACGTGGGCTCTCAATGCAGGGGTATCTGGCGGGCTAAGTGGTGGGGCTCCCACAATGGCATCGAGGATGAGGTCCATCTTGGAGCGTTCACCCAGGCCTCTGGAGGAGGAGAGGCAGGCACCCTGTGAGGCTGTTCATTCCCACCGTCTCCCTAGGCCCTTTTCTCTCCACAGATGAGCCGACTTCCCCCAAGAAGCCCAAGAGTGTCCCGGAGCCTGAGCCTGGGGATGTGGCAGGTGGAGCCGCCTCTCCCCTGCCCTCAGAGTGGACCTCAGTGAGGATCAGCCCCAGGGAGGACATGGTTGGGCAGGACGTGCTGGCTGTGCGTGTCCTGGTCACCAGTGACGACAGCAGGTAGGCTGCTGCTGCTGTAGGAGTGGGGCCAGAAGGGTGGGGCAAGGCTGACGGCATTTGGGGGCCAGTCTTCTCTCCACTCACTTACAATGTGACCTCTCTGTGCCTCCATGCCCTCATCTGTAAAATGGGACCATCCCAAGGGAGCTATAAGGATCAAAGAATTAATACGTCAAGGGTATAGAACAACTCAAACCAGTTGAGGCAACAAAGGCAAACACTCTGGTTCACCTGACTGGCAAGTCCACGGGTGGTCCTCACTTCGGCAAGGTTGGAGCCAGAGACTTGAACAGCTGCTCTCCCTTGCTGCCCCGCTGCATGTCAGATTTACAGCCGTCCACAGAGGGGCCCATGTGTGGGACTCTCAGCTGCTGAGGGTCTCAGCCTACATCCATAAATTCATGTCCACATAGCAAGGTAAGGTAGGCCTCCAACTGGTTCATTGCAAGCCCACCCTTAGGGCCAGTCGGTGAACAGGACTTGTGTTCTTGTGACTGGCAGGCTTGGGCAGTTTGCCAGCTAGACAGACGGTCCACCGAAGCTCACAGATGGACCAGGAGCAGTGCCCTAACAGAAAGAAGCATGCTGGAGACACACACACACACACACACACAGAATATATATATATATTCGTGAACGTGGCACCAAGCTACAGGTTTTGTGCTTTCCCACCCCAGGACTGTGCTTGTCCTGTCCCCACTGCCCAGGACATCTGCTTCCACTTCCCTGCCACTTGAATTCCTGATGGTTGTTTCAGACCCAGGTTAAACATCCCCCCATCCTAGGAGTCTTTTCCTTGCCCTCTTCTGTTCCCAAGGGAGGCAAGCAGTATTTAAATGCCTAAAGTTTTAGACCCAGCATCATCATGACGAGCTCATTATTGCCCTAGAGAACTTAGGAGTCCTGCTCGGGGATGGGCGCAGTTGAGGACCAGCCTTCTGTGAGTACTTCACTGCACACTTGTGGGGCTGCTTTCACCTGCTCTGATCTGGGCTCGCCTGCATTCACGTGCCAGGGCTGCCGTGAGAACCACAGTCTGGGCTGCGAAAACAGCGGAGATGGATTTTCTCATAGTTGTGGAAGTTCCAGGCCCAAGGTGTCAGCAAGGTTGGCTCCTTCTGGGGGCTGTGAGGGGAGGGTCTGTTCCAAACCCCATTCCTTGGCTTGTCGATGGCCATCTTCACGTGCACGTGGCATTTCCCTTCTATGTGTGCCTGAGTCTAAATTTCCTTAGGAAAGTTGTAAGGACACCAGTCATACTGGATGAGGGCCCACCCCAATGACCTCATTTTGACTTAATTACCTCTTTAAAGACCTTGTCTCTACAGAGAAAGACAAAGATCATAAGAAGTCGCTTACATGTGGAGTCTTAAAAGAAAAGACACAGACTGTATGTACAAATCAGAGATAGACTCACGGACATAGAAAACAAACTGGTTACGGCGGGTGGGGGATTGGGGGTGGGGAGGGATAGATTAGGAATTTGGGATTAACAGATGCACATGACTATATAAAATAAACAAGGACCTACTGTATAGCACAGGGGGCTATATTCAGTTTCTTGTGATGAGCTGTAATGGAAAAGTATCTGAAAAAAAAGTATGTATATGTATAACTGAATCACTTTGTTGTACACCTGAAACTAACATTGTAAATAGACCACACTTCAGTAAAAAATAAGAATAAAAAAAAAAACCTAAAAAAAAATCACTGTCTCTAAAAGCAGTCACATTCTGAGGTGCTAGGGGTTCAGACTTCATGTGAATTTGAGGGGACGCAGTTCAGCCTATAACAGCCCAGGCAGGGTGCCAGGTGTGGAGGCAGCTAACCCAGGGCCCTTGCCCCAGCAGCGATGGGCAGGGCACAGTGTGAGGTCGGGTGACTACAGGCCTCCCTGCTCACCTGCTCTCTCCTTCCTCCTTCCAGCTCCGATGCAGAGTTGGATCCTGGTGGCAGTGAGTTCTCCAGTGTGGAGTCCTGTGATGAGAGACCCCAGCAGCTGGAACCCCCACACCTGCCCAAGCCCCTCACCCAGCACAGCTCCCTGAAGGAGGCCCTGACCAGAACAAGCTCTCTGCAGGGCCCCAGGGAGCCCGAAGCTGTGCATGGTGAGCAGAGAGCCTGCCTGGGTGAGAGATGGGGGGGGGGGGTAGTGGGATAGAGGTGCTCAGAGACCCTCAGGGCCAGTTTTTCCTCCTGAAGGACCAGGTCACAGTAGGTCTGGCCCTCAGGCTCAGAGGCAGTGGAGTTGAGAACTTTGGGGGCTGGAGTGTAAGTGGGGATGAGGGACCTGGACCCAGGCCCAGCCTCCCTCTGCATGAGAAGCTTTGGAATCTCAAGTGGGAAGGTGGCAGAGGGGCCTGGCTGGCTGTTGTGTGTCACAGGCAGCGATAAGGGGGCCCCCAGACCCTCTTGCCTGGAGCAGTCTCCTCTGTGACTACCTCCTGAGGGGCCCCTCTGGCATTCCATAGCCCAGGAGGGAAGGGGGGTGGACTCAGTGGCTGTTGGACCACATGCAGGCCTGGACAGCAGTTTCCCTGGGGCCACCAGGGGGCAGCACAGGTGCTTGGGGCTTGTGTACTATAGTAACTGTTCTTTCACTGAAGGCCTGTGTTGGCCAGGACTTTCAACGTACATGGCCCCGTTTCATCCTCACATGACCCCGGGAGGTAAGTAGCATGAAGCCCATTTTACAGGGGTGCACATGGGCAGAGTGTTTTCCCAAGGGCTCACAGCTTAGTAAGTGGTGTGGCCCAGTGCTGGGAGCTCCACACACCAGGAAGTCGTTGTCTTTGGTATCCCAGCTTGTTTTTAATAAAAGCGGCCTTGAATAGAGTGTTTTGATTTAGTCAAGAGCAACTAGTGACCTCCGGGTTAGAAGAAACAGGCTGCATAAATTCACCCCTGTCAGGACCAATGGCCTTAGCTGCCCCATGAGAGCCAGAGCTCCACTTGTCCTGTGCTTCCCTCTGGTGGCCAACAGCAGAACTTCCGCCTGAATCTGGAGATGTTCTCACAATTGATGGTTTCACAAGAAGACAAGGGCTGGGGCCAGAATCCTGGAAACTCTGGATTTACCTCCCACATGAGCTGTTTTTAAAACAGATAAATTGTCATCAAAACACATTTGCTACGTAGCATCTGTGGTTCCGTCTAGAGAACATTAGCACACACCGTGGACAGAGTCTGAGCACTTGTTTGGGTACTACTGGGCCCATGCAGGCCTGTCCGTCTCCCTGGGCTCCAGTCCCCTCATTTACAGATAGGAAGCCCACCTGCCTTTCATCCCTTCCATGCATTTCTCCTCTCTCCTCAATTGCCAGTGGATTTTAGGCAACTTACAAGAAAGACATGACACACATTCTTATTGAAGTGGGCTGGAAAGAGAAAAATGCCATATGTTATCATTTACATGTGGAATCTAAAATAATAATAATAATATAATAATAATAATAATAATAATAATAATAATAATAATAATAATAATAATAATAAAACAAAAAATTTAAAAAACAAACAAAAAAAGAAAGACATGACACAAAATTGTGTGTCTATCTGTAGGAATGATAAAACCAATGTTAGGAGATAGAGACCTCAGAGACCATGATCCTAAACAGCTGCTCTAATGGAATCATAAATTTCATTCTGAGTTTTTTGGCGGCCAGAATTCAAATGGAAATAGACAATTATTCCTCATTGTTCACATGGAAAAGATATATTGGTGTGCAGGAGGTCTCAGAGTAGGTTCCACTTTTCCTAATTCTTCACCCTATGGAACTTTTCCAGCTCAGGTCAACTCGATGCTGTTGAGAGAGATATTCCATCATATCTTGAACAATGGCTCTGCAGAAAATGCAGCCATAGTTTCCCCAAGGCTGTTTCAGGCGCATCCTTTGCTGGCAGGTGAGGGGACCACAGCAAAACCTGACTCAGCTAGAGCACTTCTCCCAGGAGGACGGGGTTGGGTGTGGAGATCAAGGCAGTGTGGCCAAAGCATTTTGTTTGACAGTCCAGTTTAATTCCAGAATGAGACACAAAGTAGGCAGAGAAGTGAATAGAGCTCACGACTCTCAAGCCATCTTCTGTGTATTTTGTCTTTGTCCATCCTGGTTTCCATCATGGCCAAGCAGACCACACTGCAGGGTTGAAGTCTCCGGCACCGTGTAAGCACCATGCTTTGTGTTGGTGATGGTGAGTCCCTCACTTTACCAGGTAGTATAGGGTTGGCAGCATATTGTGGATGTTACGGCGCTTCATCAATCATGATTTTCACCTGGATAAATGGCTCAGCAGTGAGCTGAGGGGATGCCGAAAAAGATCAGGATATTGCTTTAAAAAGACTCCTGGTTTGTACGCCATGCTCCCAGCAGCAGCATTCACAACTACCGAAAGGGGAAAGGACCCAAATGTCCATCAGCAGGTGAATGGATAAACAAATTTTGCTATATCCACCCGATGGAATGTTATTCAGCCTCAAAAAGGAATGAAATTGTGGCATAGGCTTCAACATGGATGAACCTTGAAGTTATCATGTTAAGTGAACTAAGCCAGACACAAAAGGATAAGTGTTCTATATTTCCACTTCTATGAGATACCCAGGATAGTCAAAGTCATAGGCACAGAAGGTATAGAAAGGCGGCCACCAGGGGCTGGGGGAAGAGCGTAGATGGGGATTATTATTTGATGGGGACAGAGTTTCAGTTGGGATGAAGAAGTTCTGGAGAAGGATGGTCGTGATGGTTGCACAATAATGAGAATGTACTTAATGCCACTGAGCTGTACACTTAGAAATGGCTTAAATGATCACTCAT
Source organism: Camelus ferus (assembly GCF_009834535.1). Lineage (NCBI taxonomy): Eukaryota > Metazoa > Chordata > Mammalia > Artiodactyla > Camelidae > Camelus > Camelus ferus. The sequence continues at coordinate 50,523,950 of NC_045705.1, read as the reverse complement.
ATGTTATATACACTTTACCATCTGTGAAAAGATTCTGGGACCACCTCAGCTCATCGAGGAACCTATCACCTCCTCAGCGTTCTTTAGCATAGAGCATGCTGGGATGCCCAAGGTGTACGAGATGATGGTGTGGAATAGAACACGAGCCCTTGTTATGGAAGCTATAGAAAGTGCTCAGTAGTGCTCCCCTAAAGCACCTAGTTCAATGGTTCTTAAAGATCCTATTTAAGAGGCAGATTCTTGGGTTCCCTTATTCAGAGACTCAGATGCCATGGGTCTCGGGTGGGGCAAGTACCTGCATTTAGGTCGGCACCCCTGGTGCTTCCATGCGGGAGGGCCACGCCCTGCACTTTGAGGATCACAGAAGAGCAGCTTCCGAGGGGCCTGCTGGGTGAGTGAGTTGTAAAATGCACACCTGAGCAACTGAATGAGTTGATCTAGTGCCCTGGGTTCTTGGACATAAACCAGTTACAGTTAGGAAGGAAATCTGCCCCCAAATTATTCTGATTTAGAAAAACTGGTACTTATGCATTTTTTTCTGGCAATAATTTGATGACAGGATGGTCCAACGGCCTATGTATTGTTAGTCTGTGATAATAAAATATCGTCAGCACCACACGGCGCAGTAGTTACCCTCTTACTCCTTTTGCAGCGGGTCATGTGCTAAGGTCTCCAAAAGTACTCCCTTAAAATAAATATAAACAAATTAATAAATATAATATAAACTAAAAAGAAGGGAACAGCCCTGCTTTACTCTGCTCAAAATTACTGGATCAAATCATTACTGCCCACCCTGTTGTTCCAATTGTGGTAAAACGGTGAGCGTGTGTGCCCTATAAATACCAGTGATGGAAAACCTCTCACGAATTCTAACCATTTCTGCTAAGTCCCCTTCCACAAAGTTAAGAGCCTAGGAGAAGCAGTAAGAGCTTTGAGCGCTCATCTATGTTTCTTGAGAAATGTCTCTGTTGGGTGATTAAGAGGTTGACCTGAATCAGCAGGATGGTGCTGTGCGTGGGGTCTGCTTGCTCCTCATGTAAAACATCCATCCGGCCTGGAAAGCCCCTGACCCGCACTTGACAGGGGGAAGTGGACCTACATCATAGGTAGACTGTGGGTCCTGTTATGGGGAGATGGGGAGACGGCACCCTGACCCATCCGTCCAGGCTCCCCCTCAAACCCATGGGATTATGAAAGCAGGCCTGTGGGATGAGGAACCCACCAGCAGGAGCAGGCTCAAAGTTCTCCAAATGTGTGAGGTAGGGAGGGGAGCCAAGGACCTAAGGAATTTAGAGATCTTGTCCTAAAGAAGGGAAGCCTTCGGGTAGTGGTTGATACCTGCGCTCCATAGCCTGGCTGGTAGGAGCTGACGCCCAGCTCTGAGCGCTGGAAGGGTGGGGACTCTAGGATTTCCTATGGGGCAGCCAAGGGGAGGTGTGGCTGGGCCTCGGATTCAGAGAGGCCTGCATTCAAACCTTCCCTCCCCCCCACTCTCCCACGCTCACATCAGCCTTGTGGGCCCTCTCTCCTTCCATGCCTCCTGTTCCCACCTATGTGAGCCATTCAGGTGTGCCTCAGCCCCATCCTTCTCTCCAGCATGATGGAACCACCATCACAAAGGCCTGAGGCCAACTGTGAGGGCCCAGTGTGGGAAGGGGTACCTTTGCATCCCACTGGCCCTCTCATGCCCCAGACGGCCAAGACCCATTTCTTCTGCCCATGATGTTCGTTCCCGTCAGCTGATTCTCAAGGCCCAGCTGGGTGGAAGGTCTTCCAGAACGCAGCCCACAACATCCTGTAGATGTGTTTCCAGTAGAACTAGGCCAAAAGGCAGGGTGGTGGCAATGGATGGTCCAGGGGTTCAGTTAAAACTGGTTCCCAAAGGATTTTCAGGGCTCTTGGGGTAATGGGGAGAGAGGGTGGAGCTTTCTGCAGCTTCCAGGCTTCAATGAGAGCAGCTCTGGTTTATCTACGATACATGTGGGACATTGATGTGAGACTTCAGCCTTGAAGAACTGCTCTGCTAAAAGCAAACATGTTATATATGCATATCCATGTATACATATATGTGTATAGACATATATGCACAGATGCTTGTGAATGATGGATGAGTTAGAATGATGCCTCATTGTTTGAGATATTTGCTGAAAGAAGGCAATACCTGTCTCATAGCAGGGTCTCAGTAAATTTTGGTGGGGGGAGGTAATTAGGTTTATTTAGCTATTAACTGATTTTTAGTGGTGGCACTGGGGATTGAACCCAGGACCTCGTGCATGCTAAGCACACACTCTACCACTGAGCTATACCCATCGACCCTCAATAAAAATCTAATGAATGAATGAACTGAAAAGTTGAAAGTGTGTGTTATGAAGACAGGGAGGTGCGGTCTGAGGAAAGGAAGGGGCTCAGTCAATTATGACCATTAGTCTGTTAACTTTTGCTCAATGGGCCACAGAAAACTCCCTGCTTATTCTACCCAGTTAAGAGACTCCCCTGCCATTTTCTTTTTTCCACCACAGCTCTGAAGCGAGCCAACAGCTTCCAGTCTCCAACTCCCAGCAGATGCCAAAGCTGGAGGAGAAAATTCCAGTCGAGTGAGTCATGAGCTCCTTGGGGGTGGGGCTGCGGGCAGGGGTGGGCAGAGTTGTCTGATTAATTCTCAGGGGCAGCTGTTCTCACTCCTCACATGTCCTCTCTGAGCTGGCCTCCTGGATGTGAGGGGCAAGGAAAGAAATGTAAGCTTGACTCTTTCTGCTGCTGACTGGAGGAAGGAATTTCCAAGGGATTTACTACCTTCCCTTCCCCCTCAGCTGCCCACTCTGGAGTCATGGAGCCTTAGCACTACAATTGCACTTGAAAGGGACCTTAGCAATCATCAGCTCCAAGCTGCTTGAAACACAGATGAGAAAACAGGCCCAGAGGCTTTATTTTGACTGAGTATACTGAATTGGGCTGGGGGCATCAGCTTAACCTTTGCAGTAGCGAGCAAAGCAATGAAGGAACCCAAGCACACACACGCATGTACACACACACACACACAAACGCACAAATACACACTGCCCTGTTCCTTTTTCTAAGCAGGCTGTTGTCCCACATCCCAGGGAAGAGCAGGCGAGTGGACCAGGGCCTGCAGTGGGTGCCAAGGCAGCCAGTTCCCACCAGATAGTGCAGTGACCACATGCACAGCTGCTCAGCATCCCAGGCCTGGCACCTTCCTGGGGCTGCCCCAGTTACAGAGCAGGGGTTCCCTCTTCCATCCTGAGAGAGGAGCAGGGAGTTGTCGCTTGATTCCAAGTCCATTGCTGCCTTCCACCTCCTCCTGCCTCACACTCCCTCTCCAGACTTTGCTGTAAGAGAGGTGGACCCAGGAAATCCTTGGGTTAGACAAAAGTTTCTAAAAAAAGAAACACTGGAGTTGGGACAGTGTGCTAGTTTAGCTGACTCCTTCCTTTTGAGTCACCGCTGACTCCTGGCCAGTGAGTCATTCTCCCAGCAACTGGTAGACCTGCAGGCCCTCTCACTGGGGCCAGGCTGGGACACGGGCACCTCAGCAAGCGGGCCAGGGCTGCACATCTGGTCAGGCCACAGCCCCTGGGACAACCTAAAATGACTCTTGAACCATCTTGCAGTCCCAGGCGGTAAGGGCAAGGGGAGGAGACAACGTTTATGGAAGGCCTGGGCCGGGCTCTTTCCATAGGTCACCTCATTTACTCTCCTACCTCACCCGTCCCGGTCACAGGAATTCTGCTTCTGTGTTGGTCCCTGTGGGTGCAGAGTCCATCTAATGCTTCCAGCTGACTTTACTGAGTACCACCAGTGTGAGGGGCCCAGCCTCACCCTCAAGAAGTTGCCAGTCTGCAGTGAGAGCAGGGAATCTGGTGGGGGACCCTCCCAGCAGGGTGGGGGATGCTGAAGGAGGCACAGGAGAGAGGGGACTGCTAACCAGCAGCATGGTTTCTGGGGTGGGTCTGAGGACTTCAGCTGCGTCTTTAGTTATCCGGGGAGTATCAGGTGTTGGTTCTCAAGTCTATAAAAAGGCTGGTTTGAGGGTAGGCCTTGAATTGGAATCATTTCTATGGATTTAGTGCCTAGCATGGGCCTGGAACAGAGAAGACACCCAGTCCTTACTTGCCGAATGAATGAACGAACGAACGAACGAACGAACGAATGAACAAACAAACAAACAAACAATGAACGAACTTACCAAAGAACCAGGGAACAAGCAGATTGGCCTGAGCGCAGGAACAAATGCCACTTGTGGGTTCAGCCTGAGCAGCTGCCGCCCCTAGAGGGCACTCCAAGACTTTGGGAGGATTTGAGCATTGCCTAAGCTCCAAATTCTGGGAAGCTGCACCCAGCAATCAGTCTTTGTGAAAATCCCCAGAGCCATCATTTCAATCATCTTTGTTTTACCCAAAAAGGAACCCCAATAGGTGAGGTTGGTCCTGTAGGAGAGAGCAGATTTTGGGTTACCAACTCCTCCATCCCTTCACTGCCCCGTTTCAGCTGGCTCTGGCCCCGGCCCCAGGCAGGAAGATGGAGGCGGCTGCTTAACACCCTCCCCCAGCTGACCATACTCACCAGGATGACCTCTGGGATCAAGCAGAAAGGTCTCCATTGTGGAGGGCCCAGAGAAGAGGCAGGTGACCCAGGGGGCTGTGGGAGGAGCTGTAATCCAGGCCTTGGTCTGCTCATCAACCCCCTTTGCATGATGGGACTGGAAGGGCGAGAGGCACCCAGGACTGCAGAGGGCAGGGCAGCTCTGGCAGGAGCATGCCGAGGTTTCCAGGAAAATAAGAAAGGGCTGGCAGAGAAGGACTTGAGTTGGTGAATGAGAAAGAAGCTCCTGGGACCCCAAGTTAGAGAAATCCTAGCCATGGTGGATGTGCAGCCCCTTCTGGAACAGGTCCGTGGCTCAGCAGTGCCTTGTGTACGTGGTGGGGAGGGAAGGGGATGGAATTAATATTTAGCTAGCACTTGCCATTTACTCTGTGTTTTGCACTGGGCACCTCTCTTTATCCCATTTTATTTCTTCAGCTTCCCTGTGAAGGAGCACTAGGCTTCCCATTGCTCAGATGAGGAAACTGAGGGGCTACAGAACTTGCATGGTGCTGGGCAGCTGGTGTGGGTGTAAAGGGGGTGGGGGTCCAGGATCCCCTCCACCGTCCTCTGAGGGAACCCAAAGGTGGGTGAGATTTCCCATCCCCTCTGCTGGGCTCTGGCCCCACCTTCTCCTCCCAGGCAGCAGCTTGAGTGGCAGGTATTTTATTTCCCCCACCCCCCTAAGCCCTTCCCAAGTTTTCTCCTAAAGACAGGGTGTGAGGAACATGGGTAGAGACCCCACTAGCTGGGGTGAGGTGGGGATGAGACAGAGAAGAGAGGGGGCAGCTCCCAGGTCATGACCTTGGGAACCCCAAGGCTTTCTGGTCAGCTTGCTTCCCAAGGTGTCCTGGCTTTGTGCCAGAATGTTCCCGGATGGCTCCTCGGGGGAACAAAAAGGCAGTCTGTTGAGCTGAGGGGACCTTGAGGCAAGTTCAGGAGTTTGACTCAGGAGGTGGCAGAGAGAGGAGAACGAGGGGGCGAGGAAGAGGAGGAGAAGGAATCTGGCAGGAATTTGGCAAGCCGAAGGCAGGAAGCAAGGCAACAACTGACTCACAACTTTTGCCTTTTTAGGCTCGAACCATCTCCCTGTGGGCTGAGATGGGGGTTTGGGTGATGGCAGGCCGGCCAGCCACCTCCCCCGTGTCAGCTCCTGGCAGCTGCTTCCTGCCACCACCCTCAGATCTGTTCCCCTGAGTTACCTTCCCCCCAAAGCGTTCTGGGGGGCTGGCTTCCCTCGGGGAAGTGGCCAGCTTCTCAGAGCCCAGGACAGGATGTGTGCTCAGACACGCGTACATCTGTGTATGAGGAAAGCAGGACGGAGTACTGACAATCCCCCTGCGTGGTTCCCCTGTGCAAGTGGGTCTAGAAGGAACCCTTGGGGTGATGCTTGGGTCTGGCCTGGCCTTGGTGGGTCCCAGAGGAGGAGCCTCTCGGCCAAAGCTTTGGGGAAACGGGCCGGAGGATAATGCTAAGAAGCAAACTGAAATCTGAAGGCTGGACACCTTGGAGGGAAATGGAAAAAGATCAGCTGAGAAGCCAGGAGCAGGGAGTCTGACTGTATTAGGGAGTTAGAGACAGTGGCCCTGGGAAGTCTCCGGGAAACGGCTCACAGGAGCGCTGGCTGGGCTGAGGGCATGACACTGAGCGGGCAGATCTGGACTTGAGCATGGCATCTTCTGAATCCCTCTGAGGACCGATTATGGGCATAGTCCAAAAGGGAGACAAAATGCTTGAGAGTTTAGGTTTGCAGTGACTAGGGGCTATGTGTGTGCATGTGTGCACTCCCGAGAGAGAGGGAGTGAGATTGATCTTACAGGTGACAGCTGCCAGAATTCCACTGTAACTGGGCTAATTGATTTCAGCCCCCACAGTTCAGAATGAGGCTCGTCCTCTGGCCCCGGCCGCACTCCTGTCTCCTGTCAGTCTGAGTACATCCCTGCATCTTACTTGTTCCCTGACTGATGGGAGGTTGGCACAGACCCCACTACATGTGCTTCAAATGAATTGATACTCATTATAGTCTCCCTCCCTTGTGTTCTCGTATAATCTCAAACTAACGTCTCGTCTGAGAACCCCTTGGTGCACGTGTGAGAAGGAAGAGCCTGTTTCCCTGGCAGTGGCTGCCTGGCCTGTGGGAGTGGTCAGGCGTGGGGTGGGCAGGGGCCTCAGGTGGTTTACTGACTGGGTGATTTAACGTAGCCCCAGCCCTGACCCCATGCCTTTAGGGCAAATGTTAGAGGTAGCTGTCTGTTTCTAAGAAACACCCCAGAGAGCCCTGCTCCACCTTTTGGGAACATTCGCACGTGAGCATGAGACATAGTGGCTCTTGGACTTTCCTTCCTTCCCCCATGGGAGCCTGACACTCCCACATCTCTCCTTCCAAATCCCAAGCTGTGGGCTCCGGGACCTCTGAGTCCATCTCTGGCATCTTCCTCCCTCTGACTCTGTGTACAGGAGCATCACCTCCTCTTTTCATGATGAAATAAGGAAATCATAACTCTGTAATGGAGAATGTGTTCTTTCCCTGGCAGATTTGACAACAACAGTAAACAACAAGAGAACCATGTTGCCCTCAAAGGAAGCTTCTCCTTCTCTTTCTCCTTCCTCGTCTTCTTCGCCTTCCCCACCATCTTCTTCCTCAGCTGGTGTCCTGGGGAAAGGCCTGGATCGGACCTCCCCGCCTCAGGTAAGTGCCTGGGGGCCGCACAGGTGCTAGGAAGGTGGGCTGCCTGTGCTCCTCCCACTTCCACACTGAACTCTGGATTCCTAGCACCCTTAGTCACCGCAAGGGTCAAGCCAGGCCAGAGAGATGCTCTGCCAAGAGTCCACCCTTCTTTACTTGTCCTTTTCGTCTAAAAAAAATTTTTTTTATTGAAGTATAATCGATTTATAATATGTTAATTTCTGGTGCACAGCATAGTGATTCAGTTATAGATATGTATATTCCTTTTCGTGTTCCTTTTCATTACAGGCTATTAAAAGGTATTGAATATAATTCCCTGTGCTCTACAGTGGACCTTGCTGTTTACCTATTTTATATATAGTGGTTCGTATCTGCAAATCTCAAACTTCCAATTTATACTTTCCCCCTTCCCCCCTGGTAACCATACCATATGATATCACTTGTACGTGGAATCTAAAAAAATGGCACAAATGCACTTGGCCCTTTCCTGAAGGTGCACCCTGCTCCTTCTCAGCCAGCCACTCACTCACTCACTCAGCAGACTTTAGGGGCATGGAATCTGGGCTGGACTGTGGGAGGCAGAGGCACCAGGACTTAACACTCTGCCCTCAAGGACCCCACGGAGGGCACTGAGGAGCTGCAGCTGAAGGATGGCGGGCCCAGAACTGAGGGTGCCTTTGGTAGCAGCTGAGAACCTTGGAAGCAACATCCCCCTTGAACAGAAAATGGCATCGCTGTGAGTCTAGGCAGGGCTGGACTCTCCTTCAGTGTGAAAGATTGCACCTCTGCTACCTGCCTGGCCCTGTTCTAGGCTCTGGGAAGCAGAACACCCGAGACAAAAACGTCCATGCTCTTGTGAAGCTCCTGTCCCATGACCAGAGCTCCTGACAGGGCACAGTTCATCCTTCTAGAGTCTGCTATGTTCTTTCTTTGCCAAGGACCAAGCTCCTGCATGCTAGAAATGGCCACTCATTCAGTGCAAAATGTGAGGCATAGTCAGGTTTAGAAGGGTCATCGAAGATCCTGAAGGCTATCCTGCCACCACAGCTCCAAGCCGGAAGAGTAGCTGTTTCTCTTTACCTTAATGGTCTCCAAGGAAGAAGAAGCCCTGGTTTCTTCGTTGTTGGAGGAACATGCCTATGGGTGGGATGTGCCCATTAGTAGGGACCATGGCCAAGCCAGGCACAGGGTATTTGTCCTTCCCTATGAGCCTGGCCACCCACAGGGGCCAGACCAGCCCTACCCTCACTGGCCCAGGAACTTGTCAGTGACTTTGCCTTCCCTTCTGGCCTCCCACCCAGGAAAGCCTTTGATCAGTGCTGATATGGGGGCTCTGGGCCAACTCCAGCCCATTCCAAGGCAGCCACTTAGAATGAAGAGTGATCCTCTGAAATCATCCCAGGTAGAATTCCTTTTGTCTAGATCTGGAGAGAGGAATGGAGGGGGCTGTGGACTGAGATGTGTCTTCCTCAGGTAAGTAAATGCTAGGAATTTCTAAATCACTCCTACTTTTTGTCCATCCCCTCCAGGTGACAGTTTACAACTCCCCCTCGCAGGTCTCGAGGGATCATTTCAGTCCTTCCACCCCAATCTTTCTGAGGCGAGCCAGGGCCCAAGGAGTACCCAAGGAAATCCCCCTATATTTGCCTCATGACCACGTGCTGGAGAGGGCAGAGTACTGCCTGGTGACACCTGGTGGAGACAGCCTTGCCAGCCCCAGGCCACCCGACCCTGCAGAGATGGCTTCTGATGAGTGTCAGGAGGGAGGGGCCCCTTTCGGGGGTTCCAGAAGCATCCACAGAGGTCCATACCCCATGGGAGGGAAGGACAGCTGCTTGCCAGACCAAGAGCTGTCTCCCAGGGCTGGAGAGGACCCAGGAGAAAGGAGTACCAGACTCAGGAGGGGAGAGGAGAGTGGGTCAGAGCTGGCAGAGGGGAAGAAGTCGGGCTTAAAGAAGCTGGTCCTCACTCAGGAGCAGAAGACCAGCCTCCTGGATTGGAATGACTCCAACCCTGAGAGCTTGCACCTGGAAGCCGGGGCACGACTTTCCCAGCAAAGCGCTGAGAATGGTAGAGGAGGCCGTGCGCTGAAACCAGTCCGCCCCTTGCTACTCCCTCGGACAGTGGGAGAGACCCTGCCAGCCCAGAGAGAGGCTCAGGAAAAGATGGGGACCCCAGCCGAACGGGCTCCAGGGGAGCGAAGTGTGGCCCCGCCCAAGTCCCCACTGAGGCTCATAGCAAACGCCATCCGAAGGTCTCTGGAGCCGCTCCTCCCCAGCTCCGATGGTGGGAGGAAGGTCTGGGCCAAGTCAGAGTTAAAGGCTTTGCCCACCAGCCCACCCCATGGCACTCGCTCGTTCAGCCTTTGGAAAAGCAGCTCCAGTAAAGACAGGGACCAGCAGTCCCCCAAGAAAGACAAGGCAAGCAGGGCCTCAGCCTTCTTCTCCCTAGGCGCCCCCCCTACCAGGGCTGCCCAGCCCTCGGACCCGGGCCCTCATGACCCTGCCCTCCGCACCCACAGTTTGCCCAACCGGCCATCCAAGATGTTTCCTGCGTTTGTGTCCCCATCCTACAGCAAGATGGAAGATGTCCCCACACTCCTGGAGAAAGTGAGCTTGCAAGAGACCTTCCCAGATGCTTCCAGGGTTCCCAAGAAAAAAACCTCACTCTTCTCCTCCCTCAGACTGAAAGACAAATCTTTTGAGAGTTTCCCCCAAGTATCCAGACCAAGAAAGGACCTCCAAGACCTCTTTGGCAGCCCCAAGGGGAAGGTGCTGCCCGTGGGCAGTGCCCAGGCCCTGGAGAAGCTGGTGCCGCCCGTCAGCAGCGCCTGCCTGGGGCAGAGGCTCCATGCTCCTTCTCCGGAGAAAGGTGCAAGTAAGTGGCTCTTTCCTAACAAAAGTCTACTGTTCAAACCGGGCAACTAGTTACCCTTGTTGGGTTAACAAGCAGGCCTCTTTCACCTTGTTTTGCTTCTCAAATTGAATTCTGACAAAAGTAGGAAAACTTGAATTTGAAAAAAATCTGAAAAAGTTAAATTTGGAACTATGTTATAGAAAGTTTTGAAAGAGACACAGAATCAACTGTAATTACACCACTTTCCCATTCATTGTCCATATGATTATTTTTCACTAAGTTATATATAAAATTTTATATCTTTTTAAAGCAACATTATATCATAGGTATTAAGCCACTTACCTTATAGTCTACATAAATGTGATTTAACGGCTATAGTATATTCTATCTAGTGGATATGTTATTATTTAATGAACTATTTTCTTATGGTTTAACTTATTGATATATACATTATATATGAATATATTTATATTTTATGTATGGTATTGAATGAACATTTTTATGCACATAGCTTTTTCTTTCCTTTGAATTATATTTTTTAGCATAGGTTCCAAGAAATGGGATTCCTGATTGAAAAATGTGAATTTTTGAAAGATTCTTTTAACTAACACTGACAACTTGTGCTTTAAAAGAGAATTGCATGGGTTAAGATTACATAGGATCTCTCTATGTTATTTCTTACAACAGCATGTTACAAATTTCAGTTGAAACAAGGGAAAGGCACCAGTTTATATCCCACAGCTAATGATGAGAGCACCTTTTTCATCATGCTGTCACCTGCGTTGTATATTATATATCTTAAATTTTGCTATTTTACTAGTCAAAAAAAAAAATGGTGCCTCTTTTAAACTTTTTTTTTTCATCACTAGCTTTAACACATTTATGTGTATTTGGCTACCAATGGGACTTAGGCTTTTATGTTTAAATCTGATTATAATTTTTCAAATTATAAAATTAATATATCAACAAATCAGAATAATTCAACAGTAAGGAGATTTTTTTGAAAGTAATGTGTAATCTCTCACCCCATTCTCTTCTTTGCCAAAGCATTGGGACATATCCTTAGAGAAAACACTTACATGATTTCTTTTTTTGTCGTTGATATTTGTTTGATTGCTTTAAACAAACTGATTCTACCATCCCTATTGCTGAGAACTTTGTTTTTATTCATTGTTAAAAACTTTTTTAAAATTTAAATTTAATTTTGGAGCTTTCAGTTTTCAAGCAAAACAATTATTTCTCCCTTTTGGTGCTTTAATCATAAAGCTATATAGATTAACAAGAGACTTTATTTTCAGCCAATTCAAGATAAGCATGGGCAGGCTGAAGTCCACCCTTTTTATTACATCATAAACTTTGTGTTGTGCATTTTTTTCATAGATAATACATTCACATGGCTCAAAATAAAAGGGTACAAAAGGCACAAAATAAATAGCCCTATCTCCCTTTCCTGTCCCTGAGCATCCAGTCCTATCCCCGATGACAGATATTATCATCAGGTTCTCGAGCATACTTCCAGACAAAATTTATGAATATATAATCAAATTTACATATTATATATTTTCTTTTTTGCACAAATAATAGCATGCTAGCGTATTGAATGCACTTTTTTAACTTTTGATTTTATTTTGGAGATTATTGTGTATCAGTACATACAGAACTTTCTCCTTAATTTCATAGCTACATGGTATTCCATTGTGTAGATGTACCATACTTCTTGTAGCCAGTCCCCTATGATGGGAAATTTAAGTATTTCAAATCTTTTGCTATTGCAAACAGTGCTATGATAATGAGGAACTTGGACCATTTGGCATATGTGTGAATTTAACCTGTAGGATAAATTCCTAGAGGTGGAAATTCAAGAACGGAGGATATGTGAATTGGGAATTTTGATAGATATTGCCAAATCGTCCTCTGTCAAAGTGGTTCTGGTTCATACTTCCGGCAGCAACGTATGAGAGGGCGCCCTTTTACCTGCGCTAACCAGTGTGTTATCCAACTTTTTTTAAAAATCTTTACCAGCCTGGTAGGTGATTGAGCATCTTTTCATATACTAAAGTCATTTGTATTTCCTTTTCTGTGATCTATTGTTTCTGTCTTTAGTTTTCCATTGGGTTGTTCATATTTTTCTTAAAGATATGGAGGGATTCTATTGAAAGGGAGACTTAGCTCGTTTCTTTTGGTATAAATTACAAATACTTTTTCCGGCTTCTTATTTGTGTTTAACTTTGTTTATAGTGATTTTTGTCATATAAAATTTTAATTTTATATGGTGGTTGTAGCAATTTTTCATTTTATGGCTTCTGGGCTTCATATAATAATTCAGAAGGAACTTTTTCTAAGTTTATAGAATGTTTTCTTATAGTTTCTTTTAGTCTTGTTTGTTTTAGATTTTCTTACTTTTATATATTTACATCGAGATTATCCTAATATAAAATGTAAGCTATGGGTCCAATCTTTTTTTTTTCAGATGTCTCCTTGGTTATCCTAAAATAATTTAGTGAATAGCACATCTTTTTTTCCTCTCTTACGTGAGATGACATGTTTATTATATGTAAAATTCCTGTACTTGGACTGATTTCCATACCATCTACTATGTTCTATTGAGTTGTCTGTTATGTGTCAGTACCATTATTTCCTTTGTATATTTATATATTTTAAAATTTTTATATTTTACCATTTAGTAGAAAGAGTATTTCATTATTGATCTTTTTTTCAAAATTTTCCTGGCTCTTCTTGCTTGTTTGATATTCCACATGGCCTTAGCATTAGCTTGTCTATGTACCAAAAAAATCCTATGAGTACTTTTATGGGATTAACTAACTGGTTAAGAATCTACTACTTTATGATATGAGTTGCCTATCCATTTGCTCGTATCCTTTTTTGTGACCCTCTAGAATATTCTAAACTTGAAATCATATAGATCTTATATATTTTTTATTGGGTATGTTCATTTTTGTTGCTATTATAAATAAGATATTTTCCATTTTATCTTCCTGCTATTGTTTGTATATATGGAATTTATTGATCTCGTATAGCAGTTTTGCACCATCTATTTTTACTGAATTCTCTTTGCTTGTGAAAGTTTTTCAATGGTTTCTCTTGGGTCCTACCCCAATATGTAGTCATAACATCTGCAAATAATGATAATTTTACCTCTTGTTTTTAAGTTGTGTACCTTTAACTTATTTTGTTTCCTAGTTTCTTTGGTTTCCATAATCTCCAGGACAACATTAAAGTAGCGATAATGGTTTCCTTATTATATTCTTAACTTTAATAAGAATGTATCTCATTAATAAGAATGTTTTCCCATCAAAGTATGGTGCTGGCTTCTGGGTTGACCCAGATGTATTTAGTCATTTTAAGAAAATAGCTAATAGCTATGTAGTCCTATTTTATTAAAAGTATTTTTAATCATAAGTGGATGTTGAATTTTATTAAATGTCATTTCAGCACCTTTTGAGATTATTGTATGATTTTTTTCTGCATAGTTTAATTAATGTTATGAATTATGTAATAGATTCACTGATACTGAACCATCCGTATATTGCTAAAATAAATACCATTTGGTCATGATGCCTTATTGTTTTAATATACTCTTCTGTTTGCTAATATTTTATTTAAGATTTTTGCATCAAATTTGTAGGTAAGATTAACCTTTAGTTCACTTATATCACATTTATATGGCTTCTGTATGTGCTGATTAGAATAAGTTGGGATAAATGTGTTTTCCTGATTTATTTATCATGAAGAGCTGCATTCATTTATATTCATTAGGAAATGGTGTGACTTCCTTGGCTCAGAACAGAATTGGAGTGCAGAGAGTAGAGTTAGGTTAAGGCTGACCAGCTCTGGAAATAGTGCCTGGCCCCTTCACATAGAAGAGATTTGTGTTCCTCAGATGTTCTTATGTTAGTTTCCTAAGAATGTACAGATTTTACCTATCCTCTCAGATCAGATGCATTAGTTTGCTTTTATTTCCTTGCTCTTGGCAAGCCAACCCCCCCCCCCAACACACACACACTCTACACTGCTCATGTCACGTTTAACTTGCCAGATACACACTTCCATGCCATAGAGGGAGAAAACAGTACTGACATGGAAAGTGAGAAACTTTCAAAGCTTGATCAAGTGGAAATACCTCCAATTTATAATCACTTGAATAAGAGCCAGCTGAAATTTAACTTTTCTTATTTTTATAACACATCTTGCCAGGTAAATAGTAAACATAGATCCCTCAGTCTTTAAGTTACTTAGGGGCATCAACTGATTTCAAGCACTTACTAGCGCCAATTTTATACATACAGTTTTAATGCTAATTATTATTCCTGTATATAATTAAACAAGACACCTTGAGAACATCTCTTTTTTATTTTTGTGTAAAATATTTAGTGCAGTATAAAATACATACAGAAATATTAAGTATGCAACTGATGGATTTTTGCAAGGGGCACATTTGTGTAATCGCCTTGGAGATCAAGAAATGGAACATTTCACCAGCACTCAGAAGCCTCCCTTCTGCTTCTTCCTAAATATAATGCCACCCAACAAAAGTACTTACCATCTGATTTCTTTCATCTTCGATTACTTTCACAGTGTTTTGACTTTATAGAAATTTAATCATTCAGCCTGTGGTCAGTAAAATTCTAAAAGGGCCCCAGGCTGTCCACACACTTGCCCTGTGTAATCCCGTCCTCTCGAGTGTCAGTGGGAATGTGAAGATGACGGCGTTCACTTCTGTACTTAGGTTATGGGATTTTGCAAATGTAATTAAGTTCCAAACCAATTGAGTTTGAGTTCATCAAAAGGGAGATTATTCTGGGTAGGCCTCACCTAATCGGGTGAGCCCTTAACAAGGACTGGGCTCTTTCTGAAGTCAAAAATTCAAAACATGAGAAAGACTTGATCCTGCTGGCCTTGAAGGAGTAAAGTGTCATGTTGTGAGAGGGCTTATGGACAGGAGGCCCCTAGGAGCTACAGGCAGCTGACAGCCAGCAAGAAAATGGAACCCATGTCCTACAACCACTAGAACTGAATCCTGCCAACAGCCTGAATGAGCAGGAAGAGAGCCCTTAGCTACAGAGGAGACCCCAGCCCCGTGGACTCCTTGCCTGCAGCTTTGTGAGATGCTGAGCAGGGGAACCGGTGGAGCCAGGCCTGAACTTCTGACCTACACAACTGTGAGATAATCAGTGGGGGCTATTGTAAGCTGCAACATGGTGTTCATGGCTCCCACAATACAAAACTAATCCAAGTATATGCTCTTTTGTGCCCGGCTTATTTCATTAAAATTATGCAGGGGGTGGTGGGGGGAGGGAAGACAGGTTGATACGCGTAGCAGTGGTTTCCTCTTTTCCACCACTGCGGTTTATTCCCTTGTATGAATATGCCGCTCTTCATTTGTGCAGTCTGATGCTGGGCACTTAGGTTGTTTTCAGTTGTTTTTATTGTGAAGAACGCTGCTTTCAGCACCTTATACATATCTTTTCTGTTGAGTACTGTCAAAGATAAACAAAGCTGGATACTAGTTAAAGTGGTAAGGACAGAGTTTAATGAGTAATTGTTACAGTAAGGAAGAGGGTTCAGCACGAACCGGACTCAGCTTTGATTTTGACAGAGGTGGCTGGATGTTCGACAGGAAGAATGAGGGAGTAGGGAGAGGGCTGAATGGGGGCCTCAGCAGAATCAAGGGAGTGAAAGGTTCCACAGGGTGGGCCCATGTAAATGATGATCAGGCCAGCTGGGTCTGCTACTGGGCGGTGGTGGAGGTTAGGCTTCCATCCTCCCTTGGAGACTGGGAGACAGAGGCCTTGTCCATCCTGAAGATTGCATTTGAAAGGACTGCCTTCCAGTTCCTTGGGAAGAACACTCCAGAGTGGCAGGAGATACATACACATCTCAAAAGGACAGAGGAAAGATTGATGATTGCAGGTCTTTTTTAGTAAAGGCTCCAAGAAAGGGTGGTCAGGAGGGAATAGACAGGTGTTGGCTAAAACCAACAGTAAATTCATCAGTCTTGAGTTTTCTCAGGCAGGTACTTGAGGGGGACTGGGTCCTCCTCATCTGAGGGATGTGGCCTTGAGCTGTTAGAAACTGCTAGTGTTTAAGGCTTTCAATGCAGGATAAGGTGAGTGGGCTAAACTGTTTGTGTTGAAACTCTGGTTGTTACGGGCCAAGGTTGAGGTCCAGCCAAGAAGAGGGTTCAGGGAGCTTGGCTAGAGTTTTGTGGAAGAGAGAATCTGTCAGTACCTTCCGAGAGTGGAACTGTTAGGTCGTGGGCTCAGGTATCTATGGTTTTCTTTAGTAGACACCATCAGACAGGAGAAGACAGTATCTTCTCCCACACTTGGGCTCACTATTTCACTCTCTAAAGATGTTTTTGATAAGCAGAAGCACTTATTCTAATGAAATCAAAGTTATCAATATTTTCCCTTATTGTTGATTTTTGCATTCTGTTTATGAAATCTTTCCCTACTCTGAGGTCATGAAGTTACTGTTGTATAGTACCTTCTAGAACTGTGCTTCCAATATGGTAGGCACTATTTCACACTTGAGACGTAGCTAGTGTGAGTGAGGAACTGAATTTTTAATTTTATTTAATGTTAACGAATTTGAATTTTAAAACTGAAGCAGTATAAATTTTTTTTTCTTTAGATAGAATTATATTTCACTTTGAACATTAAAATTTTATTATCTAAGCCAAGATGTGCTGTAAGTGTAAAATACGCACCAGATTCTGAAGACCTTGTATAAAGGAAATAATATAAAATATCTCATTAATATTTTTATATTGATTACATGTTTAAATGATAATATTTTGTAATTTGAGCTAAATATATGATTAAGACTAATTTTGTTTTATTTTTACATTTTTGTTTGTTTGTTTTTACATTTTTTAATCTGGCTGCTAGAAATTTTTAAATGGCCTATGTGGCTCATATTGTATTTCTATTGTACAACACTGTTAAAGAAGCTTTATTATTTCACCTTTCCCAATTAAGTCTACAACCAATGTAGGATAGATTTTTGTGTATTCTGTGAGGTAGGGTGAGGGTTGTTTTTTTTCCATGTTGTTATCCAGTTGATTTAGCAGCACTAAGTAAAAAGATCATCCTTTCTCCCCACTTCATTGTAGTGACACTTTTGTCATAAATTAGGCTGGTTTGTTTTTGAACCTCCTATTCTCTTCCACTGGTTGGTTTGTCTGTCCTTGCACCTGAATCACACTGCTTTCATTATGTGGTTTTATAGTAAGTCTTCACAGTCTGAAGTAAATCCTCTACTTTGTTTTTCTTCAAGATTGTTTGGATATTCTTGGCCTTTTGCATTTCCATATGACTTACAGGATCAATTCATCAATTTCCACAAAAATATTTTCTGGACATATGACTGGTATTACATTGACTCTCTAGATAAAATTGGAGAGAATTAATAGCTTTGCAATATTAAGTCTTCAAATCCATGGACATGATACATCCCTGAGGACTTCTGCAATTTCTGTCAGTGCTTTGTATGATTTTCATTACATATATTCCCTGGTATTTAATTTTTTTGTGTGCAGTTATAAATGATACAGTTTTAAATTGATTAATTTTGGCGGGGAGGGTATAGCTGAAGTGGAAGAATGCATGCTTAGCATGCACGAGGTCCTGGGTTCAATCCCTTGTACCTCCACTAAACTATATATAAATTAATTAAATAAATAAATTACTTCCCCCCCAAAACAAACAAACAAAATGATTAGAGACATTTGATTACTTGAGAATACTGAGTCTTCTAAGAACATACTAAAGCCTTCTATTTAATCAGAGTTCTTAACAGTTATGGATGTGAGTCCTTTATCTGTGTGCTTGCAAATATTCCCTCCCACTTAGTAGACTGTCTCATCAGTTTCATCATCATCCAAAGAATAGAAGATTTTAATTTGATGAAGTCAAACTTAAATTTTTTTAAAATAATTTGAGTTATTTCTAAGAAATCTTTCTAAACCCAAAGTCACTAAGACTTTCTCCTGTTTTTTCAGTTTTACAGCTTTTAGCTTTGAGGCTTGAGTCTATAATCCAATTTTAATTAATTTTTATAGTAAATAGAAGTCAAGGGTTTTTTTGCCTGTAGATAGCCAATTATTACAGCACTACTTGTTAAAAAGACTCTTCTTCCCCCACTGAATGACTGTGGCATCTTTATAGGTAATCAGTTGACTGTACATATGTGGGTTTAATCTCTGTGCTCTCTAATCTGTTCCGTTGAACTATGTGTTTACCTGACACCAACAGCATGCTCTCCTGATCTTGGTAGCTTTATAGTAAGTCTTGCAAACAGGTAGTAGGAGTCCTCAAATTTTGTTCTTAAAAATTATTTTGGCTAGACTAGTAAGTCTTCTGTGTTTCCATATAAATTTTAAATTTAGCTTTTTAATTTCTACCAAATAAGCCAGCTGGAATTTTGACTGAGATTGCTTTTAATCTATAGATCAATTTGGGAAAAATGGATACCTACTGAGTCTTTCAATCAATGGAAATGGAATATCTCTCAATTTATGTAGGTTTTCTTAGTTTTCAGTGTGTAGGTCCTACACATATTTTGTATCACTTTAGAATTTCTTTTTTTGGTTGTTGCTATTGTAAATGGAATGTCTTTCTTAATTTTGATTTTCAGTTCTTCATTGTTAATGTATAGAAACACAATTGACTTTTTATATTGTCCTTGCTAAACTCACTTATTATTCTAGTAGCTTTTTCTGTGAGATACTCTGCATAGATAATCATTTTGTCTGCAAATAAAGACAGTTTGATATCTTCCTTTCTAGTTTGTATACCTTTTACTTAATTTTCTTTCCTTATTGTACTGCCCGGGACCTCCTACACAATGTGAAATAGAAGTGGTGAGAGGGCACATCATGGTTTGTAAAGCTAATATCTGAGGGCTTATATTTCACCACATTCAGTGGTTGCTGTAGATTATTTTTGTAGGTACTCTTCTTTTTTATTGGTTTATAACATTATTTAGTTTTATGTGTGCAATGTTTTGATGTCTGTATGCACTACATTGTGCTTACCACCAAAAGTTTAGTTTCCATCCATTGCCATACAGTTGATCCCCTTTACCAGTTTTGCCCTCGTCCTACCCCCTTCCCCTCTGGTAGCTACTACTCTGTTTTCTGTATCTATATGTTATTTTTGGTTTCAGTTTTTCGTTTATTTATTTTTATATTCCACATATGAGTAAAATCATACGGTATTTGTCTTTTTCTATCTCACTCATTTCACTCAGCATAATACCTCAAGATCCATCCATGCTGTCACAAACAGCAAGATTTCATCCTTTTATATGGCTGAGGAGTGTTCCATCATATATATATATTTCATATCTTCTTTATCCGTTCATCCCTTGATAGGCAGTTAGGTTGTTTCCATATCTTGGTTATTGTAAATAATATTGTGATGAACATAGGGGTGCATATATCTTTTCAAGTTAGTTTTTGTTTTCTTCAGATAAATACCCTGAAGTCGAATAGCTGGATCATATGATAGTTCTGTTCTTAATTTTTCAAGGAATCGCCATACTGTTTTCCATAGCAGCTGTACCAATTTACATTCTCACCCACAGTGTATGAGAGTTCCCTTTTCTCCACACCCTTTCCAACACTTGTTTCCTGTCTCTTTGATAATAGCCATTCCAATGGGTGTGATGTAATATCTCGTCATGGTTTTCATTTGCATTCCCCTGATAATTAGTGATGTTGAACATCTTTTCATTTGCCTATTGGCCATCTGTATGTCTTCTTTGGAAAAGTGTCTATTCAGCTTCTCTTGTATGAGTTCTTTATATGTTTTGGGTATTAAACTCTTATCAGATATGTGACTTGCAAATATCTTCTCTCATTCAGTAGGTTTTTTTGTTTTGTTGATGGTTTCCTATGTTGTGCAGAAGCTTTTTAGTTTGATACAGTCCCATTTGTTTATTTTTGCTTTTGTTTCCCTTGCCTGAGGAGACAGATCCAGAAAGATATTGCTAAGACCAATGTCAAAGAGCATACTGTCTATGTTTTCTTCCAGTAGTTTTATGGCTTCAGGTCTTGCATTTAAGTCTTCAATCCATTTTAAGTTTATTTTTGTGTATGGTGGGGGATACTGGTCCGGTTTGATCCTTTTGCATGTGACTGTCCAGTTTCCAACACTATTGAAAAGACTATCTTTTCTCCATTGTATGTTCTTTGCTCTTTTATCGTAAATTAATTGTCCAAATATATATGGGTTTATTTATGGACACTGTGTTCCATTGATCTATGTGTCTGTTTAAGAGACATGTAGGTACTCTTTATTAGTTTAAGGAAGTTCCCTTTTATTCCTAGCTTACTATGAGTTTTTATCATGAATAATGATAAATTTATTCAAAGACTTTCTACATCCACTGATACCATATTTTTACTTCAGTGATGTGCTGAATTGCATTGATTGAATTTTTATATAAATTAGAAAATGTTGAACTATTATTGTGTTCCTGGAGGAAATCCAACTTGGTTATAATGTGTTAGCTTTTTATGTAATACTGTATTGGATTTGCTAATCACTTTTAGTAGTTTTATACCTATGAGAGTAATTGATCTGAAAATTTCTTTTCTTGCAATATCCTTGTCAGGTTTTGGTATTAAAGTAATGCTAGCCTTGTACACAAGTTGGGAAGTGTTCCATCTTTTTCTTTAATCTCTGGAATTGTTCTTTAAAATATTGCTGTTCTTTCTTTCTTTTTTTTTTTTTTAACGTTTGGGCACAAAGTCATCTAATGTAGAAAATTTTTTGTAGGATAATTTTTAGTCATGGATTCAGTTGCTTTAATAGATATGTAACTATTCTGACTTTTCTATTTCTTGTTTCAATTTTGGTAAGTCATGTTTTCAATAAATTTGTCCATTTTATCTAAAGTTTCTAATTTATGGTCATAAAATGGTTTATGTAATAGCTTCCTTTAATCCTTTGTAGGACTTCTTATCCCCAATATTAGTAATTTGTGGTTTCTGTCCCTTTTTTCTTAGTCATTCTTCATGGGGAATCATCAATTTTATTTGTCTTTTTAAAGAAGATTTTGTTTTGTTAATTTTCTATTTTATTTCTTCATCTTTGTCTTTCATAATTTGTTCTAATCTTAATTATTTTCTTCCTTTTTGTTTCATTAGATCATTTGGTGGTTCTTTTTCTAATTTCTTGAAGTGGATCCTAGAGCATTAATCTCAACTTTTCATTTGCATAATGTGTACATTTAAAGGTTTATACATCCCTCTAATCATTGCTTTAGCTGCATTCAAGTCCTTTTATTATGCCGTATTTTGGTCATCAATCAATTTAAATTTATTTTTATTTCTTTGATCTATAGATTGTTAAAAAGTATTGCTTAAGTTCTAATTATTTTGAGATTTTCAATTTCTATTTTTTATTACTGATTTCTAGCTTAATCTTACTGTTGTCAGAAGACATACTATGTATGACTTCAGTCCTTTGAAATGTATTGATACTTGCTTTATGGCTTGACATATCACCAATTCAGTAAATGTTCCAAGTACTCTGGAAAATAACGTATATTCTCTAGTTATTGGGGTTGTTGTTATACATCAGTCAATTAGGTCTAATGTGTTAGTAGTGTTTGCTCAAAACTTCTATATCCTTACAGGTTGTCACTTGTACTTCTGACTAACCAGTTATAAGTAGGGGTTCCCACAATTCCTTCCTTGGGTTTAATAATTTACTAGAATGGTATAGGACTCTGAGAAACACTTACACATATTAGTTTATTGTAAAGGATATGATAAAGGATATAGATGAACAGCCTGATGAAGAAATATATAGAGTGAAGTCTGGAAGTGTCCCAAGCATAGGAGCTTCTGTCCCCATAGAGCTGGGATCACCACCCTCCCAGCACATGGATGTGTTCACAGATTTGGAAGCTTTCCAAACACTGTGCATTAGGGATTTTTATGGAGGTTTCATCATGTAGACATGAAAAAATTTTAACTCATTTTCTAGCCCTTCTACCTTCTTCAGACGATGGGGGGGGGGGGGGGGATAGGGCTGAAAATTCCGAGCTTCTAATCATAAGTTGGTCTTCCTAGTGACCAGCCTCCATCCATAAGCCCACCAAGAGTCACCTCATTAGAACAAAAGACACTCCTCTCACTCAGGAAATTCCAAGGGATTTGGGAGCTCTGTGTCAGACACTCCTTTCACTCAGAAAAAATTGTAAGGGTTTTAGGAGCTCTGTGCTCTGTGTCAGGAATTAGGGTCAAAGACCAAATATTAGCCGAAGCTGGGAATAGAGACCAACTGCAGACAGTCCCTGACTTACAATGGTTCAATTTACAATTTTTTGACTTTATGATGGTGCAAAGGCAATATGCATTCTGTAGAAACCATACTTCATATTTTGAATTTTGATCTTTTCCCAGGTTAGTGATATGTGGTACCATACTCTCTAGCAGGCCACAGCTTCCAATGAGCCACGTGATTATGAGGGTGAATAACTGATACATTTACAACCATTCTGTACCCAGGCAACCATTCTATTTTTCACTTTCAGTGTACAATTCAATAAACTACATGAGATAATCCACACTTTATTATAAAATAGGCTTTTTGTTAGATGACTTTTCCCAACTGTAGGCTAATGTGAGTATTCTGAGCATGTTTAAGGTAGGCTAGGCTAAAATATGACATTTAGTAGGTTAGGTGTATTAAATGCATTTGTGACTAAACAATATTTTCAACTTATAAGGGATTTATTGGGATGTGACCCCATTGTAAATTGAGGAAGATCTATAGATATATTTCTTATTATTTTACACTAGCTTACATTAGTCAATTGGCTTTTTAAAAAGTTTGAAACTACAAAGAAAAATTGTTTTAGATTTACCGTCTCTTCAATTCCATCTGGTATATTCCTTCTGCTGCAAAACTTCTTTTAACATTTTCTGTATGCATGTTGGCTAACAAATTATCCTAGCTTTTTTTTTCTTAAAATAAAAGCTTTTTTTTTTTTTTGCTTCATTTTGAATGGATCATTTCACTGGACATGGAATCATAAATTGACAGATTTTTGTTGTTGTTGTTTTTCTTTCAGC
Organism: Camelus ferus; assembly: GCF_009834535.1. Taxonomy (NCBI): domain Eukaryota; kingdom Metazoa; phylum Chordata; class Mammalia; order Artiodactyla; family Camelidae; genus Camelus; species Camelus ferus. The sequence goes on along the minus strand of NC_045705.1, from coordinate 50,500,698 downwards.
ATTTTAATGATGTTCTGTTGTTTCTTGGCTTATTTATGTTCTGATGAGGTGCCCGTGGACATTCTTATCTTTGTTTCTCTATATGCAGTGTATCATTTTTCTTTGTCTGCTTTTAAGATTTTATTTCTATCTGGGTTTTGGCAATTTTATTCTCATGAGCTTTGCTATGATTTTCTTTGTGTTTAACCTGCTTGTGATTTTTTGAGCTACTTGAAACTGTGGATTTATACTTTTCATTAAATTTGCATGATTTCAGCAACATTATGTTGGCTACTTTTTCTGTTCCTGTCTCCCTCTAGCTCCTGGCACTGCAATCACATGTATTTTAGACCATTGATATTATCCCATGGGTCACTGAGTTTCTATTCATTGTATTAGTCTTTTTTCCTCTGTGCTTCATTTTGGATAGTTTTTTATCACTATTATTTAATTTCACTCAGTATTTTCCTCTGCAGTATGTAAGCTATTGTTAAACTGATGCAATGAAACTTTTATTTCAGATTTTGTATTTTTCATCCTTACAGGTTCTATTGGGTGCTTTTTAAAATTTTTTTTTTTTTTTTTTTTTTTGCTTCTGTCCTCATTCTGTTCATATTGTCTTTTTAAATTCTTGAGCACATTTAAATTGCCCTTTTAAGAGCCTTGTCTGCTAATTTCATCATTTCTGAGTCTGCTTTTATTGACTGATTTGTCTCTTGATTATCAGACTTGTCCTGCATTTTTGTGTATCTAGTGATTGTTTACTGGCTGCTAGATTTTGTGAATATCACATTGTAGAGTATCCAGATTTTGTTTCTTTATTTTAAAAACATTAAATAGACATTAAAGAATGTTTGGCAGGCAGTCAATTGACTTGCAGATCAATTTGTTTCTTTCAAGGCTTGTTTTTAAGCTTATTCAGGTGAGTCTGTAATAACCTCTTTTCTAGAGCTAATTTGTCCCTATTACTAATGTGAAGCTCTTCTATGGTCTCCACTCTAATGCCTCCAATGTTTGCTCTACCCTAGTTGGGGAAAGCTTGAACATTTCCCAGTCTTATAAAAGCTTTAGAGATTATTTACCCTGTAACTTGCCAGACATTATCTGCCCAACCTCATGCAGTTTCTCTCTATGTGTCTATAGTTTACTATTAAGCAATAGATTCAAGTTGACTTCTATGCTTATTTCTGAAGTCCTTTTTCTGCATAGCTCTCTCCTCCCAAGTATTCTTCCTCGTATCTTCCAATGGCCTCAGTCCACTCAGACGTTGATTTCTGTCTTTCCAACTCACTGAATCGGCTATGCTCTGTTTCGCTTCCTCCTACCTGCACTGTGGTGTGGAAAGTGCCTGTAGGCAGAAAGTTACTGTGACCACAGGGCTTACCTCATTTGCTTCTGCTCCCGCCTTTTTCACAGTTCTGCACTGCCTCTTGTCCAATGTCTGGAAACACCTGCTTCATATATATATCTGCCCTGACTTCTAGGGCTTTGTGGTGGGAGATCAATCCCAGAATCAGTCAATCCATTATAGCCCGAGTGAAACAGTGCTGCCAAGTTTTTTAAACTTGCAAATAAAAAGTAAACTAGAATGAATGGTTCTATGATGGAAGAGAGTAAATGGGAAGAGATTCAGGGGTAACTATTTAACTCTGCGTAACTTTGGCAGAAGTTTAAGGAATGCGTTATATTTGAAAACACTGTCTCCTCAATTTCAAAATATAATTCAATGGAAATTTTCGATTTATTTTTGACAGAAAAAGTTTCAAATGTAGGCTATTATACTTCCTCCATAAAATGAGAGTTAATTAGGCAGCCTTATTAATATCACATATTGTTAATATGCATCAGTGATGATGATGAAGCAACGGCTGCTGCTTCATCGTCAGGGAGAAGCAGCTGATGATGCTGACGATGACGACTTTTGTCTAAGCACCTGCAAGGAGCCAGGCACTGTGTTAGGCTCTTTACATTGATTATCTTTACTCTTCCACAGCAGTTCTGCAGGTCAGAAATCATGATCTCCAGAAGCTCAGGAGGTAAAGTTAGTTCCTCAAGCTTACACACTAAGAAGTGAATACTCAGTGACTGGAGCACTCAGTGGTAATTTAGTGGCTGGAGCTGGGAAACAATCTCAGCTCCCCGCTAACAATGCCTCCATCCATTATTATGCTGCTCCCTGATTCTATTTTCACCTGAGCTTTCCCATCTGGCAAATTAAAGTGGAAAACAGTTAACTCCCTCCCCAGAGAGGCTGTGTTATTATATAGATGTTTTGCATTATTTTGCTTCGAATAACAGCATATGTAAATGTGCTCCTGGAGGTTAAAATTACCCCTATTTTTTAAAACTTGGCCTCTCCCACCAGGGTGAATAGTCAAAAATTATGGGGAAGAAAAGGCAGGCTGGAGAGAAGGTTAGTCAGCTTGGAATTGTTTCTCCTCCTTCCTCCCCACCCAGCATATATTTCTCTTCAGATAGAAGCTGCCACGGCAGAGTAAAGATTAGAAAATTTCCTATCACGGAGCCCTGGATGGTTCTGATATTCAGTGTTCAGGGAGGGTTAATCCAGATATTAATCATTAACTCTGCATCAGGTTGATGTGTAGGGGCAGATGTTCTTGCTGAGAAGAATAAAAGTCTCCTGTGGCACCTGGAAGACTTTATCACACGTGGTCCCCAGCCTGATCACAAAGAGATCCAAGCGAGCAGGGGCACTTTGCTGCCTCTGACCATCTACCTCTTGTTCAAGGGTTGGCATCTCCCCTCGACTTCACTCTCCCGTGGGCCCTGAATTGTGGAGCCCTCCCTATATTAAACCTCCTTTCCTGGCATTTGAATCAACACTTCGATGATGTGATAATATCTGCAAGTTGGGAAAATAAAAGTGGCATTTGTTTAGCCATAATTAATGAAATATTTATGTTGCATGAGACTATGTGATAAAACCTTAGGCTTAGAGTCCTTTTGCTTCTGATTACATTTGGGATTTTTTTTCTATGACCAGACATTCTGACGCCAGCCCTTTTACACTGAGCAGATGTCATGTAGTAAAAATGGGTGCCAGATGCTCTGAGCCACAGAAGGGCGATTTGTTTAAGAGCTGGCTCCGACTTTTTTGCATTCAATTACTCTGCAGAACGAACCTTACACAAGCATTTAGGTAACTCAGCTAACTTCAGACATGCATTTTAATAATAGATTTCATCTCTGAATGCATTCTAAGCAACACACCATATAAATGGTGTTTAAGGAATTAATTGATTTCTGCATAATACCTTTTTTTCCCCCAACATGAAAAGAGAGCTACAAAGCTCTTGGCAGGGACCCAGAAATGTAATTAACATGGAGGGCCAAATTTTCAGTTGCCCTTAGGTACTGCTTCCTCATGCTCGAGGCAGGTGCAGTAAGGGGAAGGCCAAGAGGGAGAGAATGGGGACAGCAGGGAGGAGGGAGAGGCAGCTTTGGGTCATGAAGTAGGAGAAGAAGCCAAGAGTTTAGTGAGCTCTTCTGTTCCCATTTCAGGTCCCAAGCACATCCCCACCAGCATGCAGGTGACAGGGGCTGCCTCTTCTGCCTCTTCCACCACCACCTCCTCTGCAGATGAAGAATTTGATCCCCAGCCTTCCTTGCGGTCAAAGGTAACAACACTTGGCAAACCAAAGGGGCCCTTGGCTTGCGGGGGCCGTTTACCATCCACATCTCAGACCCAATGTGGGCTCCAGCTGCGGCAGTTTCATTGGGAGGATCACGTTTCATTGCATCTGACAGCAACCTTTCCTTTTACCTGGAACACCCTAAGAATTGTCTTTATATATATGGATATATATTTAAACTTTTTGAAGCTTGCCTTTCTCAGAGATGTAAAATGGGAAGGGGGAAGAAACCAGACATATTTACTTGAAACCATTTGGTGACTGCAGCTCTTAAAGTGGGTTTAATATGTGATCCAACAAGCAAACCATCGAAAAAATTACAACAAGCAGATGTGTATTTCCCTGGGGGAAGCACAGCTTCATTTAAGAAGCACTAGAGGCAGATTGCATGGAAAATGTTATGTTTATTCTAATCAGATATACGAAATGAACCATGCAATTGCATCTAGACCTGTTTGCTCCAAGGATCCCCACTGACTAACCATGAGCCAACGGGGGGAATGTCACTTCTCTTTGTTTAATGAACATTAATTTCTAGAGAGCCCTTTAAACACATCCCATATCCGTGGATTAGAAAACACAAACGTCGTTACATGTCTTTAAATGTGTCCGTATGTCACGTATACGGAGACACGCATCCCATGACCAAACCTTGCCATTGTTTTCTTTATCCACTGGGGCTGGAAGGGCTGAATGGCTGGACCTAATGTGCTTCCCCAGCAGACAGAGAAGCAGTTCACTGCTCTGGCAGTGTTTATTTTTTGGAGCAGTGAGGATCTGAGGAGAAAGAGAGAGGACCAAATTTATTTACTTAAACTCAACTTTTCCATATCTGGCACTAGGAGCTTTGGCATCATCTCAAGTCACTCAGGGGTTCCAGGTCCCAGTGGCCCAGCTTGGAGCAAGTCAGGAGGGAGCTGGGACATGGGTGTGTGTGTGTGTGTGTGTGTGTGAGAGAGAGAGAGAGAGAGAGAGAATACGTAGAGAGTTCTAGTTTCTAACTGTGTGCGTCTCTGATTAGCTCTGCACTCACCACAAATGAATTCTACGTATCGTGTTGATTGCTGGGGGTCTCCTTACACACCCTCTCATCCCCTTGAGTGACCCTGAGTTAATTCTGTATTCAGATGAGGAAGAGGCCCCCATCCTGACACTTGTGGAGACTAAAAGAATGGAGTGGCCCCAAACACATGGAAGTAGCAAGACCACGATATTGAGGGCAAGCCTCACAGACCACTCCTTGTCCTCCTGCTGGCCCAGGACAGAGTCAGTCATCACATAAGCTTGCAGCGTGGGAGAGCCTGCCCACTTCACCTGGCTTCTGATACGGCCCACTCTGTAGGAAGAGAAGCTGGCAAAAGCTCCCTTCTTTATGACTTCCCAGGGACTCACACTGAAGGAACAAGGGGAGTTTTTTCCTCTCTGGTTTCTTTATCTCTTCTATCCCATCCAAGGTGTGTCCTCAGCCATGTGTCACAGAGCCTGCATCAGCTCAAACGAATCTTTGCACAAGAAACGGGAGATGGGATATGCACTCTCGCCTCTTACCTCTGCTCTACACCGCTTCTTATTAGCAGCTGGATCTGAGGGATGGGACAGGCAGCTTGTCTTTTGTCCTGCCAGGTTTCCCCCCTTTTCTGTCCTTTTTCTTCCTTAGCCCTCAGCCTCTTTCCTCTCTGTATTGTCATGACCATCCCTGAGGATGTGAGAACTGTGCCCGGTGCATCAGAAGGCTATATGAGCATTTTTTCATCAATCACCCTTCTTTTTTCTATGTCAACATCTTTTAAGAAAAGGCAGGAAAGGACTTTCTTTCCTCCTCTAGGTTCTGTTTTGCTGACTCTTGATAAAGCAGTTGGGGAAGTGCCAGCTTTGCTCCTGGGAAGTGCTGAGATGGCATCGAAGCATCCCTCAAGGAAATTGTTTGAATGGTCTTAATTTAGGGGAAAACGCTGATATTTTTTTTATAAAGCAGAGGCCCTTACTGTGCCTGCACAGTATCTGGCACAGGGAAGGTGGGATAAATTGGATGGAAGTGTGGATGCTGGATTCAGGTTACTGGGGCTTCCCTGCCGGCTCTGCCGATTACTGACTGTGTCATCTTGGGCGAGTGATTTAATTTCTCTGAGTTCTGATTTCCTTATTTGTAATGTAAGTGTAGTTTGAAGAATAAATGATACATGTGAAGTAATCAGTACAGTGTCTGGCACCTAGTACTCAATAAATGCTGGCATTTATTATGTAGGTTAGTATAATGGAAGCTCAAGAGATATTTATTAAATGAATGACTGACGTTCCACATAGATTGAGTTAGAAAATTTCTGGATAACAACTACCAGTGATCACCACCACGCCCCTCCCTACCAGCCTTCCCAGAAAGGTCCTAGCAGCTTGAAGGAGTGGTTCCGCCACCCAAATGGCCTAGAACCTCTGTTTGCAGTGGTTGGCAGTCAATCTGGAAGTCATCTGCTAGCAATAGAAATGATACGAAATGGAATAAGTTTGAGTTCTGAGAGCCAAAATTTCCTTCCAAGGATGAAAGAAAGGAGGAAGATCTTTTAGGATTCTAGATCCTACAGAGAATTCTAGACAAACCAAATTTCCTCATTGAGATCAACGTTTTCACCGATGATCTGTAGAAGTTCTGAACCCTGAAAACTGGATGCTTTCTTCAGGAGAGTGATGGTCCCTCAGGGGAATGGGTGACAAAATGACAAGGATCCATAAAGCCCTGGAAAGGCATCTGCTTTTAAGCCACAGTCTCTGACCTCTGTTATGGACACAGACTCCTCTGGCAGTATCCGGGCTCAGGCCTGGTAGGTCTACTCCCTGCTCATGAATCGATGGTCCTTTTAATGCACAAACATTCAGTTCAACCAAAGTTACTGGGTGCCCACGCACCAGGCTAGCTGTAACAGTTTTTTAATACATATTTGTTCCTGCCAGCATTAAAAAGAAGTCTCTCATATGTTTTAATCCTCATCCTAACACAGAAAATTGATGTGCTCAGAGATGGCAAATATAATAAAACTAGCCCCATTTGCATATTTATTTTGTATATGTGAGATGTATACATATGTATATGATACATGCTACAAACATACACACATATGCAGGAAAATAGTAGATTTTAGTAAATAGTTATAATCATGCTAATTTGTATAAGAATAATATAATAATCATGTGAGTGATAGTAAAAATCATGCTGTTTACTGAATATCTATCCCATATCTTTTTCAAGTATTCTGCAAAGGACTTGACCCGCCTTATCCCATTTACTCCTTGTTACATGCCTACACGGTAGGCATTCAATCATTCTCATCACTCTGAAGAGGACACTGAAGTTCGGAAAGTTGTAGGACACATTGAAGCTCGCACAGCTCTGCTGGGATTTGATGCCAGCTTTGCATGGTCCTGGGCCTGGTGCTCAAACATTATTCTCTGCTGTTTCTCTGATCAGAAGAGTCTTCTGAACTTTTCAGTACGTGGAGCTGGCCAAATTACTACTTCTCCTTTCTCTGGTGTCTAAAACCTGGAACTGATGAGATCTAGACATCTATTTTATTATTTTTTTGAGGCATGTTAAAGATTTTAGTAAGTGGAGAGTTATACTATTCTGGATTAAAAAATTCAGCTTGTGTACACCAGAAATTGATACAACATTGTAAACAGACTACACTTCAATTAAAAAAAAATCAACTTATAAGGGTGCTGGTTCTCCTCACATTTATAATTTTAATCCTTAACATCTGGGACCCCTCCCTTGCATACACCCTCCCCTTCTCATAGCCCCCTCAGTCTTAGGCACCTTGTGTGGGGCCACACCCCACAGGGATGCAGTCTTTTTTTTTTTTTTTTAACCTTTTCAGAGTTATTTACTTTTTTAGTAGAAGTATAGTCAGCTTGCAATGTTGTGTCAATTTCTGGTGTACAGCATAAAATTTCAGTCATACATATATTCATTTTCATATTATTTTTCATTATAGGTTACTACAAGATATTGAATATAGTTCCCTGTGATATACAGAATAAACGTGTTTATCTATTTTATATATAGTAGTTAGTATCTGTAAATCTTGAACTCCCAGTTTATCCCTTCCCACCCCTTTCCCCGCCCTGGTAACCAGAAGTTTGTTTTCTACAGACATCTACTTTATTTTATTTTATCTTATTTATTTTATTTTATTTTATTTTATTTTATTTTATTTTATTTTATTATTTTATTTTATTTTATAGTTGTTTTATTGACGATTGGTATTGAGATGAATGTGTTCTTGCCTTGAACACTTTCTTTTTTGTTGTTGGAGTACAGTCAGTTTATAGTGTGTCAGTTTCTATAGACATCTATTTTAAACGCATCAATTTTGAATGTTGTATATTCCACTAGCCCAGGCACACAGAGAACCCAGTGGTGTTAAAGATATATTTGTATAAGCAGAGTGAGGTGGGGAAGGGCAGCTCTCTTATGCCTAGATATAGAACATTTCCATCACTGCAGAAGTTCTCTTGGACATTGTTATTCTAGAAGTTCAGCAGTGGCTGGGCTGGAGAGGGCAAAAGCCTGTTACAGTATATTTTAAATTTCAACCCCATTTTTCTCAGACCTATTTATTCTTCTCTATTGGCTTTTGTAGGAGAGGAAGACATTTAGAAGAAGAAGGAAGCTGGAAAAAGCCACAAAACAATTGGTTAAGCAGGAAGAATTGAAAAGACTTCATAAAGCTCAGGTCAGAAAACACACTTGAGATAAGTGAATTTGGGTCTGGGATCCTGGGAGTCTGGATCTGGAAGCCCCTTGGAAATCTGCATTGCACTGGGGGAGGCAGGCTGGGGAAAGGTTGTGGCTTGTGGCTATTCTGTGGGCCCCAGTTCAGTCCCTGGTGCGGCTCTGGGGCCTGGAGAGCCCAGGTGTTGAGCTGGCCCACTCCCAGCTGGCTTTCTATCTGCCGATGTGTGTCCTGCAAAGTGAGCTGGAATGACAGCCAACACATGGCCTTGGGAACCATCCTGGGCCCTGACTGTCACGTAGCACTGGCCTTAGTTTTGTCCTCTGTGAGAACACAACCCTCCCCTGACTTCCTGGCAGTGTCTTCGCTGAACTGACAACTCCTGGGGCTGCCTCTCTTCCAAGGTTGGTGAGCACATAAGCAGCTAGCATTCTGCTGTCGATCTCCCGGCCTGATTGTTTCCTGCCCGATGGGTCACAGACAGGCACAATGAGGCAGAAAGTCAAGGCCCTCTCCCTCTCCCTGAGGCCCCCACACCTAGCCGTGGAGAACAGCTGGGTTTTAGGACAGAAGGTCTTAAAACGACTGCTCCTGTGAATCCAGTGGACCCTGACATCCCTTCCCCCAGTTATCGCTTTATCTGGCCAGTATGGTCCTGTAGGTTGTTTCTGACAAGAGGGGAGACATTTAATCCAGCCTCCTTTACTCTTCTCAACGACTGACACGGGAACCACCCTTTCACCTAGTGGGCAGGGGAAGTTCCCATCAGCTCCCTCTGTCCACCCTCAGCTTCCAAAACAGGCTTTCTTGAAATCTTCATCTCTTCCTTCTGAGAACAAGATAGGTCTTTATGATACAGACTGACAAACTCAACCATTCCCCCACCTTATGGTCTCACTCCAGACAGTTGGCAGTGATAACAGAAGAATTACGATGGCCTTTGGAGTCCTAAGCTGCTAGCACGCCTAGAAGCCTTTTTTAATGTTTGAGATTTGCTTCCTTAGTTTCTAAAGGATGTTGACTCTATCAGTCTGCTCGGGCAGTCATAACAACATCCCACAGCCGGGGTGGCTTACACGACAGAAATGTGTCCTCTCGCAGCTCTGGAGGCTGGAAGTCCAAGGTCAAGGTGACTTCAGGGTTGATTTCTGGTGGGGACTCTCTTCCTGGCTTGTATGGCTGCCTTCTCGCTGTGTCCTCACGTGGCCTTTTTCTGTGCACGTACAGAACAAGAAAGAGAGAGAGAGAAAGCTCTGGTATCATTTCCTCTTCTTATAAGGACATCAGTCCTATTGGATTAGGGCTGACTGTTATGGCCTCATTTAACCTTATTTACCTCCTTAAAGACTCACTCCAAATACAGTCACTTTTGGGATTCAGCATATGAATGGGGCGGGCGGCACTACTCAGTCCCTAACAATTATACAGCCATAATTGCAACATAGTGAGTAATAAAAACATTGAACTGTTACCCTTCCTTTAGCCATTCTAAACTATGCCAGTAAGAAACAGATCTATAAAGATATAATTGTCTTTAAAAGAGAGACCGAGAGGAAGAGAGCATGAAATTACAAGTGGTATTAGAGAGAATTCCCATCTATTTCAGATTTTCTGTTTGGGGCTTAAACACTCTCAGCTGAGACAAGAAGCCAACGGCTGCTCAGTCCTTCCCCCAACTCCCCTGCCCCGCCCCCATTACCTCTTCATGGGTTTGGAGGTTCCTCAGGCATTGTGCTCTGAACCCAGGGGAGACTCAGAAAGGTTTGGAGTTAAGGAGGAAGGGGAGTGAGACAGAGCTAGAGGAAGGCAGAGGAGGAAGAACACACACATTCCACCTGCCCAAACAGCTGCCACTTCCTTGAATGTACCTGGGCTGCCAGGTGCAGCATGGGTTCTGCCAAGAGATGTGCCTTTTGGCAGCATGTGTTTGATAGCAGAGAAAATTGATGGGGATGAACAGAATGTATTTGGGAAAGGCTTTCTCTTAATTTTCCTTCCTAATACACATAAGAGAGAAATGCCTAGTAGGGAAAGTAAAGATGTCATGACCCCAAGCCTTGATAGGTGCCTATGGTTAGTCTAAGGATTATGTGCCTTAATGGGATAAATGCCTTCTGTCTTGTCTTGATAACCCGCTAGTAACAAAGCCATCATACACTTCCATAGTCAGTAAAAGGCCCTGCGGTGCCATGAAAGAATAGGTTGCCAGTGTGTAGCTGAAGACAGGAGCAGGACAAACCGAGAGGAACACCCAGCCCCAGCAGCTGGCCCGGGGTCTCCGGCTCCAGACCAACTTCCTGAGTGGTGTCTGCTGGTTCTTCTTGGGAAAGTGTGTTTGTCCTGGGAGATCCTGTCCTACTCTGAGTAGTGGCTGCAGCTCCAGCAGCTAAGCCATGACCACAGTCAGAGGCTGAGGCTCCGAGGCCAGGAGCCATGAGGGCCACCCGCCCGCTCTGCCAAGCAGCCTCTGACTAATTCATTCGCCTGGTCAAAAGGGAACTGTTTTAACGTCTCCTTGGGGGCAGACTGAGCTTACACACAGACCCTTGCTTTATGTCTTCATAGTAAAGACAGGAGATGTCAAGTTCTAGTTGTTTTGGGAATCCAGAGGTTCTTACCCAGTTAGCGAAGGAGGTGGTGGCATCACAAGGGAAAGGGCTTCTTCATCTTGGAAAGCAAGTGGCAGAATTGGCCCCTTCTGTGACTCTGCACATTGAGAGTCCCCGTGTGACGTATGGTCCTGGCATTGCAGGCCATCCAGAGGCAGCTGGAGGAGGTGGAGGAGCGGCAGAGGGCTTCCGAGATCCAGGGCGTGAGGCTGGAGAAGGCGCTGAGAGGAGAAGCAGGTAGGCATCCCCACCGGCAGATCCGGAGCAGCGGGCTTGGGTCCGTGTCTGTGGTCCGAGATCAGTGGCACCTGGGCAAGACATCAAGACCTTGTCACCTGCTGTGGAACTTTCAACGCGGACCTGCGGTGCTCAATCCACAACTGCTTCACACTTTCAAAATCAAACTGGTCGCTCATTTGAAATTCCAGGGTCAGCCTGTAGGGCTTGGGTTTCTAGTCTGCCCAGTCTCTCTTCTGCTAGTGTGAGTGTTCTTTGAAATTCAGGGGTTAAGGTAAATTCAGGAGAAACAGTTGAAACAACCAAGCAATGTTGGTAGTGATTCAAAACCTGGACTTGGAGTCAGACTCCTTGTTTCTCCCTTCACCAGCCATATGGCCTTGGGCCAATCACGTTCTCAACCTTTGTGAACTTTTGTTTTCTCCTCTAATGTGTGGATAATGGTGGTTCCCTATGTAGAGAGCTGAAATAAAATTGCAGCTCTGTAAGATAGGAATAATAAAAATTAAAGAAGATGATTGCATCAGGTATATGTGAAAGTAGCATGTTGCCTTGCATAAGGTAAAGCAATAAATGCTAACTATCCACTGACCGCTTCAGATTCTTAGATGCAAGCAGAATTCATCTGGTGAAGACCTGCCCCGTGTTAGACATGGAGACAGTGGGTCTATAACGAGGAGCGTGGCATTTTCTGCCTTTGAGAAGTTTATGGTCCGTTGTGGAACACAGACATGTAAATAAATAAACCACAGTCCAGGAGGATGAGTGCCATGGTGGGAACAAACATCAGGGTGGAATGAGGGCAGAATCACCAGCTTCCTAACTGATCTTGATGGGGAGGGTTTGCAGCGGGGGTGGTCCAGTTAATCACCTGGAAGTAGTCATCTACTAAGATGAGAACCGGAGGAGGAGCAGGAGGGAACGAGGGAGGTAAGGAGATTGTTCTGGCAGAAGGAATAGCACCTGCAAAGGCGAAACGTGAAAAGACGTGAAATGCCTTAACGAATGAGGAGTCAGCGAAGGGTTTTGAGATGAGGGATGAAACTAAAAGATATCTACATGGTTTTGTTTGTTTGTTTGCTTTTTTTTTGTTTGTCCTGTAGCAGTGTGGTTAGTGAATTGGAGTTAGTGAGGTTATTGTCTCTTTAGTTTTCTCATGTTATGCCTTTAGCCTCTGTATTTTGGAATATAAAGTGGGAGAAGCAGACACTGAAAACACATGTTGCTTGTTAAACAACATTGGGAAAGGTTAGGGCCTCAGTTCTCTTAAAAGTTCAGTTATCTGAGATTGATGGTGCCAGTGGGGGCAGACCGAGATTTTGTGAGACCTGAAGCTCATACAAAGTCATGCAGACAAAACTGTGGGACTGTTCCCAGAAGCCTTGCAAGGGCCCATCCACGTGAGAGGTCCTGCGGTTTCAGCTTCAGTAGCTGTGTGGTTATTGTCTCTTTGGAAACTTTGGAGTCTGACTTTATCCCTCTGCGCCTCAGTTTCTGTGTTTGTTAAGTGGGAATGACAATCATCCCCGCTTCTTGGATTTGGGGTGAGGATTGATTGAAACAGTTTATAAGGAAGCCCTAGCACAGTGCCTGGCACCGGGTAGATGGTTAATAAAGTTTGTTCCCTTTCTTACTGCAATACTCTGTGCATTTCCTTGCAGAGAAGCCAAATCCACCCATCAGAAGTAGGTTCTTGACAAAAACAGTAACTGTTTCTTGTTACTTGGAGTGAGAGTCACTGCTGGCCTCTACAGCTGCTGTCAGGACTTTCAATACAATGAAATGTTTGGTCATGTTCCCAATCAGAAAGGCTCTGGCACTTTTCTTTAGGAATCCACTGATTTCAGTGAGAGCCTTAGAAATGGAAAAAATAAACTAGCAAAGCTAGGGCATGTTTCCGTTTGCTGGGGAGGCACTGTAGGATGAATAAAATTATAAGCATCAAAGAACCCTGTGTTCAACTTCTGTTCCATTGCATTTCGGCTGTGTGGCTTGGGAGAATCACCTAACCTCTCTGGCCTCAGATTCCTTATGTGAAAAATAGAGCTAATAATCCTCATATTCCCAGGTCATTTTTAAAATTAGGGGTATCAGTGGGCCAAGTGTCACCCAAGAGTACCCATCACATTGTAGGCCTTCAATAAATGGCTACCTGATATTATTTCACAAAATATTATTAAATATCTACACACATGTTTTAAAGAATTAGTCTCTGACATTTGCTGTTGAAATTCAAAGTCTAGAAGCCAAATTTTTAGAACTTTTAAAAATCTTCCTTACCCTCACTGTAAAGAAAGGCTATTTTGACTTAACAGCTAAAGAAACTGGCCAGCTTCTGATGTTTTCAAAGGTGTATTCGCCTGGCCAGAAGATGGATTCTGTTCATTCCCTTTATATCCTTGGTAATTTAATTCCCCTGTTAAGTGTATGGGCCTTTTTCTCCTTGATTGTCCTTGTGTGGGTGACAGATGCAGATCAACAAGGAGCAGGAGACTGAGAGAGTCAAGTCACAGACAGCAGCCCCAAAGGAAACCAAACAGAAGATTTGCAAGCCAGGCATCGAAATTAATACACTCTAACTTGTAATAACATTTGTGCAATAATAATATTCCTTTGCAGTTTAATATTCTACTCAGCCCCTTTAAGAGATTGCCCTGGTGCTTAATGAATGACCAATGCTTATTAGGTTACGTTGTATTTGAGCTGGCCTGGGCTGCTCTGGTTCAAGTGATTTAATGGGAATTATTTAATAGGTATTATTAGGATAATTAGAAAATGATCACAGTTAGGCAATAATATTGAGCTATAAAGGTTGTGAATAACCAAATTTAGAGACAGGCCTGAAAACACGAGTCGTCTGAGACAGTTATGCAAGTCTCCTCTGATAATGATGTGCGCCAGCCTGAAAGGGTCTTTTGTTCCTCGGAGTTATTCATTAGGCGGGCATTGAATTAGAGGAACATGCGGGGGTGCAGGACGGAGGGCAATGATGGCTGATGAGCAAAATGAGGCTTTGATGAGCTCCTAATTGTCGTGACAACAATTCCTGCTTTCTTTTTTTCCGACAGTCAGAAATAAGCTCCCCCACCCCCAGGAAGGGTTTTTCCCCATTTTTCAAGGCAAAGGAAACAAAGAAAAATAAAAATCCCGCAATCCACCCCAGATGACAAGTCATTATGTTCTGTAGTGTGTGTGTGTGTATGTATGAGGGAGATGGATGTCCTTGACAAGGGCAGTAGATTCTCTAGATGGTCCTAGCCACCCAGGGTAAAGGACCACAATGTGCAGCAGCCTGATTGCCCTCTGTGAGGAAGTCAAGTTGATTTTCACAGCCACTGTAGACTCTTCTTGGTCAAGCAAGAAGACCTGCTGGTTTGTTCGTTGTCAACGTGGTAGTCAGGATTAGTGCCAGGGCCATGGAATTCCTTGGTTTAGCAAGAGACCACCATTCAAGTTTGGATGGTGTTGATAATGGGATCTGTGCTTTCTTCAATACCTGAAGACAGGTAAAATCTGATGAGAACTGAGATTGGCTTTGAGGGAGAAGACATTAGTGCCCAGGGGAGTGTATGGGAATCACTCCTCTCTTATACGTTTACCAACGTTGGGGAAGGTTTACCAGCTGGTTGCCTCCATTGAGCTTCCTTCTGCTGCTGCTGCTGCTGCTGCTGCTTTTTTTTTTTTTTTTTTTTTTTTTAATAACCAGATGGCTGCTTCTTCACATAGATAAGGGGTTTACAAAGAAATTTTAGGATGTGTGAGGATGCCAGCAGGTGGCAGCAGGAGCACACATGATGACAAGAGAAACTGCAATAAATCCTAGCCAGGAAGAGGGAAGTAGTTTAGCTTACACTCTGTGGTTTTTATCTTGACTCCTTCTGAGGAGCGGAAGGAATAATAATTTCCTGGATAACGTGCCAGTGAGGTGTCCTGAAAAGAACACAGATTTTAGAATCAGACACTCCCGAGTCTGAGTCCTGATGCCATTTATAGACAGTGGCCGGGAGTAACAAGACTCCGAAGTTGGGGGCTAAGCAATCCAGGAACTTGGATGGGTTTGCTACACTCCACGTGCTGAAAGTAAACAGCGAGATTCAGGGCATCAGAGCCTGGGAGCTTTTACTCTCAGCACAGCAAACAGCAGGAAGAGCTACTTGAAACATGTTGCCCTGTATCTAAGTGCTGTGGTGTGACCTGATAGGCCCAGATGGCAGCTGTGCACAAAGTGGATTGTGCAGCACCAGAGAACCTCAGTGCAAGGAACAAGCCAGCCCCCTTTCCCAGGAAGCAAGTAATCTCCCTGGCTGATTGCAGCAGTGGCTCAGGATCACAGGATGGTTAGGCCTTGCTGTTCGGCATATTTAACAAAGACGCAAAGGGATACTTGAGGTCTGTGGCAAACTACCTCATTCAACAAATGTTAATAATCCGTTCATTATGTATTCATCTCTGTTTCCAGTCTCAGTAGCCCCCTGGTAGGGCAGTGGCCTTATAACAGAGATAGGCCCAGTGAGGGTGAGGCTAAAATTCTCTTCCTGAAGAAACCTTGGGTCCTCTCCATTGCATAGATTCTGGGGCCATTGAGGCTTCAGAGTTACATGCCTTAGACAATTGCTTTACACACAAGAATTCCCATGACAGCAGCAAGAAATGCATTTTACGTCACAAGTTAGTACACATAAATATATAATTGAATAAAGTGTTTTCAGAAATAATAGCAAATTTTGCTGCATATAAAAGACTGATACTGTCTGTTCTAGCTCAGTTTTAGTGCCTGTTATGACCCATAAAATTAATTTTGCAACCCTCTGTTTTAAAAAACACTGTCACAATGATTTTACCTGAAAAAATATCTTAAAATAAATACCCAAGTGGCCACCTCAGCCAAGAATATAGAGTGCGGTTCCTAAGAAGTATGGAGCAGCAGAATGGAGGAGTAGACACTATAAAAGTCCATTCACTACAATAAGATACTTTTGAAAACATTGCTAGGCTCTTAAGTGAGAGAAATCCTTAGCGCCAAGAAAAAGGAGGGTGAAAAAAAGCTATGTTGAAACCTACTTGTTCCAGGAAGGAAGCAAACACAAAAACAGAAATCCAGGGTTGCCTTGGAATAAATATCGGTGGTTTTGGAATCTAAGTCTTGGTTCAAACAAAAAGTAGGGGAACTAGCTAGCCTTGAGAGTCTCACATTAAATCAGATCTCTAGTGCCCCCAAAACCAACTATAGATCCTCTATGAAAGAAACCATGTCTTGGTTTAGGCTCTCAGGATTCAGATAGTCTAAGTTCAATAAAATATGAGCTTATAGTAATTTTTTAAATCACCCAAAACACAAGGAAGTGAGCCACCAAGAATGAGAGTCAGTAAAATCAACAAATTTAAATGGCCACAAACTATATTAATTATCAAATACAGAATATACTATGTCTCTGTATAAAACATTAAAGAAATAGATTACATACAAAATGAGCAAGCAGAAAAATAAAAGTGAACAGACTATACCACGTTAAACTTAACCAATCCTAACTGTAATCAAAGTATCATCATGAGCTTCCTGCTGTGATGTAGAAAGAAAGACACATCTTCACCTATGCAGCATCTCAGCCAGAAATGCTTAACCTGAGTTTAACCGTAAAAATATAATCGGACAAATTCAAATTGAGAGACAATCTGCAAAACAACTGACAAATGTCAATGCCATAAAACAACAAAAAGGGAGTGGTGGGGGGGATCTAGGGGACTGTTTTAGATGAAAAGAGACTAAATAAATAAAACTAAATATAATTCTGAATACTTTAGGCTTAAATTTTTCCAAATAAAAAGTTAAGAGGAAAATGATCAGGGATGTTTTCAGTTATAATATTATATACTTAACCCTGTTATCTTTTCTAATTTAAAAAAAAAAAAAAACACCTTTATTGTGGCATGGTTCCTGTACAGTAAACTACACATATTTGAGATGTACAATTTGATAAATTTTGATAGATGTATACCAGGGATTTAAAAAAAAAATTAAATAGTTTAGAATTGAAAATATATTCATTGAAACTAAACACTCAGTGAATGCACTAAACAGTAGCTTAGATACAGCAGAAGAGACAATTAGTGAATTGGACAATGTGTCTCAAGAAATTAACTAGAATGCAGCACATAAATAGAAGGAGATAGAAAACAAAAAAGAGTAGCTTGTAGATATAGAAGACAGAATGAGAAGTTCTGATATATATTTAGTTTAAGTCCCAGAAGGAGAGAATAGAGAAAATTAAGATTGGGTATTATTTGAAGAGATAATGGCGGAGGTACTAAGCAAAGCATTTAGAACAGAGTCTGGCACCAAATGCATGATATATGATCATTAGCTCTATTTTTCCAAAGTGGATGAAATATATGAATCTACAGATACAGGGAGATACAGAAATCAGGATAAATTTAAAATAAATTCACACTTACCTAGGCACAATGGGGTGAAAATGTAGGACACCAAAGATAGATAACCTTGAAGGGGATAAAGAGAAAAAACAAGTCACTTAAAAAAAACAAAATTTTTACTGACAGCTCTCTTCTCAACAGCAAGAGTAGGTGTTAGAAGACAGTGAAATAATAATTTCAAAAGGCTGAAAAAAATCTTCAAGCTAGAATGGTATACCCAGAAAAATATATTTCAAAAGCAAGTACACAATAAAGAAATATTCAGTTAATGAAAGATTTAACTATCTACAAACAAAATTCTAGCAAATATACTTTAAGTGAAAGAAAAAGATAAAAAAGGATAATCTGAAATATTCAAGAAGAAATAGTGAATGCAAAAAGTAATAAACCTGTAAGTAAAACAAATAAACATTATCAGTATAAAACAGCTTTTTAAAAAGATAGAACTAAATAGACTATATACTGGACTAAAATGGACATTAGCTTGGAGTTGAGTGGTCAGAAGTGAAGTATTCCAGGGTCCTTATGTTGTTTAAAAGGAGGCTAAGATGTTTATTACGTTGAGACTTTATTAGGGTATGAAGGATACCTATTTGAATTTTAAGTGTAATTATAGAAAGAATAGAAACAAAGTGTATAACTTCCAAATCAGCTGGAGGAAACAAAGGGAGGGAGAAGAAATTTAAAAAAATAATAATAAACCAAACAAAACTGCCAACTCAATTCTAAATAGAAATTAGGAAGTGTTCAAAAAAAGATAAAAAGCACAAAGAAAGATGGTAGAAACAAGTCCAATTATGTCAATAATAGTAATGAAAGTTGAACAAAACAATTATATGCTATTTAGCAGACACATATAAAACATAAACAGAAAGGTTTCAAATAAAGGATGGCAAGTACATACCAACGAAATAAGGCTAGAGTCATTATATTAAAAGCAGATAAAATAGCCTTTAATATCAAAACCATGAATAGCAACAAACAGGGTCACTACATAATTTTAAAATGATCAACTCAACCAAGAAGAATGAGTTTTAAATGTTATATGCATTGACTATAACAGGCTCAAAATATATCATACAAAAAATGATAAAACCAGGGAAAAATGTCTACTATCATGGCAGGAGATTTTAGTACATCTCTCAAAATAATGGTAGTCAAATAGACAAAACATCACTATAAATTTGAACATTGTAATTAGTAATTTTAATTTAATGGGTATTCTTTTCAAGTTTACATGGTGATTTACAAAAATTGGCCATATGAGTTCATAAAGTAAATCTTAGAGAATCTATATTATACAGACCACATTCTGCCCTACAATGTAGTAACTTAGAAATCAATAACCAAAAGATATTTTTTAAACCATATATTGGAAAGTAAAAATAAAAAACTCTCATGGATCAAAGGAAAAAAATCAAATGGATATTTTTTAAAATACTTGGACATTTAAAATATACTAAATATGAAAAGGAAAATAATAGATTAAAATTCATGGGGTGCAGTGAAAGCTGTCCTGAGAGGTATTGCCTTAAAAACTTCTATTAGAAAGGAAGAAAGACTTAAAATTAATGAGCTAAGTATCCAACTTCATGAAAAACAAAATAAACCTAAAGAAAGAAGATAACAAATATATGAGCAGATGTAAATGAAATAGAGAATAAAGATGAAATAGAGAGGGTCAAGCAAGCCAATAACTAATAAAAGACTAAAAGCAATCCTCTTAAACTGATTTTTAAAAGTAAGAGAGAAGAAATAAATAAATTAGGAATGAAAAGGGCAGACATAGCCACCAATATAGCAAAGATTCAACAAGATGAAAGAATATAATGAATATTTAATCCAATTAATTTTAATACTTGGCAATCTAAGGATGACTTAACAATCATCGCATGAACAAATTAAAGAGGAAAACATATGGTCTTTTTGATAGGAGAAGAAAATACCACTAGACAAAATTAAACACTTATTTGGGGTAAAAACTTTTAGCAAAAAAAGGACAGGATAGAACTTTCCATTTGCCTTCTTGAAGCTTACATTTTGTTCTCATGTAAGTTTCAGGTGCACAGCATTATAATTTGACACCTGCATACCCTATAGAGTGATCATGACACAATTCTAGTTACTATCCATCAACATATAGTTGACCCCCTTCACCCATCTCACCCACCCTCAACGCCCTTCCTCTCCAGTAACCACTGATCTCTGTGTCTATGAGCTTGTTTTATTTTGTTTATTCATTTGTTTTGTTTTTTTTTTAGAGTCCACATATAAGTGAAAGCATATGGTATTTATCTTTCTCTGACTTATTTCACTTAGCACAGTACCTTCAAGGTCCATCCATATCATTACAAATGGCAGGATTTCATTCTTTTTCATGGCTGAGTAATATTCCATTGTGCATATATACCACATCTTCTTTACCTGTTCATCGGTCACTGAACATTTAGGTTGTTCCCATATGGTGGCTATTGTAAATAATGCTAAAATGAACGTAAAGGTGCATATGTCTTTTCAAATTGGTGTTTTTATGTTCTTTGGATAAATAACAGAAGTGGATCTTTTGGGTCAGAACGTTCTTATTTACAAGGATAGCTTACAAAACCCAGCAGCAAACATCATTGCTTAATGGTAAAATATTAGAAGCATTTCTTTTTTAAATCAAAAATAAAAGAATGATGCCCATCATCACCTCTTCTATTCAACATTGTACGCGAGACCCCAGCCAGTACAGTAAGACAAGGGGGGAAATGGCACAAGGTTGGGAGGGAGAGAAACACATTTTTGTTGCTTCCAGATGATAGCGTTACCCACTTGGAGAACTCCAAAAAAATGTACAGGTAATTTTTAAAAAATAAGAGTCTAAATCACATGATTGGAAATCAGATCAAAATAGAAAAATAAGTGGCATTTCTCTATCTCAACATCAGTTTCTAGAAAATGAAATAACAAAGAAGATACCACTTACATTAGCATTAAAAACATAAGGTGCCTAGGAGTAAATCTAACAAAAAATGCACACAACATCTATGGAGCCAAATTTAATACTTTACTGAAAGCTACCAGAAGACCCAAACGTAATCTCACCTGTATGAAACATGATATAAGCCAGCAGCAGCACTGCCATTCACAGGAAATAAGTGATTCTAGGATGACTGGTTTTCCATACAGGAAGAAGATGAAATTGATCCTTATCTTAAACCATATAATAAATTTCATAAAAATTAAGGACTTTAATGTGAAAATAAAACTTGAAAAGTTAAGAATCTTTTTGACCTCTAGTTGGGAGTCTATAGATGCCATAAAAGAACAGAAAAGATAAGCCACTAATTTGGAACATATATTTGCCACAAATATAACCAAAAAAGAATCAGTATTCCAGAATTTGTAAAGAACTCGTACAAATCAATAAGAAATAGGCAAACAACTCAATATAAAAATAGGTAAATTGCATAAGTATACTTTCACAAGAATACTCATTAGTAATTAGGAAAATGCAAATGAAGACTACAGTGAGAAACTATTTGAAACCATTAAATTTTCAAAACGTGTAAAATCTGATAATACTAAGTATTTGGCAAGGGTGAGGAAAAACGGGAGCTCTTATTCAGTGTTAGTTGGAGTATAAGCAGCAACAACTCTTTGCAAAACAACTTGGCTTTATGCTGGAAAAGGGAACATTTGCATACCTACTACTCAGGAATTTCATTCCTAAGTATATACTCCAGAGACACTCTTGCCCACATGGACCAGAAGACAAATACAAGAATGTTCATAGCAGCATCATTCACAATAGCAAACCGCTAAGAACAACCTAGATATCTATTGACAGGGAAATGGATAAATTGTGGTACAGTGAGCTGTGTCACATGCAACCGAATTATTATATATACAGCAGTGGAAATGAATGAGCAACACAGAGGCATTTTAGAAGCATAATGGAGAATTTAAAATAAGCAAGATGGCAGAAGACTGCATATGGTATGATATCACTTCAATAAAATTCAAAAGCAAGAAAAACTTTACGGTGAATAGATACGTTGCTAAAAGCAAAGCAAAATAAAAAGCTATTTAAAAAAGGAAGGATTTCAAGTTTTGTTTCTCAGCTGCAGCCTCTGGCTCCCAGAATAGAATCATGAGCTACCTTCCAGCATCTGCATCTTGGCTTTGCCAAGACGGAATCAGGCCAGACCCCCAGTGCAGCTTTCTAGATGATCACCATAATGTGTAAGGAGCCTGCGGGAAGTCAGTGTACCCAGAGCGCTGGGTACAGGAGGCCTGGCTAGAGATTTAGATGAAACAGGCCCATGGATGAGCACAGGAGCTCAGAGCTGACCAGAGTCCAGAGAACAAGAGGCAGGGGCTGAAACTCAGCCAGGCTGAGGGAGATGCTTGCACATTGCTACCAAGTGTTCCGGCTGCAATTACTCTAATGTCTTTTCATGCTCCAGATCATCACTGAGGATATTTGAAGGCGCTGATACAATTGCAGCAAAAACCAAATTAGGACTTCTCCTTCTCCTGGATTCTAAGGAGGCAGGAAATCACATCTAAAGAATTAGCTGGTTGGGAACCAGAGAGCAAAACAAGACCCAACTTGGAAAAACCACACACCAATACACAATCAGAGAAGCGTTCAGCGTTACCAACAGAGGAAAATGGTTAAGAAGCCATGACTTTAAAGAATAGATTGTTCATTTATTCTGTTAGTTTCCATTGAGAAAAAAGTTATAACCGTTAAGTGACAGTTACTCTATGGTAGGCAGGGCCTACGTGTTGTCGGGCTAGGTGATTTGAACTTGACTGTGGGGGCGGTTATTGAAGCATTTCAATACAGAGTGACAAAATTTGCTTTGCCTTTTTGAGAGCTCACTTAGGGAAAAGCGGGTCAGTTTACAGGACTCTATTAATATAAAGTCGTTTTGTGTTGAGTTTTGGTTTTTTTTTCAGGGTGGGTAGATAATTAGGTTTATTTATTTATATATTTATTTTAACGGAGGGAACCCAGGACCTCATGCATGCTAAGCATGCGCTCTACCCCTGAGTTCTACCCTCCCTACCTAAGCAAGAGGAATCCTTGCGTTTTGTCTGGGAAAGAGCAGGATATGAGGACATAGTAGCAAATGAAGAACCAGGTAACAGTGACCACAAACAAGCAGGGGTGGCCGTGTGGGTTAGGTAACTGAGCTATTCTATTCCCAGTCAGAGGCTGCCGGCCTTCTGGCCACACCAGTCTGGCTGCATCCTGGTTCCAGATAAGGGAGTTACATCCCTGCCCTGGAAGGGCTTTCAGTTCAACAGCAGCCCTGGGACCAGCTGGAGATGTGGCTGAGCAAACCGTCTGTGTGGGCACAGAGTCTCCAGTCTTCCCAAGCAAGTACTGATGATCCAGCCCACTATGTGACCTTTCTGTTTACATACAGACAAAAAAATATAACTTTTAAAGAGTTTTTATTAATCTCAAGTGAAGTTACCAGATAAAGTTCTGCCACGGGTAATCAAGTCAGGGGTTATTCTCTAGCTGAATGTTAAAGATGTACAGAAAATATGCCCCATAGAACTGCAGAGCTAGATCCTGAAAGGAACAACGTGGTGGTAACAATGGTATGGTTTACTGAATGTTTACTAGTACCAAGCACCATGCTAAGCATTTTACACGCATCATCTCATTTAATTCCCATAACCAATTTATGAGGCAGCGACTATGATCATTCCCATTTTTCACAGGAGGAGACTGAGGCAGAGAGATGTGGGGTTAGTTGATAAGGTCACACATTTGTTAAGTGGGAGGGACAGGTCTGATCTCAAAGCCCACGCCCTCTGCCACTTCACCCTGTTGCATCTACGGTGAAGGGTAATGCAGGTTGAGACTTCTTTAGGACCTACAAGGAAGCTATCTGATGGGTAGCAGTGAAGTGATGGAAAGCTCAGTACATCGTTGGGGTTGAGAGCAAAGCAAGTCTGGGCTCAGCATGGTCTGTCTGCACCCAGTGCTTTGGGAAAGCAGATTCCCTAGAAACCTGCACTTGATTCCATGTTCAAAGATCCCCCTCAAATGATTTTGACTATTGAGGAAAGGAAGACTCTGAAAAAAAAATGAACTGTAGGCTATAAAATTGAGAATTAATCAATTTAAAAAAGTAAATTAAATTGATTGATTCAGTTCAACCTGTGTTTGTTGAGTCCAGCATCAGTAGAAATCAATGAGGCTACGCAGGGAACTCCCTAATGGACCAGATTTTAGAAAGACACACAAGAAGGATTGGAAAAGGGACACATAATGCAGAATAAAAGTCTGGCTCCAACCTGTACGTATAATGTAACAAAGAGGGTAAATCTGAAAGACAACAACAAAAGATCCTCTAAAGACAGCAAAATAGTATTGTTTCTTTTGGATTGAGAACAAGGCAAGGGTAGACTCAGTGCTGAGGCAGATGGTATAATGTTACATGACTGGGGAAAGTGAGGACTTGCTGCTCTCAGCTTTTCTGTTTTCTTTATCAAGGAAAATGGTCCTCAATCTAGCAATGTTAAGCAAATATCAAGATGAGGAAATTGAATCTGGACAG